>NW_009970268.1:0-3047 GCF_000747805.2 Chaetura pelagica | reverse complement strand
ATTGGGTGAACAGACAAGAAGGGTGTTTGCGAAAGACCTGGAGATGAGTAATTCTTGTTTTGCTGCCTTGATCCCACAAGCCTTTGGCAGTGGCAATATGCTGCCTGTTGTAAGAAGCCTTTTCCTACTTCTGAATTACTCTGCAATTGCCTCTTGTTTTCCTTTTACATTGGGGTGAATCTAGGCAAGTGCAACATGGGTTTTAAGAGAAATTGTGGACCACATTCCTTATTCTTTTAGCATTCATGCATGTGCTTAATTTTGTTTGTACAGGTAAAATTCTGAACAGAAGTTTCTGCACAATAAAGTTCTTAACTATATGGGCAATTCTATGTCTTGACATATTGACTCCCTCTTTCCTTCTCTGCTGCTTTACCTTGTCGTTTTATCTCTAGTCTTGCTATATGAATCAAAACAGCGGAATGGTCATTATATTGGAACTTAAATTTTGCTTTTCTTTCCATTTACAGCTGTTTTGTTCCAAAGTTACAATGCAGAATCTATATAGAATGTGCTGCAGTGATAGATACATACTGCATGAATTTTTATTGCAACGTGCACAGAGGGTGAAAATACGGATCAAATGTAATTTTTTTTCCATAAAGTCATCTATTACCCAAACAGATTTTATTCTCCAAGGCACCAGATGAACTTTTTGCCTATTCTTGATAAGTGACTTTTAATTTTTTTTCTTTTAACCCTTTTTTACCTGAGGAAAGTAAGGTCTAGTTTAAAGAAAAAAAATGGGGGAGGGGGAAGGAAGACAGAAAAAAACCAAAAAAATTAAACCACATCCTACTGATTATATTCAGAATTCAGATGTAATACCTGAAGTAGGAAAATGCTCCTAGAGTCTCATTTCCCACTTAAAGTCGGGTCCTCTTCTCAAAGCGAATTGTGCGAAGAGATGTGTATGGCAGTGACAGTGGGTTTCTGGCTTCCTCCTGCAGACATCGCAGTGGTGGAGATGAGCGACGCCTTCCGTCAGCCCTCCCTGTTCTATCACCTGGGCGTCAGGGAGAGCTTCAGCATGGCCAACAACATCATCCTCTACTGCGACACCAACGCCGAGGCGCTGCAGTCCCTGAAGGTATCTCTGGAAGGGCTGGGGTGTGCTGGGAGAGGTCACAGTTGGCCCAGCTCTGGAAACGGTTTGATCTGTTGCTGTAGGAAATGCAGATGCTGCTTGTGGTTCAGAAAACAACAGCAAAAATATCCTGAGGCCTGGAAAGCATGGCCACAGTGAAGTGCTGAAAGGCCCAGGTTAGTTTTCCCAAGGGGAAGACTGAGGTGACTGTATCACAGTTGGTTAAATACCTGGGTGTTCAGTGGCTCTTCACAGAAACAAAAGCTTGGCAAAGTTCAGATGAGAAATGAAATACATAGTTTTGCCATTCAAGGGAATTGTTGGGACTTAGGGTCAACTGTTATGGCAACTGGGTGAGAGTGATTGCATGGAAGGGACAGCAAAATATGCTTAAATGTTGGCTTCTGTGTAAAGTAGTAGTTTTCGGGCCAAACCTGGTGGGCCCCCAGGTGGCTCTGGTATGTCTCACTGTCACAGCTGCCTGCACAGGGACCTGCAGGGTTACCCCTGGAGAAGACCCTCAGTGTAGCAGAGCTGGTCAAACAAAGCTTGTGCCTGGTTCTTGGGGCCAGGACTCGCAGTATGGTGAGTTGATTTGTGGCAAGAGAGTGGTTCCAGATAATCTGTGGGGCTGTGAATTGTCAGCTAAGGAGTTCAGGACTTTATACTTGCTTCCTCCTAGTAACTCTACCAAAGGTTTAGTAAATCCTATAGGGATGGGGGAGGGTAGACAACTTAGAGGGCAGTCTCTTCCATCCCTTGCCATCACTGGGATTCATGGGCTGTGATCCAGGAGGTGGTTTATGCTCTTGCACTTCCACTCTAGGCATTGCTGAAAAGCATCACTTTAGTAAGTAGCTCAGTCAATCAGACTGCAATCTGGGCACTGCTGCGTCGCAGGAAGGGTTTGCTTCCTCTGCTTCTGGCTCGTGCAGGATGTTTGGTTTTGATTCTGTCCCGTTATTTGCTGTTTGGCCCTGTTCTGGGTGGGGAGATACCTGGAGTAACTCAGTTTCTTTCTCCTGCCCTTGCCTCCAGATTTTTTTGGCCAGCCGGATTGGTTGCAATCCAATTACTTCCTTTCTTTTTTGCAACACAGGGTATACAGATAAAAGCCCTGAACATAAAACTGCTAATGAAAAAAGAACTATCTTTGGATTGAATTCAGTTATGCAAGTACAATGACCTACAGTGTAAGCAGAGCAGAATTTAATTTTACTGGGTTAGGAGCCAAATTCCCAACCCCCACTGAAAATCACTTGGAGTGAGGCACCAGGCTTCCCTGGGCGCTTGGAAGAACTTTTTACTAGTTGAAGAACTGATGTTGCAGAAGGGTCCCATGCAGGGTCCTCACTGACCTTGGTGACAGGCCAGTTCTGCACAGGGGGACACGGGTGTCCCAGCTGCCACCAGTACAGTGCCCTCTGAAAGACTCTCTTCAGTTTCCTTTAGCTTTGAGCTGGGCCCATGTTTCTGCTTTTGATTGATTGCAGGAAAGTTGTTAGAGCAAGACCCTTTTCATGGTGTCTAACAATTACCTGCAGAAAAGTACTTGGGGGCGTGCCTGGGCGTCTTCTGAGGCAGTGTTTGTTCTTGCATTTGTTACAGCCAGCAAGTAGAGTGGAAGCATCACAGGAATGTGCAGTTTTAATCTTGTGTAGAAGGTGGCAAATTCAGAAACCAAAAATGCTCATGGAAATGTAGGAAACACAAAGCTGCAGGACATGATGTAACTGGGGTACAGAGCAATGTAGGTGACCTTTGACTGGTGGAATGACCTCTGACATTCAGGTGAGGCTGGACAAGACCTCATCTAGCAAAAGATGCCCATGCCCATGCTGGGGGTGTTTGACTAGATATTTGTGTCCTACATTTTGGAAGGCAGCAACAGTCATATGTGAAATGTGCCTCCTCATTAAGGGGAAGAGCAGTTTTTTGGAAGCCTTATGCAAGATGGAAA
>NW_009970267.1:0-3051 GCF_000747805.2 Chaetura pelagica | reverse complement strand
TTTTTTTTTAAAGTTCAGTCAGAATGTTATTTCAAAGAGTTTTCCTACACACACACTTAACCAAGTTTATTTATCTTTTTTGTTTGGTTTTGGTTTTTATCATGTTGCACTGTTTTGCCTTGAACTCCAAGACCTTTGCTGTATTTTCAGCCTCTGTATCATGCCAAGTTGTGTTACCTGTTGAATGATGCTACAGCCTTTCTCCACCATTGTTCCAAGTTTTGCCTTAAATATTTGTTTATCTTTTCTATGCTGTCCTTAATGTTTCAGATGAGCTTTGTGCAAATGCTCTAATAGGCTCTACTATTTTCTTGGGTTTTGTCTTCTCCTAATGCATAATGAAGTCTCACTAAAATAGCACTTGGCGGTGATAAAACCTGCAGTTTTCATCTCAACCTACATAAGTCAACTTAGTTAAGTCACTGTATGCTTCCTAATAGAGAGGTACCTAAGCTGCTGGAGTCATTGTACTAAACTAACTGGTGTTTTGGGTTTCCTGTCTCTGTGTTTCCAAGTGCTGTCTTTTATAATACATTTATACTGTATGCTCTGAAAGGCAGGAGCTGCGTTTTTTGGCATGTGTAGGTGTGATGGTGTGATATAAAAGTACAGCACTTTGTATGGTATGAATGAAATCAGCCCCTTGCTGAAATAAGTTGGCCACAAGGTGGAAGTGCAACACAAGTAAGGAGACTGAAATCTTGGACAGCAAGTTAGGAGCTCTGGGAGTTGATGTAATGTGATCTGTTTACCTTAAACAAACATCTCTCCCACTAAGAACAGATATGGGGAAACAGATAACAAATTTTCATTTCAGGACTACTAACTTAGGCAAAAGGTGGAGCAGTGACAGCCTAGGGATGGAAATCTTTTGTCTGAAGCACACAGCAAAGGAAACAGATTTATCTGCTGGACTCCCAAACCACTGTTGTGTTCCCAGAACAGGGAGTTGTCAATTGCCACCTGTCTTAATTGGGTAGATACTCAGTAAAATGGTTAGGTACTCCTTGCAGAAATGCAGTTTTTTATGAGGAGGTTATCATGTCCTAACAATCTGCTCTTCAGCTGTCTGCCTTCATTGGTAGCTCAGTAACTAGTCTGAGGCCTGAATGTTGCCTGCCTTGCTAAAAACCTTAGAACAACTTAATCAATAGCAGAACTTTTTCCATATTGCATAGAGAAGTTAAATATGCAAGTTACCCTGACCTGAGATGTTCAGGGATTTCTTTTCATAGTAGATATCAGATATAACTCTGGTTCCTGGTTTATTTTTTTTCTCCCAAAGGAACTACAGAAACAAAGGGCAGCAAGCTAAGTTAGCTCATTTTCCAAAATAATTTTGATTTGCATTGTAATTGAAGGAGACAAAGCCTAGAAGTTGTGAAAACTTTCAAGTGGAGGCTGCTTATTCCAGAGATGAGGTGGTTGTGTGGGGTTTGGGTTCTTTTCAGTAAACCACACATAAGTGTGGCTTATGATCAACATTGGTATGAAAATAGAAGCAGAAAATAACTTCGTTCTCTTACACTTTTGTGAGCTGGAACAACTTAACTTTGAGGATTGTCATCTTTGCCTGAGGAAAAGTTCATTTCTGTGTACATTTTGAGTGCACTACTTCTGGTGTGGTAATGGTTTTGTGGAGAGCTTCCTCTATCTTTTTTAAATTACCTGGAAGATGGCTATGAAATGTTAGATATCTATTTGATATCGAATATGAAAACCTCAGTTTTCTTACTTGTAAGCAGCAAAGAAGTGTGAGACAGATTAGTACAAATGGGATGTTCCTCTGACTGTGCAAGCCCAAACCTGGCCGCTGTGCTGGAACTGACTGTTACAATCATAGCAGTGTCTCAGTACAGCTTCTCCAAATTATTTCCAGGGAGCTTATTGCTGCTGCTGAACAGCATCCTCCTTGCTCCATGTCTGTATTTCTTGATTCACGTGGTATATTTTCAAATCCCTTTTGTACTATGCTTTTATTTTCATCAGTCTTCCCTTTTCAAAACCAGTATTTATTTTTGTAAGTCAACCTTAGAGGCACATGGTGTTTATTGTGTAAATAATAGTTTCTTTCTGTGCATGTGAGAGTAGCTAGGCAAGGGATGCCCCTTGTCAACTTGCAAGTTGGGTTAGGAAGTGAAAGGATGAGTGCAGAGAGGAACTTGGCATGGAGAGTAGCTTGGAGTGACAGCAAGTCAGTTTGTGTAAATATCAGGTGAGAAGAGACTAAGCATGTTCTATGAGACTGACACTGACCTAAGAAATGATTTTGTTCCTCTTAAAATAAATGAGGCCGTGTAGAGTCAACTGGAAACAAACCTGAAGACACATTTTTTGAGGCAAATCAAATCTAGTCATTAAGTAATATAGTAACCCTCTCTACAGTTTGAGTTGGTTTTGCTGGTTGGTTTGGGGATGGCCCACCATAGATGTTTTTTTGGAAGTGTCTCTGATGGGGAAGGGGAGGTGTCCGCATCCTCTTGTCACAGGTTCCTGCCAGTCTTGTCCTCAGCTATGTAGCTGCATTTCTTCCCAGAGTGATGTGGCCTTTTCCAAAATTCTGCAGATGCGTTTTGAGTGGAAAAAATCCCAGACAATCCATGTAAAGCATAATAGTTTTTCCATTTTGCATGAATGTCTCTATTACCATGTCTATTTCTGGGAAGCTGAAGACAGCCAGCAATGTGGAGCTGTTTGTCAGAGCACTGTTCTGGCCTATCCCAGGCACAAGGTAAAAGCAGGGCTGCCAAGATTTTGTTTGCTGAACAACTAACTTGCCTAAGGTTAACAAGTTTTCTTTTGGAAAAACTGTTTAATAGGTTACTCCAAATTAATTTATTCCTCTTCCAAGTTTTATAGCATGCATGATATCTTGTAATTAGCTAGGTCCTTTCAAAGCAAAACCAAAAATACCTAAGTAGACCTTCAAATGCAGAAGTGACTCTGAAGTGTCTTGCTTAAACCTTTATTTTTATGGTTACTAAGTCATCATTCTCAGCTGAGTATTGGCCTCATGTTTTGACTGAATTTGTTGTAGTAGCAGTGTCACAC
>NW_009970266.1:0-3050 GCF_000747805.2 Chaetura pelagica | reverse complement strand
TTTTTTTTTTTTTGGAGACACAAGACTAAAAGTTCTAGGTTTTTTTTTTAATTAGACTTTAGGTTCTGGGTCACAGGAAACAACAACCAGATTCAAGCAGTGTCTTGCTGAACTGCCATGGGCAGCCCAAGGCAACTTTCAGTTCAATCTATGAAATGGCTGCAGAGTGTCATGATCTGACTCATTGCTGGTAAACTCTAGACAGTGATTGAAAACAGGAGGCACTTTTAGCAGGAAGGTAAGAAGGTGATCTGACATTTGGCTTTGTTCAAAATTTACTCAAACTGTAGCCACGCTTCAAATCAACACCACAAAGGTTTTTCACATTTTGCATTTTTATCCTCCACTGTTCTTGAAGCTGTGACCTAAGAGCAACTGTTCTGATAAAGGGAAATGTTTTGGAGTATTGAAAAATGTGATCCATCCAACAACTCCTGAAGGCAGATCATAAGTAAAGATACTTCAATCAGGACGAGGGACAAGGAGCTGTTTTGGCAAGGGTGCTAGTTCTGTGTGAGCTGTAGGTGCAGAAGATGCTGTACTGAAGTTCCTTCTGTCAATAGAGTTTTCAAAGCTGACAGTGAGACCAGGAGAGCAGCACCAAGTCCTGTGGCGGACCCTGCTACTCATTAACAGAGGTGAGAGAACTGCAGCACCCTGCAGTTCCTGGAGCCACTGAGGGTTCTGACCAATCTCTGCACTCAGACTGTTTAACTTAAAGGTCTGTGAACTCACAAGGCTGACCTAGATACTCAGTCTGCTCAAGTGTTATATAGCCTTGATGACCCTTCCACTAGTTAGAAAGCATTGATGTAGTTATCTTGTCTATTTTTAGCAGTGACTAGATTTTATTTAGGAGCTGTTGATCTTGTTTAATTGTGTAGCAAAGAATCAAAGTTTGGTCCTCAGATCAACATGAGAGATACTTAATGCACATTAACATCCAAGTAAAACGTGGCCTAGAACAGTAACCTTGAAAGATGCAGACAAGATGCCAATAAACTGTTTTTTCCTAGTAAGTGTTCTAAGCAATTAGTTTATCATAAGTAGTATGATGCACATCTCTACCATTTTCAGTGGAAATGTTTTTAAAAGCTGTTATTCAGACCTAAGCATCGAGTACCAGGTACTGCATTCTGTATCAGCACTAGCAGCTGCTGATAAAATACAGTACTCATCTGCAGTCTCCTTTCCTCAGGGATGCTTTCCCCCAAATGCAGAGGTCTGGATTGTTGTCAGCACAAGCTCTGCACACCTGGGCTGTGCCCCCTATAGTTCTACATCTCTGTAAACTGCCATGGTTGACATTTTTTACATCAATGACCCATGTTGTTACCACCTGAGCACCAATGCAGTTATTTTCCAAGTGCTCTAAAAACTCTGCAGTAGGTGATGTCTGTCGTTAGACTGTACTTTTTTTTTGAAATCTGCTTTTCATAATCCACCTCCAGTAGTAATTTACTTTTCAACCCTTCATGTTCTCCTTCAAACACAGATAACAACTAGAATGTTGGTTTGTGCTGTTTGAATACAAATCCTCTGAGAGACATGAAGTGTTGTAGGACATGCTGGCATCCCTGTGTTTCCTGGGTCATTCCCTATTTTTTGTAACATCACATAACTTTTCTTACTCTAGAAACATTTGCTTATAGAATTCTTTTAATCAACCCCTTTTATTAATCTCTTCTTCCAGTTAATATAGTTCAGGATGTTTATTCTATTTTTTGGTTAATTTTGGAGATGCAAATTAGAGCCTTAAGAAAAACCTTGGCTTTTTTCTTTTCCCCCAGCTTCTTTTCCTGTAGTGCCTGTTTGCTGAGGCTTCTGTTTGCAGATGCCTTTGGATGTCTGCCAGAATAGGAGCAGTATATTGAGATACATGGTGAAACCTCAAATGGGAGACTATCTGGATTTTTGTGGTGTTAGTTTGTGTTAGGAAATCCCCAGTTCTGATCAACTGCTTGTAAATATTGTGTCTTTTCAACAGGCACTTCCTGAGGTGTATATGTAGGAAATCTTTAATTGCCCACAGAACATGGGAGCTATCAGACCTGTCGCTGAATTTGCCCCATCCTGCACTCCACATGCTGCTGATTTTGCGGGGGGGTTATTATTTTGTTGCCTCCCAGATACTAACTCAATGAACAAGCTGCATTGCTGAGGCCTGGTCACAGTTCAGGTTGGACTGACACCTATGGAAGTGCCACTCCACAGAAAGCTTTAATGAAAGGCAGAACCTCTCTGAAGTCTGAAGAGAAGCCCGTGCAGTCTGGGCATCTGCAGCACCAACATGTTCCATGGACATGTTCATGGTCCCTTTGACCAGAGGCCTTCCATGACACTAGAACTTAATTCTGGCAAAACACTCTCTATCTTTTCAACAAGGATTGATTCTAGATGTGCCCATTGAATACTGGATATCCTGTGATCAGGAGAAGATTGAACAACCAATTATTTGGTGATACCTGTGGAATCAGGAAAATATTTTCAGTAGTCTCAAAGGAGTTGGCTTCCCATTGCAGTTTTGTTGCCCTGCAGGTGGCCTTCCAAATCACCTCTCCTCTTTGTCATCAGCTTCACCTTTAGCAGAACCCTTTGATCAAAGTTGATCAAGTCCAAGCTTGAACCAACAGCAGTGTGAGCACTGAGGCACCCTAATGTCCTCATTGGATAATCTGTATGTACAGCACCTGAAACAGTCCAAGTCTTTACAAGACGTTTTGCCACAGGGTGTTAGTGATGCATCATACAAGGAACTGGCACTTTAGTTTCACTGGCAGTTAATGCAAGACTTGATGAGTAAGAGTAAAGCTGCTGAACTAGTGTCCTTCAGAGTTTGTGAGCCATCTACTCTGTCTATCTGAAAAGCTGGTTTGAAAGAACCCTGAAATGCTAAAGAAAAGATATTAGAAATATTTTTTCCACTGGAATTGTGTTCCCTAGTATTATAAACCCTGGTCTTCATAAGCCAACTATGTGTTAGCCATCCACAAAATCTCATTAAAAGGACCTTATGCTAAAATTCATTTCTCACTGAAAATGAAAAAAAA
>NW_009970265.1:0-3045 GCF_000747805.2 Chaetura pelagica | reverse complement strand
TTTTGAGATTCCCCCAGACAGATGAAAGGACAAAGACTGTTTCTTTAGGAAAATAGTAACAAGGGACAGCCTTCCCTACAAGATCAGAGATGTGAACAAATGTAGGCAATTATAGAATACAAATATTTCTCTAATTGGTCTTATGAAGGTGCCTCTCATGCTGCAAAAACATAATCAAAACACTGCTTCACCACTGCAAAAAATAATTACTCGTTTCCCTGATTAGACTAAAACAAGAGTTGCTCTGTGATTACTTACTAATCGTAAATCTTCTGGAGCATAACAAAATGCCCAATATGTTAATACACAAACTCCTTGTGTCATAACAAACCATCCAGCTTGAGGCTACAAACACAATCACAGAGCATTATCTGCTGCATGTCTTTGTCAAGTTTACAAGGTACACACTATCTTCCAAAAAGGCTGCTGCCAAATTTTCAGCACAAAATGGATCAGATCATTATGCAAATAAATGCTAGGGTCTATTTGTGGCTGTTTGCAGATGATGAGGGACCAGTTGCCTCATGAGTTAATGTAACAGGCATCAGCACTGATTTTGTGCAAGATGATGACTATGATCCTCAGTCCTCTGGGGATGGTGGGGAAAAAAGAGCCAAATGCCAGGATCCTACAAGTTGGATTAAATATGTGATGCAGACTGTGATGGAGGAACAGTGAAGCAATGCCAAGATCTCCAGCAGCAGGAAGGCCCTTGTTTCAGAAGAGCAATACTCTCCTGTTTGCCCTCACTGCTAGCAACCCTTGAAGCAAAGCAGACATGTGGAACTTCAAGGCACCATCACATGACATAATGTGCCTAATGACACGGCCTTTGCTTTCCAAAGCATGAAAAATGTCACTTGGTGTTCACTGCAGAATTACTCACTAGCCTCCTGTACCGACTCTGCCTGAACACCAAGGATTTTTCATGGAACAAAGTTTTGGTCTCAGGTTATTGCTTTGAACAATCTGACTTCCTGAAGCACATAAACTAATTGCAGGTGGGGAAATGCTTCATGTCACTTGTTATCTAAATTTCCCTTACCTTCTAACTCCTGCTTCACATCTGAAGGGACAGTACCTAAGCTACATGTTTTCTAATTGTCTTGAAGTGTCTGGACTGATCTATCCTTTTGCCTTTACTTATTTTTAACATATTCCACTCCACTTCATCCATGTGCTCTTTGCTCTAAGACCACACAATTTCTGTTTTGAACTTATCTTTCACTTTCTAAAACTCCACTTTCTTATAGCTCGGGGCTGGACTAGCTGCTTTTGTTTGCAACCTCCACCATGTATTTTTGCTGTATTTTCTCTCTTCTGCCTCCTTGTTGCCACATCTACTGCAATGTTGTAACTTCACCTTCACAACTTCTCAAGTCTGACTCACAAAATATAACCTCACTTTCTGAATTCTACTATTTTTTTTACTCTCAGTATTGCCATAATATTTGCCTGTACATGCCATTTTATATAAAAAAATTACTTACTGCCACAAAATAATGCATATAAAACTATGCCTACCATCTTCAAAATAGACACAATTTATTTGCATTCATGATTTTGTTACTATAAATCTCACAAACCATTGGAAATCAGATGTTGACGTACAATTTTCCTTCCAGTGTCTCATGTCATTTTATTTAACAGCTTCATTGCAAGTTCCAAGTCTAAGAGGAACCAGATTGATTGTAAACTGCCCCATTTCTTTATCTTACCCCTTTTATCACTGCAAAGCTTTTTTCCCCCACTCTATCTGGAACCTAGAAGAGTGGAAAGACTTAACAGAAATTTTCCATGACATGCATATAAATCACAAAATAGGTATTAGTAGGAGTTTCATTGGCCTTTTCTGTGACCCATATCCTATGTTCCTGGCACTATTAAGAGGTCTTGCAGAACCAAAAAACTGGAATAAAAAATTTGCCTTAGCTTTGTATCTAGGTAATTTTGTAACAATGATTAGAGACCAGTGATTTAAATGTTCTTCCATCATGTTTAATTTGTGTAAAGCTCTTGCAGTTCTGAGAGTAGATTTCAGATTTCTGAGTTCGAAAATGAAGGGCCAAACCAAAACCTATAAGAAAACTAAGTCCCACTATGCACCATAGCCAGTTACTCCATCACTATTTTTCAGTATAGTATATTTGTTTAGAAAAAGCAGCATATGTCAGACTCTGAGATCACTTTTTTCCCAGACACTTCCTGATCTTGTAGCATTCCCTACAGTATCAAAGCACTGAGTCATTAATGAAACTTGATTTTCATATATAATTGACTGTTCATGGTTTTTTCCCTTAAATAGCTTTTATTCTGTTCAATATCCAGTGCTTCAAACAAAATTATGCCAGGGTGGTAGCTGTGCACTCACCAAAAGAAGTAAGCTTTGAAATAAGTTATTTTTATGTTGCTTCCTGCTGTCATTTAATGTCAGTCTTCACTGTGGACACCTCCTGTTTTAATAAAGAGTATTTATCTTCTCCCTATAAAAGGTTTATGCAGGACTGGAGCATCACAATTATTCTAAATGGCACCTTGAGGCAAGGTGAGAACACACTCTCCTGCATGTGCCTTTTCATTTTAAATGTCTTACAAACATTAAAAACCTGACATAACGAAATAGCAAAAGAAATTACCCTAAATTATTACTGCGGTTGTAGACAAAAAGCTGGTTGCCCACAGCTATGCTTAACTCTCAATTTATGTTCAGTTCGCTGCAAGGTAATGTCAGATCATGTCAATGGATCAAG
Organism: Chaetura pelagica; assembly: GCF_000747805.2. Classification (NCBI taxonomy): domain Eukaryota; kingdom Metazoa; phylum Chordata; class Aves; order Apodiformes; family Apodidae; genus Chaetura; species Chaetura pelagica. The sequence goes on along the minus strand of NW_009970265.1, from coordinate 295 downwards.
GTCCAGGCCTGGGAAATGTGTGTCTGGATGTACACAGAGATTTCATAGACACTGTCCTGCTTTCTCCTCTCGTGTTTGGCAGAACACAATAATATTTTACCCTGCAACGGGTAAAATAAATAAAGGGATCAGGGACCATGTTTCAGCAGTAAGTAGCCCTTGAAACTCCCAGTTTCTATTAACATCTGTATTTGGCATCAGAGAACTCTTTCTGTTCTTTGTGTAGTATTATTTTGGTGCTTTGCTGCCTCAGTTGAAATTGTGAGGATTATTTTATTTTATTTTATTTTATTTT
>NW_009970264.1:0-3039 GCF_000747805.2 Chaetura pelagica | reverse complement strand
AAGCAAATTCAGGTCAGGAGTCCAAATTTCAAAGTTTTATGTCCATTTACCTTTAAAGTTTTGTTTTAAGGATTAGGTTTGTGAAGAAGTAGAGGATACGGACTAATAACATTCCAGAGTAGACTTTGGAGTTCTGAATTTGGTGCTTATCAGCAATGTCCAAGTTCCTAAGTTTTGCTTATTTTTAAGGCCTTTATTTACTTTGTCTGTAGTTGAATTACCATAAAATTAGGAAACACAAATTAGCCACACATCTGTTATCCGAGTGGTTCCATCAAAGCCTGATTACAATAATTTTTTAAATCAGATCCTGTAAGTGAAGTCTGTAGTACCTGTTCTCATTAGGATAAAACACAGCACTCTTTTTGAAAAGGAATTGATCTAACTCTGCACATTTGGAGACCAATTAGGAACAAATTATCACTGTAAAAGCACAGAGAAGAGTGTTTGGAAGGTTGAATGTGTCTTTAAAAAGGAACTGAAATAATACCCTTTTTACAGTCATGTTAATATTACCATATGAATCACAAAATGTAAAATATTTTGAACACAGTCTTTTGGGTGTGAGGAAGGTGCACGTGAAAACAAGACATATACAATTAAGGGTGCTGTATTGCTCTGCTCCAGCAATGAGATGCTGTTAAGTGTTAATGCAATGCATTTCTTATAGGTGAGGCTGTGATCTGCAGAATCTTTCTACCTATCTATGTATTTTTGTTAGAGAGCCTGTCTCCTCCCAAAACAGCTGAAGTTACTGTAACCCTGTGTAAACGTTATCATTAGCTTAAAAGGAGCTGAGAATGGTATTGCTGTTTCCCCTATGGGTGTTAAGTTCAGATGCATCTTGCATGTCTTGCATGAGATTTAGCTATTAAGAGTCTCAGGAATGCTCTGCTGTGTTGCCTTCATCTCCAACCTTGTGTATGACTTGGGTGGAAGAAAAGCTGCAGTGTAATGGTGCAGCTGGGGTAGTTTTTCAAGTCAAGGGACCTCTAGCTAAAAGGAGATTTTCTATCAGTAACTTCTTACCATGGTCCTTCCTCCATCCTGCAGTTGAACACTAGCCTTGTGCCCTGCCATGTGATGCAACTGGTGAAGCCTTGCATGTTAGACTTAGGGAAGGTGGGAAAGGTCTTAAACTTTGTGCCTATGGGCTCATGGACAAGCAAGCTATAGTATGTGAGTGGCCCTGCAATTGTCCATGGGCATAATTCTGTCCCTGGGGCAGCATGGGGGAATTTAAGCTAACTTTACCCTACTTGTGGGTTTCTTTGGCTGTACAAGGAGGATTGTACTACATTTCATAATTATTTTTGTATGTAGGCAAGTTGTGGCCCTTGCTTCTGTATCATAACATTGTCCCCACTGCTGACAAGGCTAGGGGCAGTCATTCCTCTCTGTAGGTGACCAGGAGGTTACTCTGCACCCTCACCTTTTGCAGCTCTTCTGACCTCTGTCCACCCAGCTCTGGCATCTTGGACTGACTCTTCAGCTGAGGAAGGGGCACAGCTCCCTTGAACTCAGTGGAGCTCTGCTAGTGTGAGTGAGTAAGAGAGTGAGTGATGGATATGATCCATTATTGTTAGTGTTCCTCAGGGGCAATTCATGTCCAGGTGCTGTTACTGAAGGCAGGGGATAAGACACCACAGTTTTGTTCTCAATCCGTATCTTTGTAAAGGTGGGGGGAAAAGGTGAAGAAGCATCTTGCCTCCTCTCACTTATGCTAGTATTTACTTATGAATGTGACAAGCTGTCAGTTTCTAGTTTGTGTGAAAAGTGACACTTAATTTCCCTTCTCCCCATTGCAACCTTGCCAACGTATTTGCTGCACACAGATATAGATTTGTGTTCATTGCCCTAGCAGATGTCACAGTGATTCAGTGCAAAATCTGCTTGGGGACATGATTATAATTGAACTGTTCTCCTGGAAGGGTAGATAAATACATTGGTATTTTCTGTTTCTGTTAAAATACCAGAGCTTTGTATTTCAGATCCGTGAATGAGATTTTTAACATTCCATTTTGCACAAGAAGGAGGCAATGTGTGCAACTGTTTTAAACACTTCAGAAATTTTGTAGGACCAAATACAAATAATTAAAGTATCTGATCCTAAAAAATAACTTACATCTATGCTGATTTCTATGATGAGACTCTGAATGTCCAGGCAGTGGCATATCATGCAAGCTCCTATTTCTAAGGTGTTTCAGGCAAGGCTGGATGAGATGTACTGACATTCCAATGTGAATTCAAGCTGATGTTTCCTGTGCATTACCTAAAGGTGTTTAGGAACTGATGTTATATTCAGTGCCGTTGTAAAGTGACAGTTGTTTGATATTTAGATGCACGAAAGTCTATGTGAGTAGATTGTGAATACTACTGTTATTAAAAGTAAGGTTTAATTAAATGCAGGCCCCTCTTACTGAGAATTTTACTGAGAGTGCTTATCTCCTTTCTTTCACTTCTGCATCCCATTTACATGGAAAAACCATTCTTTGCTGAGGAAGTGGCTCAAGAAGGTTTGGCTTTCGTGTAACAACCACCCAGGGGCACCACTTCCCCCTTCAGAATACAAGTTAATTATATAGCTGTAGCAAAATAATACAGAAGCCAAATTAAAAAAAAAAAATAATAATTTTTAGCTGCTCATGTTGCTTACGTTGCTGATGCTGTGCTATTGTTCAGTAGCTGTGTAATTGGCAAGTGTGGCTGTGACATGCAGTCTCTAGTTTGTGTGCATACTTGATGCCTATCTGTTCTTCCAGGAGTTCCCTACTCCCTACCATTTTCTGTCGTTACGAGTAAGATGCTTACATAGCAGTGCATCTACAGCTGGCTCTTGACCAAGCCTTCTGAGGGCTTGCAAAAAGCCCCTCTAATAAAGTTAATACCGGTGGAGATTGCCCCCTCCAACCATTTTGATATCCTTGGCACAAAGGAAATGCTGTTTCCTCCCTCTGGAGGATTAGGCAGCATTAAGCCTGCTCTCTCTGTGAAGATTAGCACGCTGCTGGGTGGCTGGTTTTTCTCCCCTTCCCCCCC
>NW_009970263.1:0-3036 GCF_000747805.2 Chaetura pelagica | reverse complement strand
AGCGATTCTTCATGTTATAAAGCCTTTGCTCTTGTTACTTGGTGGTGTTTGTTTTTTAGCCCCTCTTCCATAAAACATGTTGTCTATGCAATGAAGCAAATAAAGGAAGAACATGCTACATGTGTTCTGTTACATACAGAAATAGATTCATTTCTGTTCAGAATGAATAATACAATCATAAAAGCAACGTAGTGATTCTGTATGTGGAGAGAGGAAGAAAAGTGTGGTTGATAATTTTGTAGGTTATAAAGCCAAGAAGTGGGTGGTGTGAACTAGTTTGATCTGTAGTGTGTTCTTTATTGTTTCATTAGCAATGGAGCTGTTTAACTTGCCTGAGGCTTGGTGCATACTTGCATTTAACTCCAGAGCTTCAGACCATGCTTACAACTAACTGTTTAGGGCCACGATGAATCAATCAGCCAGATGGCCTGCAGTCACGCAACACAGCCCTCTCCATGGACTATGCTGCATTTTTTTACTGCTCTTCTTTGAGAAAGGGAAAAGAGATGTTGTCCACAGATGAGGGACTTCTCCTTGGCTCTCCTAATTGCTCACCCACGCAGCAGAAGAAAGAATGTCATCTAGGAATGCTCATGTTCAAGTATTGAGACTGCCCTGTCTTACCCTGCAAAATTAAACAGGTTGGGTATCAAAGGGTCCCCTTGGGAAGTTTAAAATAAGTCAGTCAGGGTTGACCTATTTCATACATTTAACACAGACAGAAGTGCTGGAATGAACTTCAAGCAAGTTTTACTGAATGGAAAGTGGGACTTCGGTCCAAACGCACTGGTGGCAATTGTGAAAGTTGGTGCCGTGCAGCTAATGTGCATCAGTAGAATGACTTCAAATTTCTGCGTATGAATTACCAGGCATTCTGTGTCCCTAATACTGTCTTCAATCCATGAAGAGGAAATACTCAGAAATACTGGTACAACAGTTCATCACTTTCTTGTTTAAAAGCAGTCTGCTGTTGCCTAAAAGTCCAGAAAGCATGTTTGGGGAAAATGAATTTAAGAAATAATTTGAAGGCAAATACTTTGCAATGATTCATTGCTTTAAAAAAAACCAACACAGGCAAGCAATGTGGAAGAGTGCTTTAAAAAACAGCATACATCAAACAAGCATGTTTGAAACATGTTTAAGCATGATCAAAGGAGAAACAAAGCCACAGAATAAACATGATCAAAATAAAATTGCAGCTAAAACCTTCCTCTGATCTTGCAGCCAATGTGAGCAAGCTAAAAATAAAAACTTAGATTTTTATTTAAAACAATCAGCCTTGAAAAGCAAGTTATTAAAGCACACACCTTTTTCAGTCTCCTTTTTCCACTTGTCTTGGCTGTGGGGCTATTTCTCAGCTCCCACACGACTCCTTTCTAGCGTCACTGTTTGTGTACCCTCCTGCAATTCCCAGCTCTGCAGACATTTCCCTGGCAGCAGCCCATTAAAATGTCCTTCATTAGAAATCTTGCTCTTTATGAAAATGACACCTTGGTCCAGCTGCCTCTATGATTTATATGCCATTGTTTGCTTAGTTAAGTAATGGAAACATGTTTTGCATGTCTCAGCAACTCAGGTTGAGAAAAAGCTAAGGAAAATCGATCTGCATTGGTTCTTTTTCAAATGTTACTCTTTAGCAGCAATAACCACACAAACACACACACACCCCCAGTAGGTAAAGTCAGAAATTGGATTCCTAACTGAATTGCATTAGCATATTAATGAAGATCTATAAACTTGAAGGCACAGAAATTACCTTTATCTGTCAAGATTGAGTGAGCTGAAGGAACAGAAGGTGGGGTCATCTCTTCATCACTTGACAGGAGCCAAAGGGCAGTTCTCTCAGGAAGTGTTTTGTAGAGAATTTGAACTGCATGCCTCTCTTACTGTATATTTACGGTCAAGTGACTAACTTATCAGTTCACAGCAAGAAAATTCTAGGAAACTAGGGAAATTTTACGCTCAGTATAACTGCAATTGCTATAATTTAATGAAAAGTACTGGAGGGTGACTGGGGCCCTGAGGAGAGGAACAGGACTAGGGAAGCTGAAATAAAAAATTTGACAACAACAAAAATAGACAGCTACTCAGGACTTCATAAACACATACAGTGCCTGTCCACCAAGACCTAGCACAGAGATCCAAGCACTGTCCTCAGAAAATTTGAACTTGCAATCACAGCGAGCTCTGCTTCCCACAGAGAGGAGGACTCATAGCACCAGTGCACAGCAGAGCCGTCTGCCACTGGCACACTTGGCAAGGTCACCAGAGGACAAAGCTTTTAATATATGGTGATGAGAGAGCTAAGTTGGTTTGTGGTTTTACACAAATGTTATTTACAAAACACGAAAGCTTTTAGTGGTGTTCTTCCAAAGTCCCTTCGTTTTAATTCCCGAACTTTCACATCCCTCTTGCTGAAGATGATTCAGGCAAACATATCGGAATTCTCATGGATTTACTACTTAGAGTGAAGCTCCTCAACAACATGGATGGATGGCATCAGACAACATCCTCAAGGTGGGAATACTCTTTGCACAAGGGATAAGTTATGGGTGTTATGGACCTAATATGAAGGATTTGGGGTAACTTCCTGTCAGATGCTGACATGGAAGGTAGTACTGGGGACAGACCACAGAGCAGAGATGTGATTTCAAGACACTGTTTTCAAAGTCATGGGTAGGCAGAGGTGGATGTGTGGCATAAAGGCCATGTGTGATTGAGGTGTTAGCAACTATCCCAGGGTAAGAAGCACTATGGTCACTCATTGATGTCACAATGAAAATTCTTACCAGAAAGAGTTTTGAAGACTGCTCATATTTGTCAAGCAGTTTGCCTTTGAGCCAAGCCAGACTGACACTGAAGAACAGTCAGTTATTTTTTATTATTATTTCTTTTGGTGTTTTTTCAAAGGCTAGTGAAAACAATTTTGGCAACATAGTCAGATTATAATACGGGGTAATAAATTTAAGGTTTAGCTAAGGTTTCTTGTAATTTCAATTGTATACATACTCTTTTTTCTTTTTTTTTTTTTTTTTT
>NW_009970262.1:0-3038 GCF_000747805.2 Chaetura pelagica | reverse complement strand
TCCTGTCTACCAGGACCCCCAGGTCTCTTTACATTTTATGTTAGAAAATGAGCAGTTAAATAAACTGAATACATTCATAAAATGAGACGTTTCAGATGGCAGGGACCTCAGGAAGTCCTTGATTCAGCCTCCTGTTCAACGCAGGGTCAGCTAATGGGGTCAGATGAGGTGACTCAGGACTTTATCCTGTTGGGTCTGGATAACTATCACCAATCTTATACTCTTCTTCAAGCTGATAATCAGCTAGGAGGAGATCTGTAAAAGATCAAAATAGAGTGAAAATCTACCCTCTACTTCACTGTCCACATTGAATTAGAATTGACTGCAGTTAACATATTTTATTACTACTTCATAAAACATACTGTAATCTGACAAAACGGAGTGCAAAGCTGTGGTGTTCTTAACAGCAGTTCTGATAGTCTGAGATTTCCCTCTGTTCCTTGCAAATTTTGTTTCATGGTTTTTTCGGTGCCACTATGATTTGGGCAAGGATAAATAACTACTCTTCTGGATTGAAATCTTTGTTGCTTTATTCTTGCGGTCATAAATTTCATCAGAGGCATACATTCCTACTTATTTTCTACATCATTACATTCAAAGGCTTTATTGCTTCACTGTTGAAACAATTTGATAAATAAATTGAGTCCTTGCAGAGATGCAGCACATCTGTCTCTAGTGGCAATAATGTTTAGTTTAGGCTAGAGGTGCGCTAACTTTTTGGTGGTCTCCTAAAGGTGCCTTCTCTGGCAAAGGTACAAGTAACTTAAGGGAACACTGATTTTTTTGCTGTGTCACAGATTTTAATTTGCTGGTAGCTGAAGGCTAACTTATGTGGTGCTTTCAGTTAGAAATACCTGGTCTGCCTGGTAGAGCCTTCACATAAAGCCTTCATGAAGGCATGGTTGAGCTGTCATTCAGGCTGAAATACTTCACTAAACCAATAACTGAAAAGTTTAAAACTGTTGTCTTCAGCTATGAGGTAATTAATTGACTATGAATTGTGTCAAGACTGAAGCTCCCTCTTGTAAGTGTAATTTACAGTTGACACTGCTTGAAGCAGAATGCTTTTTCTCATGTTGACTTCTGTTGATTCTTTTTTTCCCCGTCCTTTTTTTACTCCACACTTCCCTTGTTATCTTTACATCTCCAGAGATGAAGCATGACAAGGTTCTGGCATTCAGCTGAACTCATCAAAGCAAAATATGAATATTGCAATCTGTTTCCTTGCTTTTAATTCTGTGCTCTTCTCACAAGACTGCCATCAACTTTTTTCTTCCTCTTGCCTGTTTCTCGTTTAAATGTGTGTACTAGCATAAGACTACGTGAAATGATGTTCCAGCAAATAGTATTTGTCCCTAGCACCTAGCAGAAGTTTGAAAAACATTCTATGTTGACATTTTTTCAAACTAATGCCATTTAAATTTTCTCTCCTAAGTAGCAAAAAGGCCTAATACTAAATTTACAGAACACTTTCTCAACTGTTCCAACACCTGAAGGTGAGAGGAGAGTGGTTACTAGTAGAGCAAGAGCGTTATAAGTGGTTGCAGAGCTAGGACTAAGTATTGAATAGTGATTTACGTTTGGCCCTGTCTGGAGGGATGCCTGGTGGTCTTAAGATCAGGCAATGAGATTTACTCACATTTTAAAAACATATTAATAATAATAATCAAATAATTAAGGTAAAAAATAGGAATATAAGCACAATGTATTTTATTTTGCAGTAAAAGAATATAGCTGATTCAAACCTCTCATGGGGCAGTTCTTATTGCTGAGACTATACAGATACGGATTTTGGTGGCCAAAAGAATATCAAATTCTGTTTGCTTAAAAGATGCAGTTAATTTCCCTTCACATTTTTGAGTCGCTGGTAAGCGTTACAAACCTCAAACATGTTAAACTGTTGTTTTGTTTTTTTTAAGGCATGTAAAACAGGGCGTGCACATTTACCGGAACCTTATTCAAATTTGGTTTATAATGAAAACACAGAAGGACATTTAACTGCAGCAACACTGCCAGGCATCACAGTAATGAATAATTAGAGAGCACACATTGTACGCTTGTTTTACAGATTGGTTTGTCTTGACTGTTACGCTATATGTGATTTTTCAAAGTCTTAACGTTCCAGGCTAGTGTGGCGTAGGAGCTTTGGGATGCATGCTAAATTTCTGGCTGACTGGCAATCACACTATTTTTAGGCTTGAAGGGTTACAGTGTGGAGTTTAACATGCTTAGAATGAAATTATAAGTTTTATCTGAAAATCAGTGACTTTAATTGACTTGAACATAATTTAGAGGTTGCGATGTGTTGCATGCTTTCTAAAGCAACTTGCAGTTGACAAGTTTAGTGTTTAGGTCATTCTAGAATAGTGACCATAAAGCAGTTCAGTGAGTTGTAATATTTAGTGCACTTACTCACTGAATGCTCTGTGAACTAGCTAAGTGTTTCTATTCATGGTTTAGAGATGGGGCAGTCAGAGGGATTGAAAGGGTCCATAAATTTATCTCCTGAATATTAAATGTTCGGTGGATTTAGTGGGAATCTGAATGCTTAAAGAACAGCTATATTAATAGGAACATTGGCATTTGTGGATCTTGATTTAAGTCACCAGCTCATAATAATACAATAAATTTGTGATGGGTCTTCCAGGCTGTCCGAGTTCAGTTCTCTTCCTGGATTGTTCTGCCTGTTAGTGCTGGCTCTTGAATGGTGTTACGGTGAAGTATCTAATGCACAGTGGGACCTTTGCCACCATAATAATATTAATCTACTTCTATGTGTATATTACATGTATTTCTTACTGTGAACAGAGTGGTATGAGCTATTTAATGCAAACAACTTTTTTGATCATTGCTGTAAGTTTGACAGACTTTCTCTAAGTGATTATATTTGGCTTCTGAGAGTCTCTATACAGCTTTTTACTGCATACTGTCTAGAATTATGATTAAAAGGAAATTTGAGCATATTTCCTAATTCAGGCTAGTACCAGTCACAAAAAATGCAAATGAAGACAAACTCTTCTCAATCTCTTTTTTTTTTT
>NW_009970261.1:0-3044 GCF_000747805.2 Chaetura pelagica | reverse complement strand
TTTTTTTTTTGTTATTCATTGAGTTTTTTGTTGTTTTTGACCAAAAGTACCTAAGAACATGTGCGAACAGGTGCTTCTCTTCTGTTGCTGGGATTTGTTTTTTTTTGTGTTGAGTCTTAATTTAGTTTTCTAAACTGTGTTATCCACAGGAAGAGATTATGTAATCAATTAAACTGAACAATGAGATATCTGCAGAGAGAGACGTTTTTGTGGGGCTATGTTTTGTGTAGTAGTTCATGCTGTGAACACACTGCAGTTTTAAATGGTATCTATGGGATGTTGGAGAAAGATCACTCTGGCTTTAGATGGAAATGCTGTCTGGTACTCCTTTTCGTTATAAACCTGGTATCTTAAAGGGTGTAATTTAGTATTTTATCTGATGTGACATGCCATCTGAATCCTAACAATAGTTGATTTCTTTGCTTAATATGCAGCTGATTACTTTGTGTGGAATAAGTGGAATATGCAAGGGGTGTTGTCTGAGATGCTTTTTGTCATACACACAATTCAGGCCTACTTTGCGTGAGATCACAGGAGACTTTGCTTTGTTTTGCCATCTGTGAATTGTGTGTCAGACAATATCTCCTAATATTCTGTAAAAATCTGTTAGTCCTTGAAGGCTTCTTAATCCTGAGCTATACCAGTAGTCAGAATTTCAGAGCTGGGGAGTTGTTGTGTAGTGTACTTTATGTGGTCTAGACCTTTTTTCTGTGGGAGTAAAGGAGAACTAAGCTGCTGTTAGTCAGGATCACATTACTGAGGTTGTTAATGAATCCAGCTTTTCTATATGCTTTTGAAAGATCTGGTGAAAATGAATTCTGACAGTGTGCTAGGTGTTTCCTAAAACCCAGAGTGTGTGAGTCTAACCCATCCTACTGACCTAATGCAGAGTCACAGTGGGTCTGAATTTGAAATGCTTGGAGTGTGATTGAAGCATCTCCCCAGTTTGAGATGATGGGAGCTCCCATGAGCATGTCTCTTACGGAAATCTAGTCCGAAGTTGGGTGTGCAGGAATTGGACCTCAGTCTCCTCTTGTCCATGGTTTTGAGAGCATTTAATCTTCATTTGAGTATATAATAGTCCTCCCAGAGCAGACAGGTGTATTTTGATCATATGAGTATGTACCTGACTTATTAAATAAGGACAGCAAATATGTGAGTTGTGCCCACTGCAAAAGTAAAAACATTAATCCTGGTGCCTGGAAATCTGGTATTGTAATTCACAGATACAAAAAGGAAAAACACTCTTGAAAGTCAGGAAGGGAATGGAATGATCTGTGAGATCACTTCTGGATTCAGTGAGATGAGGATTCACTACATTGTACACTGCATCCAGAGTATCTGGGTTGTGGCATTTGAGTGTGGAGGAATGATAGAGGAGGTGGCAGCCTGGGGAAAAATCAAGGAGAGGCTGGCATAATTACGCAAGGCAGAATGGGGATGTAAGGAAACAAGTTATGCAGAGCATACTTATGGTGACATCTCCTTTGAGGAAAGCTAGTAAAGTTCTGTGTATTGTCAGTACCAGTTCTGTAGTCCTCTTCAGTTCCTCTGGCTGAGGGTCACAGTTGCTGTCTGTGCCTGCATTCCCTCAGGGCCAGTGTGGGGCTGGGCAGCTCATAGGAGCTTGGGCTCCATGTCTCACCTCTTAAGTTCACCAGTAAGAGTGAGATCTGCTGCTCTGGTTGGGAGCCTCTGATGCTGAGTGAGGCTCTCTTTAAGCACGTGAGGAAAATCAGTGGGCAGGACCAGCTTGTACAAATCTTCCACAAATCAATTGGTTAAATGGGCTAGTTGCAACAAGCTGGGTGGAGGATGGTGCTTTTCCTCCCACATGAGGGTGGGAAGGAATTCAAAGTCAGAGATGTCAAAGGTAGAAGCACACTTAGCAGACACCTATTTGTTTAGTTGTTTTGATACTGATAGTTGCCTACTCTTTGCTACCGTATTACTACTTCTAATGCATTATCTGTGGGATGTTTGATGTATTTGTCTCGTGTCTCTGTACAGATGCATCATTATTAGATGTCAGACTAGTTGTCACCTGTGCTAAGCTGCAACCAAGATGGCTAAGTACAGACTTGTTCTCTTGAGACATGGGGAAGGAGCCTGGAACAAGGAGAATCGCTTTTGCAGCTGGGTGGACCAGAAGCTGAGCAGTGATGGGATAAAGGAAGCTCAGAACTGTGGCAAACACCTCAAAGCACTGGGCTTCGAGTTTGACCTCGTCTTCACCTCTGTACTCAGGCGCTCCATCCAGACTGCATGGCTCATCCTGGAAGAGATGGGCCAGGAGTGGGTCCCCATTCAGAGTTCCTGGCGACTGAATGAACGTCACTATGGTGCACTGATTGGTCTCAACAGAGCAGAAATGGCACTAAATCATGGGGAGGAGCAAGTGAAACTATGGAGGAGAAGCTATGATGTTACACCACCTCCCATAACTGAATCTCATCCTTACTATGAAGAAATCTACAATGATCGCCGGTATAAATGCAGTGATGTCTCTCAAGATAATCTCCCAAAGGCTGAAAGTCTAAAAGATGTGCTTGATAGACTCCTTCCCTATTGGAATGAAAAGATAGTGCCAGAACTGAAAAGTGGCAAAATGATCCTTATCTCTGCTCATGGTAACAGCAGCAGGGCATTGCTGAAGCATGTGGAAGGTAAGGGTCTTCCTTTTAGCCTTCCCTTCTTTTCCTTACTTAACTGTTTAGAGCTCTAAGTCTTGTTCTGTGGGATATATTACTTATCTTGGCTCTGTAACACTCAGTATCTGTGGTGTCCAATGAGAAAGTTAAAAGTTGGCTTATTTGAACAGGAATCAAACTGAGGGATGTTGAGGGGGGAGAGAATTAGGTTAATGTAGTTACGGAAAGAACCAGATGTTTTCCCCTTGTCCCTCACTGTTCATTTTAAACTACTGTATTCAAACTAACTTTGTGGTTTGTCTAGATGTGTAGTGATAGGGTGAGGGGTAATGATTTTGAGCTGGAAGAAGAAAATTAAATTGTTTAGTGTGAGGGTGGTGAGACACTAGAACA
>NW_009970260.1:0-3042 GCF_000747805.2 Chaetura pelagica | reverse complement strand
TCTCCCAGTCTGGGCTATGTGATTTATTTCTCTAACCTACATCCAATTCTCCAACACCTCTAACCACTGAACTCCCACTGCGATCAATCAAGAAATCTCCCTTCACATTCCAGTGCTTTTTCCAACTCTATGAGCTTTTTCTACCAATTCCCTAGAGAATATTCCATGGATGAATGGACTTCCAAGTCAGGAATTTGATTCTATTCAGACTACATGTATTTAACTTCTTCAGGATCAACAGTGTGTGCCCCATTTCTCTTTTTGCATCTTGCAAAGAAGACTCACTGATAGCAAGGAAACAAATTCACAAAGGTCAGATCAGAAATAAGTGACTGATCCATGTCTTTCTTATCAACTATGACTGCTTAGTTTATAAAAACCAGAAAATATTATCTCTTCAGCCATGAAACTATCGTCAGTTTGACTAAGTTTGGCTTGAAAAATGTCTCTGTTAGGTTTCAAAACACTTGTCTCTAGTTTTTTAGTGAACAGGTTTTCAGATATTGATGTGATGTTTACAACACGTATGCTACAAAGCTAAACTAGTCTCTGCATTCAGAACATATATCACACAGAATTATGTAATACTGGACCGCTTCGCTTCTCAGTTACCAAAAGAATTCCATTATTCACTGAAAGAGGAATTCTGAAAATAGACTCACAACTTCTTGTTTTCCCACACTGAAATCAGCAAGTTATTCAGCTCATTATAAGAACAAAAGTGTTTTCTTAGTCACAACAGAACTTGCTCCATGTGAAGGAACTTTATTTTCTGCAATGGTTCTGCAGCCATCAGCATTATTTGGAAACAACATATAAAACACTTGCCACTTCATGGAAACTGCAAAGTTTTACAATTGACTTGTTCTATAATTCCTGAAACCAGACCAAGCCAATTAACCAAAGGAAACCTCTTTCAAGAACCTGTTATTTACATATAAAGCAGACAGGAAAAGGGCATTTTGTTAGCTCTGGAAACACAGTTAAAGGAGGTTTTACAAGATTAGGAAGAATAATGACAGGTGCAGAGTGTTCCTTGAAATGAGACAGGAAGTGAGTATGAAACAGAACTTTATGGCATCATCCTCCTATGAAACGAAATGGACAAACTGTTCTCTCTTAATAATGACAATACACTAACATTCACAACCAAGTATCTTACCTTGACTTGACCTTTAACACATTGTACTGCTTTAATTGCCTTAAGTATTCAATTAATGACAACCAAGCCCCAGTTTTCTCCCATATTCCTTCTGTATGAGGTTATTTTTAAAACTAGTTTCCTGAAATATTAAACTCTTTAGTTGTTTCATATCCAACAAAGCTCTGAAGTTCAAGCAAGACAACATGGGGCATCATCTAAAATCTTAACATCCTCATCTTTTAATTTTTCAGCTAATGTTTCTAGCAAAACCAACCTCAAAGGACATCACCACCAGGAGTGCTCTCCCTTCGTAATATTAATTCCAACACTGATTCAAACAATTTCAAAGTACAGTTAAAAACATATTCTTTTTTAGAGTCAGAGTCCACATCCCAGTTTTCTCTGTCTTGGCACCTGAAATGCAAACTAAAATGGAAGTATTAAGATCTGTTTATGATCTGCCATCAGTACTGAATATCAAGACAGACTATCTGGATCCCTCTGAGAATCAAAGCCCAGTTTGACTGTAGATTTACTGCTGTAGAAGTTTTCAGAGCCTCAAAGACTGAATTTTTCAAGATAGTAACGCCTGGGCTTTCCAGTGATGGAGCTTCATTGATAACAAAAATAAAACAGGCTTAATAAAAAAAGTAAATACAGAAGGCACACTAAACAAACTAATGTCAAACACCTCACTCTTTGAAGTGCCAACAGTGCTTACAATTCCCATTGCTTACCTTTGATTATAGTTTGTAATTGCAATTTCTCTGATTATGTAAATACTCAAAATGTTACAAGCTCATGACACTGTAACCTTTGAGCTAGCATTCGGACAAGCAATGGTGCAAGTCCAGAGATGCAACTACACCAGCACAGAGGGTATAGTCACACTTCTCAAAAAGAGGGAAGGGTATTTTGCCTTCTGAATGTACATTTACTTTGCAGTAACAGTCAATAACAAGAGTCAGAAGTAGACCATTAAAAGAGTGTATTTTCCCTGTGTCTACAGATTTGTGATTATGTAGAGTTAACTGGAAAATTGGGAAAGAGGATGCAAGAAAAATATCTCAGTGTCATGACATAGAATGGTTAACAGAAAACAAATTTGTCATGTGTAACAATTCATTTTAAAAAACCAACAAAATATAAAGCATATGCCAGTTGCTATACCAAATGCCATTATATTATCAGTATGACACTTCACAATGCACTAAGTAGAAGAGAGCAAGGTATTTATGTTTACCCCATATGGTAACAGAATTAAGCAGAGCTCTTGGGGTTGTGTTTGTTTTTTTTTTCAACTGACTTCTTCACATAAGCTGTGTAAACTATTAAACTGCAAACTGTAAACTTGGTTTGTCAGGGAGCCCATCAAGGACTTTCATCTCAGCACTTTTAGGACTTATCTCAATGATTATTTCCCTGCACTGAAAATTCTCTTCCGGGGCTAATGAAGCATATCAGTAAAGTGCCCAAAAGCAGCCTGAGGAGAGTGGTGTGAATAGTGCCTGTCTCCCAGACTCGCATCCCATCATCCAACCGAGTGCCCAGTTAGCCTGAACTCCATTCACTGTTGTCCACCCAGATGTTCTAGATATTTTATCAGAAGTCCAGATAAACACAAGCAGGAATTCAGGGTAATACATTTCAAGTTTTGAAGAAGAAGATACGTTTAAGCATATTAAATGTAAAACATACATAACATGCATCTAATTTGATTTATTTTTGTTTGAGATTCTATGCGTACTAGGGGCTTTTCTCCTTTCACGGTGACACGGTGGTCCTTGGCTAAACCATCTAGTTTTAGGCTTCTTCCAAAATTCATTTCTGCCAAAAAAATATTCTCACTGCTTACAGTGGGATTTGGATTATGAAGACAGGCTGAGAGAGTTGGGGCT
>NW_009970259.1:0-3013 GCF_000747805.2 Chaetura pelagica | reverse complement strand
AGAATCACCTCCCTCAACCTGCTTCTTTTGATGCAGCCCAGGATACATACAGTTGGCTTCCTGGGCTCATCAAAATCACCTTTATTTGCATGAGACACCATTAATTGCCCAGAGGGCTTTTAAGTGACACCTGTTCACACGGGGTGGAGCACTAAAGCTCTCAGCTGGAGACATAGTCTGGAGAGAAAATGAAGAGAGGGAACCTGTAGGGAGATTTCAGACAAAACCTGCTGATTGTTCACTTCCTCTGGATGCTACAGGAGGTGGATGGCTCCACCACCAAAAACCCTACACAAGCTCTGAGCTCCAGTAAAAGAGTGGGCAGTGGGGGAGGGAGAATCAAAGGCTTATTTTTACAGGGTGCCACTCTAGATGGTGTATTTTAAATAGATAAGGTCTGTTGCTTTGCCAAATGCAAGCTTAGATGCACACCCCCCACCTCACAAAATGGTATTTGTAGGTTGTTTTTTTTCTTTAAAATTACCATAATCTCCATCTGGTAGCATCCTGCAGGACTGAGCTGTATTTGTGTTGGGATCAGGAGGCAGAGTACAGCCAGCCTCTTCTTGCATGTCTCGTTTTGGGGTTTGTTTTCTGTTTCCATGGTAGAAATAACTGGATTAATGCCACCTGCCCCCACTTCCAAACAAAATATCTGTGAGAGACAGAGAGGGATGCACAGGGCTGGTGAAGTTCCCAGCACCAGCAGAGCACTGTCAGTGTCCTGCATCCCTGCACAGCTCGGGGAGAGCAGTCAGGGTGCTCTGTGCTTCCAGGGAGGAGCCAAATGCTGGATGTGGGAGCCAAACTGCAGGCACCAAGTATGGGAAACCTTGCAGGAATTTTGGCACTCGCCTTCTTGCCTCGCCTGGACACAATCAGCAGTTTTTGTCAGAAATCTGCCTACAGATTCTCTCTCTTAGTTTTCTCTCCTGGCTGCAACTCTAGATGAAAGCTTCAGTGCTTCACAGTATTACAGGTAGTTTTTAATTCCAAATAACAGCAAGAAGCCTCCCTAACATACAGTGCATATATAAATAATGCATACATGGCTTTGGATGGTTATAAAATGAGCTGGATCATACCTCCTTTTTTTGTACTACACTTTTCCTCCTAAAAAAACCAATAAGATTTTCTTTGAGAAGTTCTCTAGTCTTAGTGAAAGGAGAGCGGACCACTGGATGCCTGCAACACCAAGTCTCTTTTCAAGGCTTTCTGAAACACCAGTACTACAGTTATTTTTGAGTTTTGCATAAGAAAGAAGGAGACCAAATGCCCCTGGGTGTCGTTCAAAATATGGTACTAGAGCCTTTCCTCTCTATTTTAACTCCATATTTGTCTTTCCTGCTCACTGCTGCACTCACTGTGTTTCTTCTGCTGTGATGATTTTCACATACCCTCTTTGGTAGTCACAGGAGAAGTTCTCAGACTGAGTTGACACTTAGGCCCCTTAAAACATCAGACACTGCGTCTGACTTGATGAAACACACTGAAGAGGGGGAAGCAGTTTGCCAAAAATAGGTGTGTGTAAATGGTTCTAGGGTATATCTAAGCTGTTGGTGCCCAAGAGCACTTCCCTGCTCTTCAGGGTCCTGGGATCATCCCCAGACTGCAAGTCAGGCCAAGACCCAGGGATGCCATATCCCCTGTCTTCCTTTGGAAGAAAACCTCTGTAGATGGAGGGAGAAGGAGAAGCTCTGGTAAGTCCTCAGTCTTAGGGGGATCCAGATAGGTGGGTGTCCTGGCCCTACGGTTTTGTTAGAGACTTTGTGTCTTCTTCAGGACTAAGCCAGGTGCACTGTAGGAGCAGGGAGAAAGCTACAGGGTGAAAGAAGGTCAGTTCATGGGTTGGTGGCTGGTGAGCTGAATGTAGGGCCCAGCTCAAGTACAGTGCAGGCTTAGGGCTGCTCACTTCTTTGGAGGTAAATGGGGAAGAAAACTGTTCTCTCCTTCCCAGATGCATTGTGAGATGCCCAAAGACTGCAGAAATAGTGCTATGTAAGATAGCTTGATGTGTTTTTGGGTGAGTTAGTGCAGAACAAACAGGAAATAAAGATAAACATGACTTTTTCTTTGTGCATCTTAGAGCCCTTTAGAGGCTCTAAGCTCTGATTTACACAAGAAACATCCACGAACCTAATAAAGCCATGTTTTTAATAGGAATGAACTCATTAAACAGCTCACATTGATTTCCGACAAATCCTTGCTAACTCAAATTAAAACAATATAACCCACTGCTTAGCAAAAAAATGAGAACACTAAATTATTTTTAAATGGCTTTAATGTAAACCATTGCACTTCTCATAGGGAGATAAGCCTCAAGACTGAGGTTTTCAGAGGAGCTGGTCTCTAAGCAAGCCACTTTAGGGGCAGCAGCAGGAAATACTCAGTGCCTCTGAAAACCCTTCCCAGAAAAATCACAGAAGAACAGATCTGGAAAAGATCTTCAGAACTGCTCTTTTTTGATCACCAACAAATCTGTATACATAGGTAATGGTCATATGCATGGATACACATGCATGCATGTATAAATCATTGATGTGTTTTGTGCCTTTGAGGAGCACTGAACTGTAATAAAAAGCTTCCTCAGAGAGGTAAATGATTCAAGTGGGTACACACTTGAGGGGAAATGCTTGCATTAACGTCAAAGGGAGGTTCAGATGTCATTAACCAGAAGCTGTTTATTTACACAGTCTTTTACTTTTTCTATATAATCCTTTGCTATTGCCAGAGTTATATGTGCATGGACTGTGCATAAAATAGGGTTTGAGAAACTACTTATCAAGGCTGTGAAAATAATTGGAGTCATGCTTTGTAAGAATACTAACAACTAGAAAATGGGCACAAAGAAAGCAAAAGCTGTGGAAAGGCAAAGCATTTGGATCTGACCTGTCTATCCTGCAAGATGTCTTGGGCTTCATTCAGTGCTTATTGTGGCATTGTGCGACAAGAGGAAGAGGCTCACAACATCAAGTCTTTTCATCAGAGGATATAAAGAAGGCAGAGGTGCTGA
>NW_009970258.1:0-3041 GCF_000747805.2 Chaetura pelagica | reverse complement strand
GACTGAAATATTTTCCTCAATGCTTTGCTCAAGCCATCTTAATTAACAAGCTTGTTTACTGATGTTTTCCTTGTTTGTGTTTGCTTTTCCAGGAAGTTCCAAACCATGGGTTTCATGTTGGAATGAAACTAGAGGCTGTGGATCTGATGGAACCTCGCCTGGTCTGTGTGGCCACAGTAACTCGCATTATCCATCGGCTTCTGAGGATACACTTTGATGGGTGGGAAGATGAATATGATCAGTGGGTGGATTGTGAGTCCCCAGACCTCTACCCAGTGGGATGGTGTCAGCTAACTGGGTATCAGCTGCAGCCTCCAGCGCCACAATGTAAGTTCCTGGTTTGTATATAATGTAACAGTTCCTTTCTGGTCCTTGCTTATGGAGGATGATATTCCTAACTTGGTCCTTTGCAGGTCAGGTCACCAGCTATAGGAAAAACAGAAGTAATTTTTGCTAGTATCTAGAAGTATATATAGTACTAATCTCTTCCACCTTGACTTTTGAAGTACTTTTGGGTGTTTCTGTGGCTACTGACTGCATTTAATGCCAGAAGATGTTTATTTGATCTAGGGAAAAAAACTTGTTACTAGTCAGTTCTGGATAATACTACTGTGAATTCATATTGCTTTAAGATTGCAAATATCATATGCTTTACACACTGAATTTGATAGAACTCATGTACATAAGTATTTGTGTGCAGGAGTACTTATGTAAGAAGGCTGTACTTCATTTAGTGTATCAAAATTTGTCTTCTCAAATCGAGTTATACGATAATAATTGATAAATACATTTTGACAACTGTTACTAACTTAATGGGAGAGTTTTCCCACACTGAAGATATTCTGCTTTTGTTCAGTCCCTAAGGAGATACTCTGTAACTGTGTATCAGCTTTGACACATCCAGAAATGTTTCTCCAAAACACTAATTTTGAATTCTTAATTTTTTGCAGCATCAAGAGATAGCCAATCAAGTTCATCGAAGCAGAAGAAAAAAGCTAAATCACAACAGTACAAAGGACATAAGAAAAGTGGGTGATAAAGTAGTGTTTGCACTTTCTCTATTTTTTAAAAAATTTGTGGTCTCTCCCTAATTCCTTTTTATATTTGGAAAGGTTTGTGTGTAACCAGGTGTTGTGCTTAAAGGTGCAGTATGCCATAAAATGAACTTTTTTGTTCACAATAATAATTTCTTAGAACTTGCAACGGGGTTGGTGTTGCTAATTATCTATATGAATTGTAGGTGGACAACTTTAACCATTTTTTAGTATTCAGACATTGTTTTAGTTAAATAATACATTGACTATCCATTTTCTCAGTAACTTGACAATTTTGTAAGGCAGTTACCTCTTGAGCCAGGAGCAGCAGCAACATGAGAGCTATTGTACAAGAAGTCTATGTGCAGGAGATAAGAACATAGGATGGGTCTATACTCTTAAGTGCTACACATTTTTAAATTATGTTTAACTCACAATTTTACAGTATCTTTGTTAAAGAACCAAATACATCTGGAGAGGGAGTTTTTTTCTGCCACATAAGAAAGAATAGTTTGTCTTGATAGAAATAGATGGTCTAGTTCTAGACAGCCTATATATGTATATTACATTTGGAGTATCAAATCATGATACTGACTCATTCTATTGGTGTTTTCTTGGAAACAGTGGAGAGCTGGAGAAGGGGCAGTGTTTAACGCTGCAGACATACGTCCTAGTAGGACAGCCTGTCAGACAATCCAATCAGCAGTTCTGTTGATGCTGAAATTTATTAGTCTGCAAACTTGACTAACAATCTGTAACAGTCCTTAATGTGACTTCAGAAGAGTTTTAATTATGTTAAATACCCTTCTAAGCAAGAACATGAGGCCTTTCTTGCCAGTTAAATCTGTATCATCTTGACTTAAGTTGTGTTTCCAGGGAGTTTGTTGCTCAGAGACTTGAGTTCATCCAAGTATAAAGCTAAAATAAGGCATGACCCCTGATAGAGTTTTCCCTTCTCTCTTAAAAACTCACTCTGAAACATAGAGGCTCTTGGAATCCAAGCTATGCTGTTCTATGTTGATGTGTAGCTGCTTTGCAGCTCAAGTGTTTCCAGATGAGTCCTTACGTAGTCTGTAACTTCTGGGCAGGCTTATCTTCCAAAGCATCAGTCACTGGTGACTTCAATATTACTGGCAATTCTATTGTCAGATTTCCAAAAGGCAATGTGGATTTCTAAGGGCTATCATGTGCCTTTGGCCACTGATCCTAGGTAAAGGAATAGAAATGGGAGGAAAATATTAGCAAAGGGAAAGGTTTCATAAAAATCAGGCCTTCAATGGTGAGGGGAAAGCCCTCCAGGTGAGTCTCTGGCTCATTGTGAAGTCTGATTAAATGGACCCATTGCTAGGTTGAGTTTATAGTGTGAAGTAACTGTCCCTAAGAAAACTCTTACATAAAGCCTAGATCAGGGTTCTGGAGACAGATGCTGCTCTATTTTAAAGTAATTCAGTTTCAACCAGAATAGCTATCTCTTTTTTTCTTTGGTGCAATGTCTGGGAAGTTCTTGCAACCTCAAACCTTGCACTGTCTCCTTTCTGCTGTTTGAGGAGCTAAACACTGATAATGGGATCTCGTTCAGAATCCTGCACCAGTGTTTTTTAAATAGAATTTAGGTACAGAAAAACTGCTGGTTTGCTAATATCTAGAGAAAGTTGTGACTGCTGTTGCCTTAAGCTAGGAAAAGATGGCCTTGTCCTTAATTACCTTTGTGTAGGACCTGTTCTTGGATGATTCTGAACTGTCTAAGCAGATTTTGCTTAGCAAGCTATGCTACACCATCCTGCTCTTTACTTCATCACACCTAATACCTCTGCAAAAGTTTATTGATCGCTCTCTTATAGCGTGACACAAGCACTGGAAAGAAAATTCCCTTCATCTTTTGCCATAGGAAGGAGATCTGTTCTAGTGGAATTGTTTCTTAATTTCTCACTAACCTGAAGTATATGTAGGCTTCTGTTCTGGACTGTTGTTTACTCAATACTAAGAAATTGGTTAATCATCAGAAGA
>NW_009970257.1:0-3027 GCF_000747805.2 Chaetura pelagica | reverse complement strand
TATTTTTTTTTCCTAAAAGTTTCTGTCATCTCTGCCTTCAAAGACCATTAAAAATGCTTCTTCAGGAGTTTATAAGCAAAGCTGATCTTCCTTTGTCTTTGTCAGGAAGTGTAACTCCTTATGACTAGCTCATGTAACACCATTCTGCAGTCAGAAAAGCCACACTCCATCCCACTTACACTGTGTGAGTAGGGGGACATGAACACTACTTAGCCTTTCAGAAGCTTGTCCCTTCACTAAAAGAACAGGCCAAAACCATGCTCCTGATATTCCTTGTGTTTCTCTAAGTCCTTTGCCCCAGCTCTCCCAGCTTCCTAATTAATTTTGATTTGTTCATTCAAGGTAGTATCAGTGACTGGAGTAAGAAATGTAGTTAATGGTACAGGTAAGTCTGAGCAACTTTTGATTCAGTTCAGACTCAGGCTGCTTGGCAGTAAAGCATCCTCTGAATTCTTGATGACTTTATTTGTAATAGTTTTGAAACAGATTTATTATTTTTTTTCTTCCTACTGGGACAATATGTCTGTTCCTGATCTCAGCAGAGTGTTACTTGGGAGCTGGAAAGTGCCTGCCTCCAAGGATGGATGTAGCTAACTTTATCCCTTCTCTTCCTCCTGTACTGTTACTGTTGCAAAACCTATACAATCCTCTACTGTCTCTGTCTTTGAGGTTTTCTTTATTAAAATGTTTATGATCTTTGTTTCATCTGATGGCGCAATTTCACAGCTTTCCTTCATGAGTTTTGTGAAATTCTATTAAGTGGCACACCCAGTGCTGAATATCTTTCACCTCTTGACCAACATGGAATGGGAAATACAGGCCTTGCAAATGTAGTTCAAGGCTTGGGATGAAGAATTGACCTCATCTGTCACTGTCCTTAGTGATGCAGTTTGACAAATAATTGAGAGACAAGATACCTCTTGTGGAACTGCCTGTGTTCATCACTCTTTGTTATGAACATTGTGATACCTGTTAACATGTTATATTTAAAAATCCTTCCTGAAACTTGAATTTAATGGCTCTTGGTTGCTGCTGGGCAATCTGTTGATCTATATGAATTCTGCTGCTTTATTGTAAGGGAGACACTGGATCCTGTGGCGAATTAATGGTGGGACATTTTGTTGTACGGAATTGCTAACTTAGGTTCTGAAAGTTCTAAAGCAGTGTAAGCACGAGGGTGTGCCTGTTACTCAAGTCTTGTCTTTTGCTAGAAGTAATTGTCCATGGAGGACAATCCCACATAGGATTTTCGGGTCTGAAAATAACTCAGACACAGCTCAGACTCCCCACTGCATTTTGCAGCATGCTTTATACACCTAGAACAGAGCTTAAGGTCTTATGTGCATCTCGGATACTGGGATTTTAATAATTAATCAGTATTGCTGCTTTTGATATTTGACCTGTTTTCTTTTAATCTCTCTTCAGGTACAGTGGGAGAAATTCACTCTCTTGGTGAAGGAAAGACTAATATTTCTTCACTGAAATATAAGAAAGTTTACAGAGCCAATGGGTTCTCTTGAACTCTGCTGTTAAAACATCATTCTCTGCTTTCTCGATCCCAACACTACTCTCTTTTTCATTGTAATTGCACTGCCTTTTATCAACAGCAGACCTGATTCTCCAGTGCATCATGCCCTGTATGTGCAAATGTTGCACATAATAATGTTGCATCTTAGGGAATTAGTCCTACTGAGAAGGAGGATTTACTTTGCCTCTTGCTGATGCCCATATGCTCTTTTGGAGACCTGCTCTAGTATTTCTGCATGTTGTTCACACTCTTGTGAAGTGGATGTCAAGTTATCCATCCTGATTTTCACAGTTACATACATGGTTCTCTGGAGTTCAAGACAGGTGAGAATTATGCTTATGGTTTTTGAACACTGTTACTTTGTAATGGCAACTGGTCAACTGGGAATTAGTACCATTCTCCAAATAGATAGCTGAATGTGGCTGTGATGTGTTGAGCTTGGCTCTTGCACATGGATGGTTATACAATACTGCAGCAACATGGAAAGACAATAGTTACTTGATGAGGAAAGTGACAGTGGAATGAAGCACTGAATTTCATTATAAAGGTGAACTGCTTTGGTTTGTTACAGCTAAGAGAAAAGTTATGTAATAGGGTTTATTTGAATTGGAGGATAATTGTACCAGGCAAAATGTATGTAATGAAGTGCTGTAGCATGTGGATTTAATGCAGTGAACTGATAAAAAGCATGCAGGATTGCATACATAGTACTAGATACTTCTGGCCCCAGTTTGCTGTGAATAGGTGACTTTTTTGCAATAGTTGACTGGCGTTCTTCTGCCGTTCAAAAACCCCCAAGTGGGCATATCTGTATGATCATGAAAAGCATGTGGAGACCATGCTGGAAGCTTTTGGAGTCTGATGTTTCCCATTCACAGTACTAGACTGAAGGCACTAAGATCGAGCCAGTATAGTACAGAACACCCATAAGGTCTATATTAGCAAAGAACCTGACTGAGACTGGGAAAACATTCTAATTCATCTGTAAGGCAGCTTCCCATACATGTGTCCACACATCTTGAGGAATCTTCTCTGTGGGGATAAAATTTCTGCCTGGTATGGGATTGCTATATTCAGCAAATATCCAGGTTTCTGTCCTCTAGTATATGATCCATTCCATAAAACAGCAGTGAGATTTCATGGCATGCAAATCAGGACTTATTTTGACGTGCAACTCTTTCCATCATATCTTCTTTTCATGGCACTGCCAATAATGTAGAGCTGCAAGATGCTGTGTTTTGCATCTATTGTATAGATGCTAAGCTTGAAATTCTGTGGGAGTTGCTAGAAGCAGGAGAGCTTCACTTTGAGATACTACTTAGAAGTAGTAATCAGGAGAAACCATTGTTTGACTTTATATGGAATGTGTGTCATCTGAACACTCAGTCTTTGATGAGTCTGAGAGAATAAACAGAGCCCTGCACCACTGCTCTTTCTGTCATTGTCCTGATGCTGCTGCTTGGTGTCCTAAACTGTAACTCTCATTTCTGGTTTTTTTT
>NW_009970256.1:0-3037 GCF_000747805.2 Chaetura pelagica | reverse complement strand
TTTTCCAACCTTGATGATTCTATGATTCCATAATAATGGAATCATTGTCATTATATAGTGTAGCTCTCATAGGGACTTTTCTCTAGGAAGGGAAATGGTTTTGTCCACATTTTATTCTAAGTATGCCTACAAGTTTCAGAAGTGTTAGATGTTTTCCTAGGTGTTCCTGCAAACTTTCCCAGACAAGTGAATCAACTCAAGACCAAAGCTGCTTGGAAAGAAATGACATACTGACTTCTTTCTGTTTTCATGGTGAGGAACAAGCAAAAGAAATCCTGATTTATGCACAAAATAACGTGATGCTATCAGAAAGAGAGAATAATTGCCTTTTAATGCCAATAGTTTAATTAACCACTTTTTCAGGGTGGAATATGCCAGATTCACAGTGTAAGTCTTGAGTGAAGGGTTGAATAGAACCGCTGTTAAGTTTGTTACTGTGCTTCTCTGCTTCAAACCTGCCAAAATTTTAGTCTGTCAGTGATGCTAGGTTTTCACTTGATTTCCATTCAATAATACTATAAATTATATCATAAGTTTTAGAAGTTTCTCCTAAATACAGGTCAGTGATGTCTGTGTTCACAGGACTCAAAAGGACAGAGCAAAGTGACAAGTGCATAGAATATTCATTGGCCTGTAAAAGTTGCTCTAGAAATGTCATTGGAGATGCACTTATGCTTTATTATAAACTGTGCTACACCCTGTGGTCTTCTCTTGCTCCCAGATTGTTTAAAAGAAAAAGCAGAGTCTGCTCACATCCGTAAGACGCTGGTAACACATCTTAATTAAAGAGTCTGAGATAATTGTGTTTCTGTAGGAAAAAAGAATCCTTTAGAACTTACCTGATCTTTTGAGGCAGTAGTAAAAGAATATATCCCTTAGTCAAAGTTTAACATACAAGCTTGTTTATCAAATCCATTTTTATTAGAGATGTTCATTTTAATAGTATTTGATTAAAGATTATACAAAAAAGTAATATTATATTTTTGCTTTAAGTTCTCTAAATAGCAAGACTAAGAAGATCATTGAATCTGTCATTAGATTTAAGCTTACTTTCTGTCCCCACATGTAATCTGATCTTTGTCCTTGCTCTGCTGTGAGGCCCCAGCAGACACTATGGAACCCTGCTAGAGCATGGAGGCAGTTGGTAGGAAATGGAAAGCTGGTGGGATCTGTATTTTCAAAGTAAGCAGGGAGTTTTCATGTTTAATAGTTTTTATCCTTTGAGGCACACCAATGAAACTCTTATCCAAAACATGTTGTATATTTAAACAAAACCACCTCCCTTTAGCCCTCTGTAAGCTGGCTTCATTGGCCAGAGAAGTTCCTTGGTATCAGGGTTCCATGGTGTTTGCAGAGATGCCCCAGGGGACTGGAAGCCATCAACTGTGGACATTGTGTTGGGGAGAGAAGGTTTAAAGCAATTTATGTAATGCACACCACTGTTGCCTGTGGTGTTCAGTGGGTGTGGTGTCTAAAAATTAGATTAATCTCTGCTACAGAGTTAGTTAATCCTAGTAAAGTGAAGAGTACAGAGTGAGTACAGTAGCTGTGTGAGTTAACTACTGTATGCCTTGTCCAGCAGTTTATCTGAGGTTATTCATGTTCAACTTCTTTGTGTTGTCAGCCAAGTCTTCTGCCTGTAACATTCAGAAAACCATCTTTTAAATTAGTCTTCCAGCTTACATTGTGGCTCCAGGCACCTCTCAGGTCTTCTGCGTGTTTTGTTTTGTTGTTTGTTTTTTTACAAAAAGCTTACAAAAATAATCACCATTTAAGTAGTTGCATGACTCAGCACAGTAGCCAGATAAACTTTTTTACAATCTTGATTGCAAGTCCAGTGTGAGGACAGCGTTGATAACTAGTTTTGTAGAAGTGTTAGGTAATCTACAGGTTTCCTTAGGCCAGGTTTCCTTAATTTTGGCAGAAAGCTAATTGTTTTTTAATGGTTCTACCTATTTCTATCATATGGAATGAACATCGATGGTAAGGATCTGTTTTATGTAATTGATTTTGGATCTTCAACACGCAAATTTGCATGTTTTACACTCACATCTCTAATGTGAGGTACACAAATCTAGCAGACATCCTTTGTGTCCTATAGTCTGTGTCTTCATTGCTCACAGGATTAGAGATCTTCTCAAGTATATAAAATTTCTAGTACATGCAGCAGTATTGTCATTTAGCTTTAGTGGTTTTCCTCTCCTTGGTGTCTGTGTCAAGGCACTACCTGGAGAGCAGTCATACAAGTCTGTCTTTATTTTGTTAGATTAAACAAACCACGTCTCTCTCACATTTTCTGATAGAAAGTGTTGTCATTCTCCAGTCATCCAAGTTGTGCTTTTATCACACTAGCCCTTCTCTGACCTTTGCTGTTTAAATCAGCTTTCCTAAATACAACTGACAGAAAGTGCAGGAACAGCATTAAAACCTTGCTGTTTTTGCTGGAAATACTGTATCAAAACATCCTTTCATCCTATTTTCTTTTTCCTGGTTGCATCATCCTGTGGCATATGAGGCATTACACAGGTAGATCTTACTGTCATTTTCAGAGTCCCTTATTTTAAAGTACAAATGCTTTCTTAGTTTACCATTTTAATGTGGTATATACTACTATATTTAATCTTACTTCTATTATAAGACCTTTGCGGTCTTCGAAATAAACAGAAGAAACTGGAATGCTTTCAGGATTCTGTGGCTTTCTTGCATATGCTTAAAAAACTTTTTTTTTTTAATATTCTTCTAATTGTGTTGATATATTTTAGTTAAATTATACTAGTTACCCCACTCAAACTCAGTATTTCTTAGTACCATAAGAGGAAAAGAAAGCTGACAACTGTTCATTTCATGTGGCTTTTCACATTTGGGCATCGACCCAAAATACAGCATTCTTTAATATATATTTTGGCTCTTGTTTTTTGTTTGTTTTGGTTTTTTTAAATTTCAAACAGGACTTATTTAGCATTAATTATAGAATATACTTCAGATGCTATTGTTGAGTAAGTGTATATTCTTAGCTTTCTCGTTCAGTGTCATTGTA
>NW_009970255.1:0-3036 GCF_000747805.2 Chaetura pelagica | reverse complement strand
CTGTAAGGAGGTGCCACCTGTATGGCACAGAAGGATGGGTATTAGGTCCAGACTTGCATCCCTGGCACCAGTCAGCAACATCTATCCTGGGAGAAGAGTGTTTTAACTCCACCTCAGAGCTGTATATTTTTAGTAGTTGTTTTCCCAGGCACTGAAGTGCTGTAAAAATAATGAGTGATGAATTGAACATGCCTGAGTACCCAGTAGCATCCACCCTCTTTTGCTAGAGGTACACACAGAGACCTGAAGGGGCCTTGCACATCCAGGATACTTTGAACCTAGAAATTCTGAACTACAGTGGTCTGTCTGAAAGTGCCCATAGATGCTCACTGAGATCAGTTTGCTGTCTGGCAGCACAGCATAGTGTCTGCTAATCGACAGGGAATGAAGCTCAGCCCAACAAGGAATCTGGAAATACTGAATTGACTGAATGTACATTGTTAGCTTTGATCGAAGGGTAGTAGTATATCATGGTCCAAAATGGCTGGGGTTTGCTTTCAGTTCAATGTTTGGTATGCTTGGTATCTCTATAAACAGTACATACTAGAGCTCTAGAAAATTATGCTCAACTTTTCTTGCCTTTTCATTTTCTCTACATTGTTTTTCATCAGGTAACTTCAGAAACTTATTTCAGTGTAAAAATTCCTATGCCAAAATGCTGTCCTTTGTACGGTGTGTAACTAGATAAGGTGCTAGTATATAACCCAGAAAATAATTTTTACTTCAAATAGAAATGCAAAAATAATGGAATGCTACTGTTCTGGAAATAGTCTGATTTGGTTGTTTGTTTTTTTTTGATTCAGACTCATTTAAAACCCTCTCTTTTCTCAAGTGCTGGTGTACAGCTAGGGACAAGGGCATGTTTTAAGCCTGAAACCTGCAGCATTGATGGTCTTTGGCATGATGTTGCTGCCTGTGTACACATGGGGATAGGGCAGTTCAAGGGTTTAGAGAATATTGACTCAGCAGTCAAGGATTTTAAGACTGTAGCTGGCAGAGATGCAAAGCTTTTATCTCAATAGCTCAGATGACAAAAACAAAGTAACTGCAGCAGCACTGGTTCTGAATTTTTAGGCAGATACACCTCTGAGTTGGTGTGGTCTTAGGATCCCACCTGGTCAGATGAAAGGCCACCCTGTGTGCCTCTGCTCAGCCGTGCTGACATCCATAACACTGCACTGCACAGCTGTATCTGCATCTGCAGTATTGCACTGGCAGTGCGCTGGAGAGCAGACAGACCCCCAGTCCCACTATGCTGTGCTGTGACCTCCTGCAGCCTGAAGAATGGCTGGGGAAGCCACCAGACCACAGGGCTCTTGTTTGAATTGTGAGGGGGGTGGAAAGCACAGCCCCAACTCCTACCTCTGGGTAAGTTCATTTCAAAGAAGGTAAAGAAACAGCTTTCGTGCCCTGCAGCAAGCTCAATGCGATGTTAAGTCTTCAAGTGATGCAACTGGAGAGGAATTCAAAGTGTAGTCAAAGGTTGTGCACTTTGCTCTCAGTACTACAATAAAATAGAATTTAAAAGGGGCATATAAATAAAAAATGTGTGCCCGGATTAATCTAATGGCATTTTGAAAAGGATAAAGGATTCCTCTGAATAATATTTAAAATTTAGTATTGCAAATTGCTTGAATGATTAAAAATGACATTTTTCAAAGGTCAGAAATTGCTTCAGAAAGGTATCTGATATTTAAAGTTGAGTAAAGAATCTGCTGCTTACAGCCACACTTCTGCCAGTGTTGGGTGGGACTTGCTGCCAGCTAAGGTTGGGGCAGTGGGACTGACCCTCTTGCTCTGTGGATTGAGGTGCATCAACCTGTATGATGTCACTTTCTGTAGCCTTTTCATTAATGCAAGCAGCTGTGTGAGCTACTTGGTGATCTCAAAAAGCTGCTGGGAAAATCCGTCACTGGCCAAAGGAAACGTGAGGGGGGAAGTCTGAGTATCCTGTGTAAATTCCAGTCTGTGGCAGAACCTGCTGTGGCTGGCAGGGGTGACTTATAACTTTTCCTGTAAGCTTCGGTCCTCCTTGCTTTCTGGGTCCTGTTTTGCCATGGGTACAGGGTGTACTGTGTCTGGGGGACTGGCAGGATGCAGGAGAAACAGAGAGTCCCCCAGTGTTCTGTACCTGGAACCAATGGGCTGAATTGATGTCTTGGTGCTCAGTGTGAGTCTATTAAAATACTCACACACCTAAACGTGGGTTTGGTATCAACACTGATTTAGACAGCTCAGTTAATCTCAAGTCATCACACTAAGGTAACTTCCCTGCATGCCTGCTCTTAAACCTTATCCTTCTGGAGCAAATGTCCCAGGAAATGCAGGAGGATGGGGTCTGAGAGGTGGTAGCATGACCTCCTGTAGAAAAAGTAAGTGGTGGGATAAAGTTGTGTTTTGAAGTACCCCTCTGGAGTAGAGATCTATTGGTGGAGATAACCCTGATGCTCAGAGGAGCAGTGTCTAGATCACTTTGAAAAATGCAACATACAAGAAGCAAGGCTGTCCTCCCGCAAATGTGCTCCTGCTCCTTTCTCCTCTCCCACCTTGCCTGGCACTCAAAGAGAGCACGTGATAAACCATGTTGCCATCATTTGTACTGGGTTAAACAAAAGCTATGGCAGTTTTGAGTTGCCAAACTTGAACTCAGAGTTTCTCACCCAGGAGAGGAGTGACTGGGTGGTTGAGCACAGACCTAGGTCTTCAAGGGTTCAACCTCCCCGTGGCAAATTCTGTGTCTTTTTTGGCCCATCTTATTAATCTTTTTTATGGCAAGAGACTATGTCGTGTGGAAAAGACCCTTTACTTGGTGTTTTCTATTTTATCAATTTTGTGAAATTCCAAAGTACAGCTACAGTGAGGGCTGAGTAATTATGTTGCTGCTTTAAATGCCTGTTAAGTAATTACAGTTACAGAGACAGTGTCAGCCTCTTTTCCTCTAATGCTGTTATCCTGGCAAGGCAGTTTTATCACTATCATATTTTTCCGAATACATTTGGTCTTCTTAATATAGTCCTGACTTAAAAAAAAAAAAAA
>NW_009970254.1:0-3036 GCF_000747805.2 Chaetura pelagica | reverse complement strand
TGTATTGTGACATAGGCATAACTGAGCTTTATGGTTTTATGGGCTGTTAGGGAGAGGACAACCCATATACAAGTGACACACTATAAAATATGAAAGACAGAAAGGTCAAAACTATGGCATGACTATAGAAGCTGGGTAAATCAGACAGGAAAACTTGTTCTGCCATAATACAGCTATCAAATCAGGGTGCTTTATGCTGTAAACTAACTAAATCAGCAGTGAGTTTGTAACACTGAACTCCAGGAGGAAAGCACGTTGTGTCCTCTAGAAGACAAGAAGAGAGATCCTACTGTTAAACTTTTCTATCTGGATATAGCCAGAGGACTTTCTCATAATTTGTTAGCTTTGTTTATACCTTGACAGGTCCAAATCCTTCTGAAGTATCAGCACATTTGTGCTGTTTACAGACTTCAAATGGTAAGAAAATTGCAGCACTGTTTGTGTCCTGAAAACATCTGTCAGTACTGATTCCCTAGTTAGCCAGGGCATTCCATGACCGGAAGGAGCTTCAGCACCATCTGGCTGGGTGATACAACAGAAAAAGTAAATCTGTCCAAGACAGCAAGCAAGACTGACTTTTTAAAAGGAATGACGATGCTGAGTTTTGGGGAGGAAAGGCCAAAAAGGAGGCAGGAAACAAATATAAGACTATTACTCATAAGCCATATTCTTACCTGAAATGGCAGGGTCTCTGTGATTTACATGTTTTCTCTTAAACTCCTTATCTTTTGTCTGCTTCACCTCCTGAAGTACTTGCATCATCTCGTTTCTACTCTGCTGTTTCTGGCGTACTGTGTTGGATCAGTCCTGTAATGTAAATCTCTACAGTTTGAGATGAGTTTTTCTTGATCTATTGTTCAGGGTCAATTTTAAGATAGTGGATCTAAAATTCAAGACTTCCCTCAGTGAGAAGAAAATTACTGCAACAGTCTCTTCCCCCCACATTGCTGAATGTTTTAAAGGTGTTGAAATAGATGATGGTAAATCATATCAGATGTATTGTGGGACTTTCTCTCCCAGTTAAATTCATTATGTGTGGAGATTCCTTAAGGCTGTGAACTGTACCATATTGAACTTTGGAAAGATGGAAGTACTGAAGTATGTAGATGGAGCAAGATGCTGTCACGCTCTAAATCTCAGCAGAGCCTCGTTATTAGATAGTGCTGTTGACACTGTGACACTTCTGGGAGGTTTGAAGGTTCCCACAGCCACAAAGGAACAGAACTTTTCTCTTCCCAGTGACTGTTGCAAGCTTTTAAAGTCTGTTAGTGAGTGTCCTGTAAAAATGTTAAGCTCAAGTGTTCCTGTGGGCACACTGTGTGGTATCTTAGTATTAATTGTTGTTCTGACTACTGAAATCCCTTAAGGGAGTACCAAGAGATGAAATGTTCCTAACTATCCTTCATTAATACTATGCATTTGATCTAATTCCCTCTGGTCCTTCCCACTTCCATCCAGCATTTTTCAGTGATTGCATCTCTTAAGGCTTATGTCAAGGCAGTGAAATGCACCTTTCCTTTTAAAACCCTTCTTTCACCACTGGGTTAGAGAGGTTATAAAAGATTCTCCCTGTTCATTGGAGATGGCATGGAGAGGGCTGCTGAGAGTGCAACAGTGCAGAATTTTACCTTTACCTGACTCAAAACCAGGTGTTTGTTCCAGTGGTTCTGATAACAGACATTACTGTGTATGCTCCTCACCTTACCTGCAGAGTGCTGTCTAGCTTAAATTCTCACATGTTTAAACCTGTGATGTGGACTTCTACCATGCCAGAGCTGGCAGGCTCCTGCCAAACAGGCCAACCTCCCGCTGTGGATACAGGCTGAATAGTGAAGTTTTGAAGTGAAGCAGACTGAATCCTCAAGGAGTACAATTCTACATCTTCCTTGCCCACATCTTTCCACATAGACTAGGCAAAAATTGGGCATAGCACTTTCAGAGAATGTTATCTAATGGCCCCATTATTCAGCACAGTTGATTGTATATGTTATCTAAATGTTGTGTTCACTACCAGAGAAAAGAAAGGTTTGAACTAAAGTTTCACATACTTTTGTGCGTTTTCTTACTGCCTTGGATGCTGAACTCTGAAACCTAATAGCAGAATAAAACAATTGTTTTATTCCTTTGATGCCCTCTAGATAGCAGAAATTATTAGCCAATGTTCTTATTCAGCAACTCCAAGTTGCTCCTGGAATCTCTTATCTCTGACTTGCAAAAAACATAGTTTCTCTTTGGTTTTCTGCAACACCAATTTGTATAGTTGACTGAAAATATAAGAAACATGTAAAATGCATATTTTTGCCTTATTTGAGATGAAGAAGGACTTGTGTTTTAAGAGAAACTTCTGAATAACTTTGAGAGCCATGGAAGCTGAAGAGGAGTTAGAAAAATTAATGTGCAGTTTATTGTGATTACTACTAACATTCCATTGATCTACCTGAAAATTGGGTAGAGTCTGCTGTGAATCTTCATGTTTGTAATAAAGTAGAAGGTATGTTTGAGGAACAGATAGCAATACAAGTTGGGTAAAGAGTAGCAGACCTATGCAACCTGTTGGAGAAATACAGTTCCTTGTGAACTTCTTGTTTGGTGCTACAGTTGATTTCATGAACCATTCTCATTGCTGAACAACTGCAGAACTAGATTGAATTAAATTAAGAGCATACTTCTCTGGAACCCCTTAAGACCACTTAATTAAAAATGAAATTTGAAAGTTATGAAAAACATGTAAGAAGCAAAGTGAACTAAGGGGACTTAAGCCAGTGCAGCAGAAGAAAAGCATGACCTGGTACCACTTATGATGTTCTCATTCTTCTAAGTAAATTATGTGTTCTGGTACATCGTACTTGATGGGGCAGAAGACATGGCAGCTTCTGGTTCAGCCAAGTTAAAAGAGTGAGCAAGCACTCGCTGTTAGATCTGTGGCTTTTCTTTCCCAGCTATTAAAGAAGAGTGGGGAGGACTAATTTGATTTTTGTGAACAGTTCATTAAAAAGCTTGATTTTTGTTTAAGTTAAACTTAACAAGCATACTAAG
>NW_009970253.1:0-3036 GCF_000747805.2 Chaetura pelagica | reverse complement strand
TTTTTTTTTTTTTATTTCCTGACAGCATCTCGTTCCTAAAGGATTCTGACTTATAGTTCAACAGATTCTTGGCATAAGGAAAAGCTGAACCTAACATTGTCTAATAGGTTGGAACGCCCATAGGAATAATTTCACATTATATGCTGGTATGTAGCAGAGACCTTACTTGAGAGTGAATTTTCAGTCAATATTTTTTATAATTCCATGAAGTGTATCAGAATCAATATGTTGAACCAATTTTGCTAGTTTATCAGTTTCAGAATTTATGGGAAGTTATTATATTCTGTGCATACTTGGCAGACTCTAAACTTCTCTCTTCTAGCTCTAGAATCATGGTAGACAGTGTTACAGGGGAAGAATAAACAGTCCCCAGCTGTTTTTGTTAAAACCACTACGCAGTGTAATGTTCTTTGTTTTTTGGACATCAAGAACTGCACCTCCTCAAAAAAGATTTTCAGTTCACTATTGTATGATAAAGCTTGATTTTCTACTTCCCTTGAAGTAAGAAATCAGGAGCCAGTTGAAGGACCAGATGGCTTAGAAGTTCTTATTTGTTTATTTAACTGATACCACAGACAGGAAGTCAATGTATAGGAATTTCTCAACCACATGTCCATCTGTTTTATGTGGGTGATGCCATCAAAGAAGCTGACAAGTCTCAGCAGTCCTCCAGCATATGACAGCTTCTGGTAGTACTACAGGTCCAAAGTCCATTCTCTCACCTTCCTCAGGCAGTAGCAGGAGCCAAAATTGGAGATGATCTGTGTGGAAGACCTATGGCTAGACAACATGGTTAGGTGTGAACTGTAATATTTCTGGTTTTAGCAATGTTTGTCAGGATATGTCATCTTTTGTCATAGAAGTATTGGTGTAATTAGTACCAGCTGAAGTAAAATACAACATACAAAGATCAAACTAAGATTTTTATGTAATATGGTGGCAGGCTGAAAATCTGCTTATCAGGTGCAATGTCTACTGAGAGTCACTATAGTTATTGGAGAATTTAAAGGACCCCTTCTGAAATCAGACATTAGATGTCACAGTCCCTGTGTGCTTTGAAGTCATTCTCACTCTCTGTGCCTGCAGGGTGTAAAAGAAAACCATAAGTTGGATCTCTGTGTCATTCAAAAGAGGAGATCAATTGAAACACTTAGAAATATTATTAGTGTCACTTACATGTCAGGGAGAGTATTGTAACTATGCTGGTTTTCATTATTTTCTCTCAAATAAAAGAAGTTTGAGTTGCTAATTCTAATTATTGCTCTCAAAATACCAGAGAAATGGTCAACTACAAATTCATCCTCTAAAGAGGAATTTATTCAAGAGAAGTGAATTTTCATTCTGGTATAAACAATCAACTGAATTTTGCAATTTACATTCAACTCCTTGTGCTTTCACTTGTGGGCCTTAATTAAGACCACTATTGCATCTTGTAGACAGCTAGACTATTAGTAGTTTTGGTAGCTTGCCACCATAGTTGGCAGCCTGACATAATCACAAAAAGTGAAAAATAAGCCTATTTTAAAAGTCAGTAAAGCCAACATTCTTCATGAAAGCTTTAATCTAGGTTTCCATATGCTGTACCTTTGCAGAGAGTGAGAATGAATTCTCCACCTACTTCTCTCTTTCCATCTATCACAACATTTTCTCTGAAGACAGTTTCAGAAGAATTTTTACTGTCAGTCTGGATATTGATTATCATGTTCAGATTCTACTGCCTTCCATGTGAGCACTCTTGAGAAGGCTGCTTGGGACTAAAGAGAATACTTTTATTGCTTGTAATTGCATTTGGACCACATGATGGATGTATATCCTTAAATGAAAACAGAATGTATCCACATATTTTAGTTGTATTTTGTACCATCTTCCTTCATAAGATTAGCTTTATTGGCAAATTTAGAGTCCACTTATTATAAGGAACAGATCATTAAAATCAGACAGAGTCTCTAGGATAGAGGAAAGCCTGAAGAAAGACAATGGCAGTTCTATTTTTGCCTCTGCTGCAAATCTTTTTTTTAGACCATAGGTTCTTCCATTTCCTTTCTTACTCATTGCTGTGTCTGTTTAGAATGTAAACTCCTCTCAATTATTTACTCATTCTGTGAGTATGTATAACATCTAATATAATGCGACTTTGGTGTTTCTTGAGAGCTGAATGGAATATGAATAAAAACAACAAATAGTAATTGTTATAACCTAACAGAAAATAATTAGTTCCTCATTAAGACCATCTACAAAATGTATAAATTACTGATTAAGAGTCATTAATAGTAAGCATCAGTCAGGAATATTAGAGAGTAAATGTTGAAGGGAATCATATAGTAACAGAGGGAACAATCCAATCTGTCTTATCTATTTTGCTGAGAAAGACCATCTATACCTCCTCATCCATAATGCTTGAATTCTAAAGGCCATTTCCTTTGCCTGTATGATGCTCAGGTTAGAAGAAAATTGTGAGGAAACCTAAATAAATTAGAGGGCAATAGCTTGTTAAATGATTTGGGTAAATAATTCCTTTAGAAATTTCTGAGGTTTTTCACCTAAATAAACCTAATAAGCTGAGGAATCTCCTATGCATTCTGAATATCAGCACAGCATTTAATAGGATAGAAACTCTAAATCAGACCTCTATTATACAAAATCAATTATCTTTTTTAACCTCTGCTACAGGGGAAATCTAGAGGAAAATGCAGATACTATAGTATTTGATAATTTTGTTTTTCTTTTGTCTAGTTCTGTACTTATTTTACCTTAAGCAATATATTTTCAGGTAGTTGAAGTGTGTAGTACTTTCATTCCCAGAAGAAAGTGAACTTTTCCTTATTCAAGTGATTTGATACACTACATTACAGATAAAGCAAAATTCACAGCAGTAAGAAATATGTTCATTTTATCTCAGGAATTTCTTGTTGATTCCTAGTCCTTCATCTCCTTTCCTCTCCTTTTTCCTTTCCTTTTTCCTCTACTTTTCTTTTCTCTTTCACTTTTTTCCCTTCACTTTTTCCTCTCCTCTTCTCTCTTCCCGTCTCCTCTCCT
>NW_009970252.1:0-2757 GCF_000747805.2 Chaetura pelagica | reverse complement strand
AAAAAAAAAAAAAAAAAAAAGTTAAGGCAGATTTGATTTGTTGGGGACCTCTGAAGGAGAAACTTTTGAAAGGATGAAGAACAGTGAATGTAGTCCAGCCACAGGCTTGTGGACAGCACAAAGGAAGCTGCTGCTGACTGACGCTGTCAAGGTCACCTGTCTGACTGTAGTCTGCTTCCTACCATCTGAAGCTTGTAATACCTGTGCAGACAGCTCCTCAGCAATGCACAACAAAATGCAAGTCAGCATTTTAGTCTTGAAAAAGGGCAATATGTCTCTGTGCTACAGAACTAGTGAGATAGTCCCTGCATCCTCATGCCACTTCAGGAATCTTTGAAAAAATTATGCAAAAGCAGCTACTCTCTGAAAGGAAATCAAGCAATTTACATCTGATTTATCTCTGTGACACACCACTTATCTGGAGTGCATGTTTTCCCTTTCTTGAGAGATTGAACAAGCTAAGGAGAATGGCACTAAAAAAATTCTACCTAAAAGCCATCAGACAGCCAAAATAGTAATCAGCATCTAAATTAGCATGAAACTCTGGGAGATCCCCAACAAGGCAGCACACACACACACTTCAATTCAGCCTACCAACATCCTCTGCAGCAAACCACAGGAATGCTGCTTCAGCTGCTAGCACAAAGCCTGAATTACCCCTGCATTTGAGGTAACAACTTAAAACTCCTGCTGTCTCCTGCTCTCTTAGTCCCACTATCCTAACTATTGCAAGAGAAGAGATTGCAAGGTTGTTTGTTATTGTTTTTTTTCCTATGAAAGCAGCAGCAGCTTGTTTACATCTACCCCCATTTGACAATGCAAGGTCCATGTCAGCCACTAGAGCTCTTCCAATTCCCTGATGTTCCCAGCCCATATTTTATGTAAGGGAATGATCCTCTCCCCAGTCTGAAAGTAGAATTTGCCTCTCATCTACACCACTTTGGAGTTTGTACCAACTGCAAATGTCCCCCAGTTTGCTTTGAACCTTTCTTCTTCCCCTGCCAGTGATGGAAAGAGAGTGTGAATCTTGGCTTTTCAAACACAAAATGCTGCAAGTTCAAGGTAAAGGTCTGAGTCACTCTGACTCCCCTGTATCCATGTACTTCCATTCTCTCCCTAAAAAGCTGCTCTCTTCTTTTGCTACTACCATGTAATTTGTATTTCTTGGAGAAAATTATGACAGATCTTGAACTTGTCAGCACTGAGAGAACCTGCTCTGATTATTCAAGTAGTGAATGAGGGTTTTCCAAATTGTGGTTGATTGGAGTGTTTAACATGCTTCTCTCCACTAGAGCCTATTACCTGATTTCATAAACTTCAGTGCCATCTGTCCTGCTGTCTGTGAAGTGTACCTTTTGATTGCAGCTGATCACACACCTGGCCTCATTTGCTAAGGCCAAGACTTCCATTCTTGGATCTGCTGCCTTCTGAGCAGAACATCACTCTGGCTGATCACACTACCAAATGTGACCACAAAAGAAGGGCTGCATTCTGAGTAGGCAGCATTATCTCAGAATCACTCTAGGTATTTCATTCCTCTCAGTGGTAACAGACTCTCTTCATATGTTCACTGGCACAGAATTTAAGTATGCAAAATATACAGAGACTGAAACATATGCCACAAAAGAATGTCTGAAATCATCCTGGGAACTGCCTTCCACAAGCTGAAAGCACCCATGGTTCTGGATACAGCTTCCCTCCAGTGGGGTATCTGGCAGCCCAAGGAAAAATGCCCAAGTATCACAAGTTCCTACACCCGAAAAGTAGGAAGGGGCTTTGAAAATACAAACATTTCTGCATAGATGCAGCAGAAAATACCAATAAACACCTCAATCACTTTCAAGCAGAAAATAAAAGAGATTCACCACCCATCATTTCTTACTTGGGTGTAATTACTGGGCATTATACTAACCTTACTGCATTGCTTATTATGCTCATCTTAATTGGCTTGCTGTTTCTTTGCACATCCTCCTGTCTGTCATTGCTGTTGGTTGTCTCTCCTCTGACACTTTGACTGCTAACTGATTTTCTGCTAAAGGTGCAGAAAGCCTGGGCTGATATGGTCTTGGTCTTTGACTGGGGTTTTCAGAAACTGTAAAAACACTCACAAGTTAGTTGACATCAAACATACCTCAAATTACTTTTTTTCTGCCATTAAATTAACTTTCACCTCAAACCAAACAGTACTAAAGTGAAAAGGACTGACAACTGACAACTGTCAGTAAAACTGTAACAGGCAATAGCAGTGACAGAATCAAATCTGTAACAATTTCCCTTTCCTTTATCTCTTTCTGTCCCTTTGGTTTCAAACATCTATTCAGTAAATGAGTGAAACTGTCTTCCGTTTGATTTCTCCAAGATCCAACACTTCCTAACAACCAAAGAACTTGTCAGCAACAGATGTATATGCTGTTAAAGATCATGGCAAAATAAATGTCCCAAATGAGAGGCTTCTTTAGAAAATACTGTCTTCTATTTTGGTCTTTCTCCTTTCCTACGTTTGCGCCCTGAATGCAGCTTACATCAGTGAGGTTGTTTCCCCAAGGTAGCACTAAGGGCTACAGGGGCTTTAGTGTCATTTGAATCCTATGAAGTGTGCATCTCAGCTTGATGGAACTTCCGTTTCTCTAATTGTGGATTTCTGTTCACAACCATACAGATGCAAGAGTATCAGGACAGTAGTATCCTTCCAAATGAAGAATGTAATACAATAACACAGGAGATTTCAGTGGGATTGAATGCACCCTCAACAAGTTT
>NW_009970251.1:0-3033 GCF_000747805.2 Chaetura pelagica | reverse complement strand
GAGTTGTGATCAATGGAGTTAAATCCAGTTGTCAGCCCATTTTCCCCAAAATTTAAGAGCTTTTCTCCTTAACTCATTCCAGGAGAGATGGGTACTTCCTCTATTAAATGTTTTCTGCTATGGATTTCCTTTAGTATGTGAGACAAATCCCTTAAATCAGTGTCTAAGGTGAAAAAAAAATTTGGTATTTATTCCCTCCTTGTGTTGGGTCATAATCTTTTGCTCATCATGGTGTAGTAAAAGCAAGCTTGCTTTTCCTTCTGCTTTTCTGACTTCCAGTTTCACTGTTTCTTGTCCCAAATAGAAAATATAGCATCTCCTCTGCTAAATATTAACATTCTCATAATGATAAACACTGAACATTGCACAGTTAAGAAAATAAATAACACTGGATTCTTAGAAGACCTTGTTAGTGTTCTGAAAATAAGGTATGTAGTCGATATCAGACATTGTTTTTAAAAAGCAGGGGAAATCCTAACTGAAGTGGATTTATTATGAAGAAAAGCAATTTGGGATCACAAAAGAACAATACAGAAACACGACAAGTGTATATTTTGAGATGTCAGTATGTCTTGATGTCCAGGAGCTTCTCTTGTTAAAATATTTTATTTCACGTTTGTAATTTACCATCCACAATATATTCTATTGATGGTGCTTTCCATTTCTATTGAAGTTATAGGAAAAGAGGTTTTTAACAGTCAGTATTAGATTGTACTTGTAATCTGATTCACACCAATTTTGAGGGATATTGCAGTAAGAATGCATGGGAGGAATAAACAATTCCTTTAATCTTAGGTTGCTCGTACTCTTGCCTCAGGTGGTTTCCAGTCACTGTCTTCCCAAAGTTGTATTTGTTTGGTTCAGTTAAAATGAAAAAATCTGAAAGTCATAAAAAGGAACACAACAGATATCGATACTAATCAGTATTCAGAAGAGGGAAATGGACTCTGAAAGGAGAGAAAATCAACCTGAAGCCATATTGTTGATGAGAGGCCACCTTGAATATCTGACAAGTACAAAGGAATCTTAGTGTCATGTGAAATCTCTGCAGAGTAATTCTTCTGAAGCAGTGAATTTGAGAAAAACCAGGGGATGCCAGTCCAGAGATCACATTGAAAATGAATTGTTCATTTCCTTGTGTGTTAAAGTCTTATCAATCACAGGTACATGATCTTTAGTACTTGATTGGTTTGAACTGCATGAAAGCAGCCTCTCACTTTGAACTGTTTGTGGGATTTTTTGACTGAACCTCTTCCTTGAGAGACAGTTGAGAAGGGAACAAACATAGAATTTCTCAATTTATTTGATGATGGGTAGAACACTTTGCTCTCCAGTTGATGTGGCTCAAACCAATGCATTTCTCTGAAGTGGAGTACAGTGGGAATGTTGGGGGAAGGAGGGGGAAGTCAAAACACACAAACTGGTACCCTCTTAGATTGTTACAAGACTGACTAGGAGCAAGTATAGGCTGTATTAGATCTGTGTCCTAAATGTCTAATTCCCTTGAAATTACAGATACAGGTTTTAGAACTTGCAACACTACAGGAGAGGACTTGGAGATGAGGTCTTTCAAGTTAGAAAATTCTGCAGTATGCAAAGTTAAGTTAAGCGAGTTCAGAATCTACCTAAGTTAGTGAAACTAATCTTTGACAGTCTTCTTTGACAGTCAAACGTCAGTATTTCTACAGATAGACCATGTATAGATATCTAGTATAGAAACAAAAATGTGTATCTTAAAAGTCTACAAATAGTTTTTAAAGTACATATTAATACTTCAGACTACTTCTGGATGACAGTCAAGTCTTCCTATGCCTGGTAGTCCTTTGGGGGGATCCATGTGTTTTGCTTCATTGCAACCTTGTTTGGTAAGGCAAAGAGTAGTGCTGCTGCAAAGAGTGAATGCACAGACATGTTCCCAGTACATTTGAATAAATGTTTTTGATGTTGATTTTTTGTAGAAATTTGACCTCTAGTAATAAAACTAATTCCCTCAAATAAAATACTTATTGACTCTTTCTGTGGTTCCTTCACATCTTTTTTCAGATGTCTGATTATTTCTCAAAGATCTGCTTAGTACTACATTCTCCTAAAGCAGAAGAATGAATGAGTGGATCATTATGAGATCTTGAAAAAGCTGTTGTTGCAAAATGTTCTCCACAGCTGTGTACCATGTTAATTTGAAAACTTTTGCACCTGAAGAAACAGATGCCTTTCTGTTAGGCTAATGATATATAGCTTAGCTCTTGTACACCACCACCATCTCCCCAAAAAATATACCAAGTACCAACTGTTTAATCTGTTTTAACTGTGGTGTGATAGTTTTCAGGTTTATCAGGTCTCCTGTAAAGCACTATTTGCTTTACCAAAGCATCCTTTCCAAGTGGGTACCTAAAAAAAAACCCCACTTTTTTTCCTATACCCATTGCTGGATTTAAATATTTGGGTTTGCACATCTCTATGGTTAAAAAGTAGCTGATGAAACTAAATGTGAGAGAGAAAAGAAGGGGTGACAATATCTTGAGCTTCTTAAGAAAATTTAGAGGTCTTCAGATAGGGAGGAATGAGGCAAGAAAAAGTGAGGTACAATATAACATGTTTGCCCCCTAGTACCTCAATACTAGAAAGCCTTGCTAGACTGGGTCAGCAAAATAAATCTAAGCTCCTAGTACTGCATGTATTAAGTTTTAGGGCCAGCATTAGGGTTCATTAAATCACTGGCTCAGTATGATCAAGAGTTCAGAGGCTTAAATTTCATACAGTATTTTTGTACCCTTTAGCTAGGAATAAGGAGTTCATTCCTGTATGCTGGTGTGTTTACTCATTTCAGTGAAGACACCAGGAAGCTGTTTCACCAGGATAAGGAGTTTTGGTTTCACAGGATATTCTTGGAAAGGTATATTTTCCATAGAATAGATGCAGAAATTGACTATTTCCTTGATTTTGTTTTCTTAGACAAGACATCAATTCCTGTTTTAAATTATACAGAATGTTTGCACTAGAACTTGGTGAAAATTGAAAAGTCTGTTTGTAAAT
>NW_009970250.1:0-3031 GCF_000747805.2 Chaetura pelagica | reverse complement strand
TGAGGTCTCCCCTCAGCCTCCTTTACTTCAGGCTAAATGGCCCAAGTTCCCTCAGCCACTCCTCATATGAGTTGAATGTGGTATTAGAAAGTGCTGTCATCAAGGGTTACATTAAATAGATAATTACAGAGAGTCAGGTCACCTGGGCTTGGATCAAAATCAAAACCCACTGGTGTATGACTCACTACTTTGCTTAATGAGAACAGACCTCAGGCTCCAAGAATCACCAGGATCAAATGATTCACTGCAAAGCATAAAAACCTAGCTGTAGCCAAATATAGGGTAGGTTAGCCTTTCTGAAGCCACCTATCTCCACTTAGTTAGAAGTCAGTTTTAGCTGGGTATGTATCGTTTTATATGTTATGTATTTTTCTAGTTGTATATACTTTAAAAATTTTAATTAGTGCATTTTTCAACCATTTTAATAATTTCTAATCTGATTACTTACTGTGTAATGATGCTGTTGATTAATTTACCAAAACTGAGTAATTCAATTACTAATGATTTAATTACTATCTAATCTCATAATGTTTAAGACTGTGCGTTTTAAATGTTCACTCCTTATGCCTTACCACTGACCATAGCTATTGGAGGGTTTTAAGAAGAAACTTTAATAGATAATTGAAATTAATATTGTAAACGTTTTTTATAGAAACAAACTTAACTAATAACCTTGCCCAAAACTCTAGCATAAGAACTTCATTTGTACTGTATACGTTTTGGGGTTTTTTACTGAGGATGCAATTAGGTGACAGGCTTTTCTCCAGCTGTAATGAGAATCTGATGGCTGTTGATGAAAAATGCTTGGGAAGTACTTCTCTGAACTATAGGAGGTTCCTATTTCATCTAAGTTTAAGAGATGAAAAATTATCTCCTTAATTTAAGCTTGTTTCATTTGATCCCCATAAGGAAAATATAGAGATGCACATCACTGGAAGGTATTACTCCATTCTAAGGGAGCTGGATTCAGCTGTAGCTTATGACATCTAAATTCAAGTGCCAGCAGGTAAACTAGAAGTTCAAGCTCCCATTGTACTGGAACACTTTGGATCTGCTATCTGAAACTTCAAAGCCATTTTACAAAACCATTATACAAAAGAACTGCTCTTAAATTCTGTTTAGATACGCACTTTTATCTCTGTCTTGTAACAAAGAAGGAAAATTAAAAACACTGTCTGTAAAAAGCTGTTTAGCCTAATCTGGATATGGAAGTGTTATTAGTCATTAATCATAGCCCTGTAGTTATTGTGTGGCACTGTTCCAGAGAAAAATGGAAATTGCTTTGTGCCTTCATTTCTTTCCAACCCTACTCCATTCCCCATTCTTATAGTGATTAGTTTGGAGATTATTATAATAGCTCTGTAATATTTTTCAACTTCAATCATTAATACATACTTGACCTTTGAACTCT
Organism: Chaetura pelagica; assembly: GCF_000747805.2. Taxonomy (NCBI): domain Eukaryota; kingdom Metazoa; phylum Chordata; class Aves; order Apodiformes; family Apodidae; genus Chaetura; species Chaetura pelagica. The sequence goes on along the minus strand of NW_009970250.1, from coordinate 1,620 downwards.
ATTTTATTTGAAAATAAAGTTGCACATTAACAGACATATTGTTATGAATAATTAAAATGCATCTATAAACTCATTTGCTTACAGATGCATGCATCCATTCCCACTTCCACAGCAAGATGGTGTGATTTAGTGTAAGATCAATTGAAACACTGCTCTGCTTTCATGTTGCATAGATTTAGTGAAATAGATGAGGCATGCTCTCACCTCAGCAATTTCCAGGAACTATTTTCCATCATACATTACTTTGGCTTTCTCATTATTATTTTTTCTTTTTCATAAATGTTTCTGGCTCCTGAAACCATATAACAGCTTCCCCATTTGCTAAAAGTTTATTCTCCATATAAACATCTCTGGGAAATCCAACAAAGTCTTGTTCCACCAGGTTCTTAGGCCATGCCACTTCTAACCCAAGTAAAAAATGTATTGGCTTTGGAATGGATCTGCTTTGATAGTCATTAGCCATACATCTGGTCAAAACACTTTCCACACGTTCCATGTTGGAAAAGAAGTTTGTAAAACTATAACCCATGGTTCAATGGAATATTAGTAAAATGTTTCAGTTATTCATCACCATTTAAAAATGTCCATGTGGGTTTGTCAGTACAGCTTTTGAAATGTAACAAATTAATATCCTTACTTTGTCTTAATTTCTGGACAGATGGTGTAAAGAGGGCTGAGTGATGCACAGGAGTGTCCCTCAGCTTGTCAAGACTTATTTACAGCACAGGAGCCACCCTCTGATGGCTGATTATCTGCTTCATTTAGTAGAAGTGAAATTAACCTCTGGTTCCTGTGCTGATGACTCAGCAGGTAATGCACCAATAATGCAAAAAATAGTACCAGAAAGACATTGGTCTTCAACCCTAACAAGGCCCATTAAAGAGCCAAATTGCTTTATTAGACCCAGGAGATAGAAGCAATCATTTCTGTCTACTTACTGGAAATAATAAAATCTAGGAAGAAAAGAGAAGAAAATGAGTTTTCTTTCCATGAATGACAAAAAATGGGCTATTTCAGGGGATTTTTTAAAAATGTAAGTCTGCAATTAAGTTCACTGGAAGCAGATCTGTGTACGGAAATTGAAAAATGAAGAAAGATACAAAAGTTGTACATTGTTTCAGCTCTTGTGGCTTTTGCTCTTTGGGTTGTATTACATGGCACAGACTATTATGCACTGTGTATCTCCAACAGGAATAATCTTAGTTAAACAGCTTGATGTTAAGTACACCTGATGCATGCTTCTTTATGCTGGATAATAATATAACAGCAGTAATAACCGACCCGGAAATGCACATTAAACACTTTCAAAATGGTAACCTCTTCTGAAAGGTTCTTCTAATGATAGTATTTATGAGCTCAAAATGGAAAATCAGCACAGAGGAAGGCTAATAATGAACAATATTAACCATACTTAATTGAATGTGCTGAGAAATACCTGAATCTCAAGGGCTATCTGTCAACAGTAGGAAAGGATTGGCTATTTGAAATTAAATTTACATCACACTTCTGAAGGAAAGGGTTTTATGGTGGTTACTTTTGCATTATGTTGTGTTGCATCACATGACACATTTACCTCACCTGACAATATCCTTTTAAAACAGTGCTATGCATTTTTTTTTT
>NW_009970249.1:0-3030 GCF_000747805.2 Chaetura pelagica | reverse complement strand
GTTACCTCGTACACTGGGTCCCTTGGCTGACTCTACAGTACTGGAATGAAAAATACTGAGTATTTCTTCCTGGTGATGCAGCATTGTACTGGGATAGGAAGACTGAGGCACTGAAAGGCTTAAATAAAAATGAACCCTGAGCTTCAGGAGCAGTGCAACTTTTTCCTTTTTTAAAATTTAGTTTTTACAAGCCAGATTCTCTAAAAAAAAAGGTAATAAATCAGTTGAAAAGTCTCAAATGAACCTGCCTCACCAATGCATACAGTTCTGCATGGGCAAACTTCTGCACAGACAAACAATGATGGAAGGAACATGTCAGTAGGTAAACAAGACCAATCCACCCCCAGGCTGTTTCTCTGTACCAGTGCTGTATTTCAAATGGACCCAGTCATCTCAAAACAGTTTGGAACATCTCACATTAATAATTCTTTCCCCTTTCATCAAAGCAGACATTTCAACTGTGTAAATGGATATTCACTTTTATTCAGTACTATCCTATTGCTGAAGTGTCTCTAGAGAAAGTTCTTACAGAGTGAAGGAAACTGCCTCTAGCCCACAAACTAGACATCTTCAGGGAAAAGAATTTTCCTGAGAGAGATAAAATGAAAACCATGTTTCAAAATGTATATGAATTGCATCCATACATGCATACATGTGAAGAAGGGAGAGGCAGGGCAAATACAAATCAGAAATTAATTATTTCAGAGAATGTAGCAACAATAACATGAAGACTTTTATCCTAAAAAGCACTTCAGTGTGTAATACACAGTATTCATCTATTAGAGGCTCAGGAGGGCTAAACAATACCAGACGGCCTCCAACTCCAGTATTAGTACATCTCTGAACATCATCAGTTGCTTAATGTTGCATCACCAGCATAGTTTGTTTTGCATATTATGGCTTTTCCACAGAGTGCAGAGTCGCAGCAGATTTTTGAAATCACAGGAGGGCACGTGAGCACATGAGCCAGCCAGACATCCTTATGATGTCTCCTGTATCTCTTGCTCTTACACATTGACAGCATGTTCTGCTTTTGACTCACCGCTTGATGCACAATGCTTATCCAATGAGCAGTGATTAGTATAGGATTATCAAAGAACTCAAAATGGGAAGTTTTAGCTTTCAGATATTGCAATCTATTAAGCAAGTGAAGCTGAATTTACTTCCATGGCTATCAGTGAGTGTTTCCCCAATGACTTCTTGTAGAACAGATTTGGTTCACTGAAGCTTTGCTGTTCACTCTGTGCATGTGCTGCACAGGAGGAAACATAAACGATGCTTTGGAGCGAGTTGCTTGGGTTGAAAAGCATAAAACGTGTAACGGGATATTACCAAGATAAAAAACACAGGCCAAACCCTTAATCAGAGCCCTGCTGGAAAGGGGAAGGCAGAGGCCAGCCAAGGGCTCTCCCTCTTACACTTCTTACCTGATTTTTAAAAATTGTTCTAAGATCATTGTAGCAAAAAAATGTTCAAGCCATGCAGTTTACACTGCATAAGATACACTGTTAAGCCAAAATTCTTTAAGACATATATTCAGTATCAATTTCCCTCTCAAAGCCATGAGTAAGTACATGTGCCCAAGTTTGGGAATACAGACTGGTTGTTATTTCCACAGCCCTACATCTACACAAGCTACTTGATTTCCCAGTTCTGTCCCCATCCTGTTTTGTTTTCAGGACAGGCTCTTAGAGGGACAGGGCCTTTCTCCATACATCAGGCCAAAAAATATTCTTGTTTTCACCCTGCTACCAAGGCCAACTATCCAGAATCTGACTGCCCCATATAGCCAACCCAGCAACTCCAGCAACCCACTAGTTTGCTTCTTCCTCTCTCACCTCTGAGCACAGTGAGAGTGTCCAAGCTCTGCACAATCTGCAAGATAGGACACACCAAAGAAATTATGGCCTGCAGCAATCACAAACTAATTAGTTGGGAAACATTTTTATTTATGCAGTCACTCAAACCTTTACAAAAATGTAGACATCATGTACTTTTTGTTTTTAAAATCCAGCTCCTACAAACATAGTGTTGTGTTGAACAGACCATGACTTGACTGGAGAGTTAAATCACATGGAGGCTTAGATGATGAATTAAAATATATTCCCCATGCACTTATCACAGCTTGGATAATAAAACTAAGCTGTTTAGCTTCATTACTCATTAAATAACCTTACGAAAGAATTGTGCCTTATTACAGGGAGCAGACTTGATTTCCACTTTAACACTCTCTATCTGCTCTGGCCTTTGTCTTCTTCTGTGTGCCTACACTGATTTGGAGAGCTCTGCAGTGGAGAAATCATGCCTTCCTGGCATCTCTGAGCAGATACTATAGCATGTTGGCTATTCTAGTCGAAACAGCAAATTATAATAATTCACCAGTATTAAGTTTTATGTTTAAATTTTTTTATGCTGCAGCATATGGAAAAGTTTTCTGTCCTGCTACTTCCTAAAAAAACCCAACCAAACAAACAACCAAAAACCAAACACCTAAAAAGCTTTTGAAAAGTAAAGGAAAACAAAAACCCAAGCATACTCATCTCTCTTAAAACCAAAATGCAAGGAGTACATTTTCAGCCTATCTAAAGTGCAGCTTATACCAGGAGCAACTTGTGATCACCAGTGAGCTGCACGCAGCTACACCATGGGTCTGAGCCCATGGGAGAAAAACTCTGACTGGAAAGAAATTGACTTGTATTTTCTTTATCTGGTCTTTGTAAAAGGTTTTACTTGTAACTGATAGAATGCATCAATCTTGCAGATGCCACAGAACAACCAAAAACAACCAACCAAACAAAAAACCCCAACAACTAGGGATCAACCAATGGACAGAAACAAGCAAACCAGAAATTAGTACTTCAGATTCCCTATGCTGCTGTACTTAATGCCAAATGGACAAACCTGAACATCTTAAGCACTCAGGAACTGAGGAAATACAAGACTTTGGGGTGTGCTTATCACTTGGCAGGATCAGGCCCTCTCTCTTTTTCTCTCATCTTCCTCTGACAGGCAGAGGAAGGTGCATTTCCA
>NW_009970248.1:0-3029 GCF_000747805.2 Chaetura pelagica | reverse complement strand
CACTGCACCTGCATGGTTCAAAACTACCCTCAGACCTTAGTCACTATGGAAACCTGCATACCAGAGCATCTTATCTCTTTTGTTATCACAAAATTGGACTCTGCAGTCTTTCAAAACTAGTTTCTCTAAACAGGAAAAAATAGATAATTCTGTGCTAGCAAAACCAGGACACTCCTGCATGAACTATAATGTGATGGTGCATCTTTCCTCCTTAACTCTTTCAGAGATTGCTGCATTGTGTAACAGAATGGCTGTGTATTCCCCTCATCGAGGAGGCCAAAGCCTGTCTAAATTTGGTAGACCTTCTGCCCTGTGTGGGCTCACTTGAATTCCATCTTCCTGTCAGCCAGGCTCTTTTGGAGTCATCTTCCTTAGTGTAGGAATTACTGACCTCATTTCACACATTGGCAAAAAGGAGAGCTGCTGTCTTCAGGTGTTTAAGGAGATGAAATACCTGTGTGTGCACAGCCAGTGCCCTCTCTTTATCACAATACTGCTTCAGATTTAGTTATGTGCCCTTAAGATAAGGGTGCTAAGATACTAGATGTTACAGATTAAAAAAAGATTCTTCCTCTATTTTTCTCTTGTTCCGCTTAGTGAACTGTCAGGCCTTATTCACCCTGTTTTTTGTGATGTGCTTTATCAACTGACATTATCAAGAGAATTCTCAGCTTTTGTTAGTGAGGTCCAGATTGCTTTATGCATTTATAATCTTGCAGTCTGCCACTGAGTTATCTCACCAGACTATCTCTGCTGATTCTTTTTTTATTATTTTCTAAAAAATTAAGTGCTGTTCCCATTTATATTTAGAGTTTGTCCTGAACTTTACTTGATGGGGTGAAGCATTCAGCACTTAATAGCAGTTAGTTGTGTACATGCCCTGGCATCATTTTTGTACAGTCCTTAGCAGCTGCTCTTCTCCTCTATAAATCGCTGTGTATGTGCTGCCAAAAGTCATGTAGGCTTTGGAACAAGTTCTTCAGATCATTGTATTGTTTGCTTTCTTGTCTTCTGTAGTTGTGTGTTGTATACCTAGGTTGAGTGTTTTTTCTTACTGAGAAAATTGATTTAAGAAATAATAGAAATAGGTGGTACTAGTGGAAAGGACAGTAGTTTGGAGTGTCTTAAATGTTATTCCTTGGTATATAAAGTTAGGGACATTATAGTAATCCATTAATATTCAAAGTGTATCCTATAAAGATAACTGACTATTCCAGCATTTAAAAAAACTGGAAACAAATATTTTTATTTTCCTAATAAATTCAGAGTATACATTATTTTATACTATATTACTATGTCACTACTTTAAATATCTTAATTGTTTTACTTCAAGCTGTCTTTGTATCCATGTTCAAAACCACACTTCACCATCACTTAACTCTTTTGCAATGAAAATTTTACAAAGATCTTGAAAAATAGTTATTGTATCATTGTATCATTCAGGTAATTGCAGAACTGACTTTCCATTTGTATGTCATGTAAGTGATCAGAGGACTAGTTTCTTAGAAGAAGGCTTTTATGACAGGTAAACTAAACTCTTATAATAGCAACACCAACCTCCCTGCCCTTCACGTCTAATTTCATTGAGGTTTGTTGTAAATACCACAACAGTTGTAGTGAACCTAAGGCTGTATGAAAGGCTCTTCACCTGAGGTTGTAGTTCAGTGAGTTTGAGTTGAAAGCACCACAGTAGTCCACCCTCTCTCTGTCCTCCACAGCTAACTTCCATTCTTTTTCTTATTCTGACATAAGTCTTTGTGCAATTGTGTGACAGATTAAATTGGGAAATTAACTCAGTCAGCTGGAAAATACCATGGCAAAGATATAATGGATTAAATAGACTTTGTTTTATGACTAATTCTAATTCTCCCTGACCAAAAATTTCTTATTTCCTGTAGGTAATAATTTACATGCTGTGTTTCTCATAGAATCCACAACCCTATATAGTTTCACCCTGTCACATGTGTACTCAGGTGCTTCCCTTTTTTTTGGCTAGATGACAAGTACCTGTTATCTCAGTTTATCTAATCAAGAAACATAAGTAAAATTTACATCAGAGCAATTGCTTTCAAGTTCAATTTAATTTTAAAGTTGGTCATTCTATTTTGGACATGAAGAGGGATTTCTGTGCCTAAAACTCAGGGGTTTGCCACCTTATCTGTTGGTTTAGTAGAAGATAAAATATCCTACTTGGCCTTACTTGGGTTTTTGTAAAATCTCTTGTGAGCTAGAATACTGTGGTAGCTTTAAATATGTGGTTTTAAAAGAAGGCAGTTAAATGTTATATTTTTAACTCTGTCTTCAAACTGAGAAAATATTGCCACTTCTGTAATAACAACATAGCTATAAGTGCAGAAGTTGCCAGAAGGAAATCTAGATTCTTTGGCAACAGCACACAAGACAGTTGGAAGCTTTTCACACCTGGAATCTGCAAGTGATGATGAGTATTTTGGCACCCAAGAACTTGAGATAAAAAAATCTAAAATGGTTTTGGTTATGTGTTGAATTTTAAAAAATATTTTCTCCACAACCAGTAGAGTTGGAAATTTAGCTCAAGGCCTTTAAATTTAGTTATCTCATTTACATGCTGCATAATAATTTTCAGGACCCCAGCCTCTATTGAACGTATTTAGAAAATATTCAGATTGTAGCTTTCTAGTTTGGATGTTCAAACAGACACAATTTAAACATTTCTAATCTTAGAGTTTACAATTTTATCATGCTTCTTAGCCTAAGAAAGTAGACTTTATAATAAATGTGGTGGAATTAGGACCTTTGAATATTTCCTGCCCTGATTGTCTCTTTATGCTGGTTTGTTAAACTTTTCCTTGTTCCTTTAAATTCTTCTGCTCAAAAGTACAAAGTACAGAAGTGGAAAGCAACTTTGGTAGCTTCCAGTTAATTTAGTAGTATTTTAAATTAAATTAAGATTGGCAGATACAGCTCCTAATAAGCATAGAGAGTTCCTAATAGGAAAAGATTGATACTATCCCACAGGGGAGGCAACAGGACACATTTTCTTTCCTTTC
>NW_009970247.1:0-3021 GCF_000747805.2 Chaetura pelagica | reverse complement strand
GTGGTAGCACTCCCACTGCTGTGGCTGGGGGAGCTGAGGAGAGTGCTCCCCTTAGGTGTGGAGTCACCTGACACTTTGCCTGATTTAAAGAAACTGGCCAATGCTTGTTCTTCAGAGCTGTGTGTAGCAACTCGTTGTGACATCCTATGTTTTCCCTTGCCTGGACAAGTAGCTGTGGCCTGTTTGATATTGAAACAAAGTTAGAAGATTACCTGTATTCAAGTGATTTCAACCAGCTAGACACTGTCTCTTTTAGCAGAGCATCCTCCACTTGCTTCATTGTCCCTTCATCAGGCAGAATGAACAATGAAGTAGCATTTCCTTTGTATGGGATTTCTACTACCCAGCAAGACAACTTCTCATCTCTATGGATATTAAAGTGTTTCTTTTCATGCATCATTTTGACTTTTACGGAATTTTTAGCATCCAACATGAAGTCAGCATCCCTGGTGGACAAAGGGCTGAAAGGTTTTTCCCAGTAACCTTTAGGAGAAGGAAACAAAAAGAAAGAGCATGAAAAAGGGAGTAGTAAAGGCATGTGACATTAGTTGATGCTTTGTGTACTGTAATTTATCTGTAAAGACAACCAGAAACTTATCTCAGTTAAAGGATGCTTGTTCCTTGGCCATGAAAGGAAGCACCAGGTCATTTTGATGGTTCTGATAAAAAACTCTAAGAAAAATTGAGGCTGAGAGATGTCCCAGAAATGAGCTGAGCTTTGGCAATGATAAAACTTCTACTGACTCCCACCATACATGATCCACTGGTGAGTTCTTCTTTTTCTTTCACTTTTTCTTTTCTCTTACAGGAAATTATTTTCCATACCTGGCTTTCAAATATTTCCTTAGGTCATTTAAAAGCAGGAAGACATATTTGACATTAGATGATAGCATGGGTTCACAATGTGAAAGAAGTTATGTTTCTTCCGTCTGGAGAAGACTTCCAGAGCTAATGTGTGTAAGTGCTAACCACCTTTGTCACTCACCTTTAAAGAAAACGTAGTTAACCAGAACCATCACGGTCTGTGGATCAAGATCCTGGAGGAAATCAACAATTTTCCCATGAGTTTTTGTTTCTATGTACTCATTGATTTCCTTTATAGCCTCTGGAGGATTCTGGAAGCTAGTAGAAGTAGCTTCAGAATAATACAGATTTCTCACATCATCCAAAAATTTTTTGAGCAGTTTCAGTCGGTCGTCTACGAACAGGGCGTTGCCCATGCTCAACTGGTCTTCTCGGTGAGGGTCGTTGAGCAGCTGGAGGATGCGCTGAAATCCAGCATGGATCTCCTGCTCCTCCATGTCTGTCAGATTGAAGGCGAGGCCTTTGTGCAGCTGACTGAGAGTGTTTGATCTGACCCCCAGGGAGAGCATTGTAAAGGCAGTGGAGATACTCAAAGGAGAGAAGAAAATGTTCTTGTTGCCTGTCTCTTCTCTGATCTGCTTGTAAACCCTAAATGCAAAGTCGGCATTGCTGGGGGCAATCTTGGCGTGAGGTGAGTTTTCACCTTCAGCCTGGGAATGGTCTTCTGAGAAATGGGCTATTTCTTGTTCCTGCTGCTCATCGTTGAGGTTGGACTTCAGTTGACCCTGGACTTGTAATCCAAGAAGCAACAAACACAAATACAGCGCAGACTTCATTTTTCTTCTGAACAGTTCTGCTAAGAAATAATGCATCAGCTTTTAGGTCTAGAGAATTTTTTCTTCCCTGCTTAAAAATAGCTTTTTAAATATTGATTTTCAGCAGTCAGTCTTCAGGGCTTCTGCTCTACTTAGAAATACCCTTCTACTTGGCCTCCTGAAGAGTCTGTTTCTAGTCAGTTACCTCAGTTTCTGACCAATGAGCCAAGGAAGGAAGATATTGATATGGCAGTGCCAGGGAGGAGTTGATGTTGTGTAGGCATCTGTGAGGTGTTCTTCCTGAAATAGTTCTTGCCTCTGACCAGCATGGCCTCATGGCACTCCTGAGTGGCTCTGGGTGGGTGACCGAGTTTGCCTATTGGCCTCCATGTACTTTGCAGCTACTCTGACAGAGGGACTGACTTTTGCTGGTAAGTTTCTGTAGTACCTGTGGTCTTGTTATGACTTGGGTTTTTAAGCACTGCAGTTATACAGAGATGCTATCAGTTATAGGTGTGAAAAAGCAAACATCTGAATTGTCACCCCTGAAACTGTTTATATCTTTCTGCCTCTTGTGTGACAGAATTGTATTCTTTCCAAAAGTTACCTTAAACGTTTCAGCAAATGCAGGATCAATGCAGAAAGTTTATCGTCTCTGTCTTTTGCGCACAAACTCTCCATAAGGTTGCAAAGTCCAAGACCCAAGAGTTTTGGAAAAGCTCTAGTGGAACCTGCTTTGCTGTGTATGAGCAATTCAGTGACCCTTCCTCTTCCCTTCACTGATGTAAGCAAATTCTGCATAATCTCAGAGTCCTTCTTCTTCCCTTTTCAGGGGAAGAGCCCTGAAATACACTGGAGAAGAATGTTCTCCGCAGGGCCCCTCACCTAAACTGTCTCAAATGGCAAAATCTCAAAACTATGAGTAGGCAGTGGCCTGCAGGAAAACAGAGACCATCTGGATGCTGCTCATAGCAGCTGTGTGCCCATTCTGGAGCATGGGCTTCTGCCCCAGGGGCTGCCTCGGGCTGCCTGTCTAATGCCAGGTTTAGGTCTCGCATCAAACTTGCTGTGGGCAGGCGTTATAAAAGCTAGGACCTGGGTCACTGGCTCAGTCCTGCTCCCAGCCCTTAGATGATGTTTTCAGGAGCCAAAAGTATTTCTAATTACTGTAAAAACCAAATAATCTCAGAATTAATTATTGTGCAATGAATGGCAGAGATCACAGACAACAGGAATTCAGAGATTCCTAAGAAAGTATAAAATTGTACTTACAGATCTGGTCCTCTCTCTCACAGTGTGTCTTCCGTACTCATATTTTGCTGGGTCTATAAAGTTAATGTCTACGGGTAAATATTAAACAGAGCAAATAAGGTTTATTTGCAAGGCAAAGACTGAGCAAGCT
>NW_009970246.1:0-3026 GCF_000747805.2 Chaetura pelagica | reverse complement strand
TTTTTTGTGTTTCATACTTTTTTCCTTTTTCACTTACAGAATCTAAACAATTACCCAAACTTCAGCATCATAAAGTTAAGGTATTATTGTTCCCTTTTTGCCAGAGAATGTGAGGACAAATAAATTTGTCCTCTTAGCAGCAAATTTCTTACATTATGCACTACATTTTAAGCACATGGTGGTTTCAACTGGACTTTTCAACTTTGTGCAAAATAAAAGCTTAAGGGCAGGAAAACACATACGTTGTGCCAAACTCATACTCACCTTGTATACCTCTTAATCCTCCTGCTTTCATGCTACTACCATGCTTCAACAACCAACATAAGTGTTCCCAATTAACTTCACAGATACATGTTATTCTAGCCAGAAAAGTGAAGTTACTGTGAATTAAATCTCACAAGATGTTAGGGGCATTCTCAAGACAAATTTAAAACTAACTTTTTGTCACCTCCTCCTTGGCAGTGTTAGCTCAGTTGCCTGTTATTCCTGTCTGATGAAGTTCATGTTGTTCCTTCACTGTCAAGTGTTAGCTTCAAGGTAAGATGTATAAATGTGCAATTGCTGCAATGTCTCCCAAGGAAACGATGGAAGAGGAAAGGGAAAAGAAGTAGCATTACACCTACTATATAAAAACCTGCCACAGAGAAAGCAATGGCAAGAGCGACAACTACTAAGTTGGGAGGATGTGTTGCCAAAGAAAGTTATATCCTAGAAGATGCTAACTGCAATGTATTTTTTTATTATTCTTTCGTGACAAAGACCTAAAGGTTCTGTATCCTTTGTTGTTATTGTTGCTGTTTGTTTGTGGTTTTTTGTTGTTGTATTTTTGTTTGTTTGTTTAGGTTTTTGTTGTATTTTTGTTTGTTTGGGTTTTTTTGTTTTATTTATTTTTTTGCAGCACTTGTTTTTTCTTTTAGCAGCATTTCAATAGAACAGTGTGGCAACCAAGTAATTTTTCAGTTGAGTCAAGTGTGAAAAAGACCTCTTATCCCTGCTGAGGCAGTAAAAATTTTGCCTTTGAGCCCCTTGAAAATTTCACCACATAAATTAGGTATGTATTGGCAACAAGTGGATCTTTATAGAGCACAATTTTTCTGAATATTTCTTATACTCTTCCAGAGCGTAATTTCTTTTAAAGTTATGTGACCTATTGGATACTGTAAACAGAATATTCTTCAACAAAATAAATGGTAATGAACAGAAATCAGTATCGATTACCACAGAAATTAATACAGCTTAGAGTTAATGGAAAGACCAATGGTTCATAGCTGAATTGAAACAGCGAAACTGAAAATACCTACTTGGAGAACGGGTTAAAAAAGGTAGCAGCAGGACCTTCTTCGCTTTCAAATTGTCTTTGACCTGCCATTCAAACTGGCAAAAAGAGGTAAAACCCTTTTCTACCTCATCAATTAATAGAGGAATTAGAGTTACCAGGTCTAGGTTAAATTTAACATATTCAGGTTTCAGCACATGAACAACAGTTTCATCTCTGTTTTTTTTAATCTATTGCTAAAGCTGATGAATTTTTAACACAGATGCAGCTCAAGTAACTCAAATTGGAGAGGAACCCATCTTCAGAAATGAACTGTCTTTATGGATTTATCACATCATCAATTATATTGCAATATTAGGTAATTTCCAACAGTGCATTTCTATAGTACGTTTGATTGCATACCCATATGGAAGTCAATTAATATTTTGTAATTTTAAAGGGATGTATTTCATCCCATATGTAACCCTTCCATTGTTTCTTGGGAACTGAAGAAATTAAATTAGTGGTATCACTCCCAGTATTCTACGAACACCAGAGGACACTAGTTCTAATTTACTGAATAGAAAGAAAAAGGATGCATACCTGAAGTCTATCTTTTAATGAAAATTTTAAATTATGTCAACTAGTGAATTTATATAGACAATAGTGAATTTTTATTTGATCTGTTCTTTAATAGTCAGAATATAATTTCCTAAACCTCTGCATTGAAACTGTAACTATTTTGTTGCCTTGTAAGACAAGTTTTATCTCACACTGTACAATGATAGTCTAAATGCTGCAGGAAAGGTGTTTACCTGCAGACACCATCTTCCAGCCTCCATTATGTACATTCAGGTGTATGTTCAGCTAGCAACACTGTCTTCAAAGATGATGATGTCAAGATATTTTGGTTTTGCTTCTACTCCTGTCTTTTTGCTATATTATTGCTCTCCGGTACGTATTAGATACACTGATCATTCTGCAATTGAGTCACATCACCTTTGTGTCAGATGTTGACTTATTAGATCATGACAGAAGAGATTTTGACATTATCTTGATATTTCCTTGACAGGATACACATATTTCCTTAGGTATCGAAGTCTGAACTCACCACCCTAGGGTCCCTTACCAGTGAAAGAAAAGAAAAATATGTCCTGACGGAATTAAACTCACCATAAATTAGATTTTGAAAGAAAATCATAAGGATCACTCTTCAGACATTCTGCTTTGAGACATCTAAAGCTAGGCAAGATGAATCTCACCCAAATCTACCGAGTCCAAACTTGACACACTGGCAAAGGAAATGCTTTCAGAAAAAAAATTTGGGTTTATAGACTTGTTTTCACTTACTTCCTTCCTCACAGATGCGAGAAAGAATACGTAAGCTAACATTTCTATGAGCTACACAGCATTGAAATAAAACAAATTATTTCTCATGACCTCTAAATAGAAATAAGAAGTTAATTGAAACTACAAATCAGAACAGTTAATATATCTCAATTTGTACAAAAGTTTAAAAAAAGTCCTGTACTCTTATTGTTTCTTTGGTATTGGATGAGAAAATGACTGTGAGTAAATGCCTCTCTCAGACAAAACATGCTAACATCAATAGTAATGAATATATCTATAACTATCTTGTAAAGAAAGAAAATATATGGACCTCTAACCACATCTAATCCTTGTTCCAAGACACAGTTTGTTGGTTTTTTGTCTCCTGTATGCTTCTAATGTTTCTTATTCTCACTCAGCACATATGATGCCAAAAAAAAAA
>NW_009970245.1:0-2977 GCF_000747805.2 Chaetura pelagica | reverse complement strand
TAAGGAAATACCTGGTCCTTCACACCTACAAATCAATGCACATCACAAATGCATTAGGTATATGGTTACAAAATAATTTTCAATATCTCATGGATAAGGAAGGAAAAGTATATTTGCTAGCTAAACTATGCTAGTTAAAGTAAGATTAATATTAATCTCACATCATTTGAGCTGTCTAAAATTTGGTTGCCTTATCAAAACAGGTAATTTAGGTTTTTGTCATATTTAATACAGTGAAAAAGAGAATTACAAAGTTTTACTGATAAGCAAAATGTGTCTTAGGATAGAAGAATGCCCCCTGTTGCAACTTTTTCTATTACTGAAGTGAAGATTTCTATGAAACTAATTTTTATAACTTCAGTGATATTAGGTGAATTTTTATTTGGGCATTGAATCAGTTACTAATGCAGTAACTTTTCAGATCCAGATGGCATAGTATATATTGATATCCAGTTTTCCTTTCTGTTTTGGATATTATTTTACATAATTCTAAAGCTGCAGGGTACTGTACTTCATTGAATTCCCCAGGGTCACTATATTTTTGAGGCATCTAGCAATTCCTTAGTTTAAAGTATTTCTGAAAAATCTCAATGCGATTCTCAGTTTCAATTCTATGTTTTTGGGGCAATTGTTCTCCTACAAGCTAAGGAATTTCCTTTGTTCTAATATCGAGAGGGAAATCATAAGATGCATTTAGCATCCTCAGCTTTTTTTGCTTCTGTAGTACATCTCATGTCATATTCAGCAAATAACATCACTGTGGCCTGGAAGCAAACTTGTCAGACATTTTGGAAAAGATCCTCATAGGTTGCTAGGCCCTCATCCAGTAAAGCACTTAACCAGTTTTAACTACCCTGCTGAATGACATCTGTAAATCACAAAGATTGTCACAAGCTGTTTAATGTAGCACTGTTAATTTTCTTTTTCATTTTGGACAGTCAGAAGAATACATATGAAGCAAGAATCCTACTGTCATGAAAGAAATATAAACTTCTACTAGCAAAAAAACCCAACAAACAAAACCAACAACACAAAAAATCTAACAAGGATCAACTATTTTGAAAATGCTGAAAACCTACTTTGTTATATACTTGGCTGGTATTCTTGCAGCAGATGTGCCTTCACTTACTATCATCTCAATACAATCCCTCATTTGAAAACTTAAATCCATCTTAATTTAACACAACAGAGGTTTACCTAAACCTGCAGCTCATTTTGAAGCTAGATAAATTCAATTCACACATAGGACAAGCATTTTGGAAGAAGGTGCATTTAAATATTAAAGGAAAACTATGTGTTACCAGAAACCTTTAAATCAGGATTTAACATAGTCAACATAAGTCCAAGATACATATAATGACATGATTTCTTCCTTCCAACTCTAAGTTCAAGTAACTTACATGGAAAAGTGTCACAGTCTTATTGAAAATTCAGGGAAAGGAGAGGAGGGGAGAAAGAGAAAGCTCCCTGCTGTGGCCAGTCAGGATAAGCAGTGATGGAGTCCCCACATGAACAAGCTTTGGGCCATCTCTCCCATACAACAGGTGGTAAAGATGATGTTCACCACTCTTTTTTGATAGCACTAGATATTTTCATCAAGATCTGCAGAAATTCCAAACAATTTGTTCTGCTTATGGTGCACCTAGTGCTAATTGGAGCATGCTTATACAGGTGTCTCATGCTGGTATGTTGCTAATTGTTTTTCAGGTGTATAATTAATATTCTACTTGATATTTAAATGATAATTAGCCACTTTGTTATTCAGTAACATATGCTTTTCATCTAATATAAACTAAAAGCTTCAAAACAAGGGCTGAAAAAAGTGAGGGCGGGCTGGAGCTGAATCTCATACTACTTCCTAATATTAAAAAAATCTTCTAATACAATTTGTCATAACTACAATAGGAGGGCTTGCATGGTCAATGTACAGTAGTCTAACAGGCACAAGGGAAATCTGCTACCACAAAGGTTTTGGAAAAACATTGTTTAGTATATTAAGTATTTCCGGTTAATTGAATAATGAATTCTCAAATGGCTATAGATCACTAAGATTGTAGATGTCCAAGTTATGGATATTGTAAGGTGCTATGAGACTGGTCTGAATTCCATTTTTAAGACAAAATCCAGTAACAAACATCAAAAAAGCAGATGATGAAATTGATTGAAAAATGATTCAATGACAGGGCCTAGATAGGGGCAATTAGTGACAAGAAGTCTGATTGGAGGCCAGTACTTAGCACTGTATCTCAGGGGTCAATAACAAAAGCAATACTGTTTAACATCTTGATTAATAGTCTGGATGATAGTGTACCTTCAGCAAGTTTACAGATGATGTCAACATGGAGAGGGGTGGTGGATGATATGCCAGAGATTTGTGCTGCATCCAGAGGGACCTCAAAAGTCTAGACAAATCATTAAACAGCAACCCTATGCAGTTCAAAAAATGAAAATGCAAAGTTCTTCACTCCAGTAAAAGCTGAGGGCTGATCATCTGGAAAGTGACATTACAGAAAAGGTCCTGGTACACACAAAGTTAAACATGAACCAGCAATGTGCCCTTGCACCCAAGTCTAATGGTATCCTGGGCTGTATGAGAAGTGTTACAACATTTTCAGTGAGGTGATCCTTTCTGTCTGTTGAGCACTAGTGAGGACACACCTGGAGTTCTGTGGCCAGATCTGGGCTCCTACCAGAGAGGTATAGACATACTGGAGATAGTACATTGAAGGGCCACAAAGGCCACTGAAGGTTTGGAGCACCTCTAATGTTAGGAGAAGTTGAGAGATCCAGAACAGTTCAGCCTTGATAAAAAAGACTTAAGGATAATCTTATCAATGTATGGACGTACATGAAGGGACTGTGCATAGAAGACAGTGCCAGGCACTTTTTCAGTGGTGCCCAGTGACAGGATCAGGGAAAATAGGCATAAACTGAAACACTGTATGCCATCTGAAAATCAGGAAACTTTTTTTTTTTT
>NW_009970244.1:0-3019 GCF_000747805.2 Chaetura pelagica | reverse complement strand
TTTCTCCTCTTAGGTTCCCGGTTCCTATTCTAATATAGCTGATTTACCAAATGCAACATCTTATGTCAGAGAGTCTACATACCTTATTTCTCTTAATTAAACAATTCTATGTGGAATGTTTTTTTGAGTTAATTACAGCTATTCCAGCAGTCACTAGGTTTTTAGAAAGTATTCCATGGGCACAGAAAATCAGAACAGTAGCTAAGAAGCTCTTGGAGACACAACAAACTGCATGTAAATACCATATGTGACAGTGGCAAAGAGTTTGCACATGGCAGAAACAGATTTGATGACCCTGATTCATGAAACAATTTTGTTTCTTGATGTGTTTAGGCATATACTTTGCAATCTTTATATGCAGTTTGTCTGCTACTGAAGGGAGGCAGATTAGCCTTTAAACCAAGCATTTAAGATACAAAGGTACAGATATTACATATGTAGCACTTGGACCTTAAAAGTGGATATTAAACGTGCTTAAAACCTCTATGGGTGTTGACTGCAAGGGGCTGAAACAGGAAATCAGTATCATTACAATGAGGAAAAATTACATTATACAAGCATGACACACTCTTCCCATCATGAATCAAACAGAAAAGCTGGGTCTTTTTGATGAAAAAGAAACAAAAGAACATGTTGTTATTTTATAAAGAGCAAATTGTTCAGTTTTATTAAAGGATATATTTCCTAGCAGCTCAACATATGATGGCATCCACCCTTGGTGCAGCATTGCTCCTCTAAGCAGCCCCATATCCCAGCTCCGTCCTCTGGACTGCATGCCCTACACCAACGTGGATCTCCTGTCACCAGTGATGTGACTTAGGCAGGAAGGAGCACTTTCTCATAAAAGCAAATTATTTTTTCAGTCACTATCAAGAGCTGATAATCTTCTTAATTGACAATTCCTGAACCAATACAATGTAAAAACTACACAGCAAGATTGTCAGCAGTTTTGAGCCTAAACTCTTTTGAGGTGTGAAATCTTAATTTACTCAACTCAGGTTCCTCCTTTTTCCACACATCTAATCAGAATTTCTCCTCCTGAATGCACAAGTAAAACCCAGTACTTCCAGTCCTTTCTTGGTAAATCATGGCAAGTAAATCCATCCCTCTTTCATCAGTCTCATAAGCAGGCAATAGGATTGCAGCTAGTGTGGCAGCTTTACTGAGAAGAATCCAATTGTTATATTCAACTACCAGAGCTGTCTGATGTCTCCAATTTAGCAGCTCTGTTATGTTCATATACAGGAACAAAGTACATATAACATCTCCAAGTTTACCACTGCTACTAAATCTAACACAGTGAATCAGAGACAAGGTACACCGCTACCCTGTGCAAAAAATAAGGCACCCATCTTGTGACCAGACTGCTTTTCAAGTATCTGACTAAGCATTAGGGAGTAACTAGATTAATTTCATAAGAGAAAAAATTGTTTCATGAGTCACCAGGTAACAAGCGTTAAGTTAGGGCAGATTTTTCCTTAGCAGATTAAAGAACAGTTTGTCCTAGTCCTTCATATATAGTCTCCACAGTAAGGGTTGTTTGCAGACTGTTTTGAATCACAATATTGTTATTGCTATGTGGATTTTATTGTTAGTTTGCCAAAATTCATTTAGCTTTTCAACAGACTGCAGTTCCAGCAGTTAAGTATTGCATGGAAGCTTCGTGCCTCAACCCACTAGGAGGCTAATGCACTGTGCCAACTGCTCCTAAGGATCATGGATGGATTCCTGGCATCACCAGTTGCTTGGGGAATAGCAAACTTAATGAGAAAAACCTCCATATTTCAGTGCATCATAAACATACCCACATGCAGGGGTGGGTTTCAAGAGGATAAACCCAAAGTATGGTGTACATGTGATGAGACTTCCACATTGTATTTATCAGGTAAACTCAGGTAGCACTCAAGGACCTCTACTTTTATAGCAACTGTATAGATGTAGGTATGTATGTCTGCATACAAACATACTGATTCAACAGATGATACTACTAAAGAAAAAATCCTGGCAGAACAATTAACTCAGAACATAGCAAAAAAGCACAATGACAGATGATGTATATTTGATCTTTAGTCCTCACTGTGAATGACCTCTGTGAATTTGGGATAATTCACTCAACCTCTTGAGGGTTCAGTTTCCATCCTGTATCAGCAGAGGTATTAGCTTTCACCTCTAGTGAAAGGTGAAGATCAGACTTCAGTGTTATGGGAAACAGCAATGGAATCTCTTCTTGCCTTCACTTGTTCTTACTCATCATTTTCCTATTTCTATTTAACATGGTGATTTTCTACGAAGTCCTGAAGTTGTGTGCAACTTCAGGCATTATTACACAGTATCTCAATGCATTTATTTGAAAGCCTCGTGCACTGGCATTTTCTGGTTATATTTTAATTATGGCTTTTATTTAAGAAAACTTTGCACTTCTAAGCCTTTAGCTGGTGGAATAATTCTGTAAATGATAGTGTATGCTTAGAGCTCAGAGTACAAAGGAACATCTCTTCCCTGACCCTTAAAATTATTAGATTTCCTAAAATGACAGGAATTGAGGTGACAAGATTAATTCTGGAGTTTTTTAGTGCCTGTAGAATAATCCAGGTCTCCCCAGGCTATTCTGCAGCAGAAAGCATTAAGAAATAGGCACAACCAAGCTTTGTCTTTAATGTAGCTAGCTAGGATGAGAACAATAAGAAATGGACACAGGCTTCAGCACAGGGAAGCATGCCATACTCTTTAGTAAAAAAGTTTTAAGCTCATTTTGCACAGATTTCTAGGATCTCCCCCGATTTCCTGTTTTCTTACTTGCACCTACCTCCATCCACCCTCAGCTATTTTCAGCCCCCTGCCATCTGATAGATTAATTAATACTTAATTTTCTGGGTACCCAAACTCTTGTGTACTTTTTATACTGCTCCCTGTATGAGACAAGACACCATAAGTAAACTCATAATGTATTGACAAGCAGATTTGGTCATAACTCTTCTCCTTATAAAGCTTTATAATAATATGACTGGAAAAAAAAAAA
>NW_009970243.1:0-3017 GCF_000747805.2 Chaetura pelagica | reverse complement strand
GGTCCTTTCCAACCCAAACCTGTCTGGGATTGTATGATTATATGACCTGGGTGAGAAGAGAAAGGATGAAGCAGAGAGGCACCTGGTATCCATAAGATATAAGAGTTCACCCCACAAAATCGTAAATACTGCCAAGCTGCTCCTTGCCAGCAATTAGCAACTAGCCCCTGTTCCTTTTTGCTTTCACCGTTGTAGTTAAACGACTAAACCTGAAATTTTGCAAGAGGAGACTCCTGGGAAGACTGCTGAGGAAGGGAAGCTGGCAGCCTGGTGACAAGATGCACCCTTCAGCAGAAGACATTGCTGGCTAAAGACGTGTCTATAGGTGGGGGCGTGTGGTGACTAGGGATGGGGTTCAGTTGCCCAAACACTGCCCTGTGTTGTGGGGTATCCTAAAAAGCCTAGAGCTGCCGTTCCAAGGATGACAGTTGCTTGCAAGTCCTGCATCATACCTGCTGTGACATGGGAAACCAAGAGGTAGATAATGAGATCATGATAATGCATATGTCCATGCTATCATCCTCTTACCCATCAGAACAAGGTGGCTGGATCCAAGCCCTGTATTAGCATGGTTCCTGGCTCAAGCTAATGTCCAAATCGTGTCTGAACAGTGTTTGGAAGATTGTTAAGGGCCCAGGCCAAAATCATGCCAGGGATTGTGCTAACAATGTCATAGTGTGGATGAGCAAGGTCCAGTACATGAGAACACTCTGACACACTATATAAATTACCAGAAGAAGCAACCCACAGGGTGAGCTGAATCACTGTCTGGGCTCCCCTGACTTGTCTATATCTCACTGGGCTGTAATGGAAGCTGAGATGTTCAGATCACCTCGAGACACTGAAGCTTGGATGTCTTAATCTAAAAGTTCAACCCCAACTTCATTGTCAACTTATTAACCTGGGTGTCAGCATGATAGCAATGAGCATTAAGACAGAGCAAGATGCCTTTATGTTTTTTTAATTAATAGGAGGTATTTTTGGCTTGCAGAACAGAGCAGAGAGGGAGGCTGAGAGGCAGCAGGTCAAGGCATCTGCCTAGTGTGCAATGCAGAATAAAAGCAACAAGAATAAACCAGAAAAATTAAGAGATCTTAACCCTTCCCCAGTGTAACCATCAAAAAGGTTTCAACTGAAAGAGTGCAGCACAATTTCTCTTTTGTATTTATCTGGATAGTAACTGGGTAAAGGAGTTGGTATGAAGGGAATTAGTATCAAATGCCTCCAGCAGGGTCAAAGCCTGCAAATACTCATGCCTGGGAACAGCCATGTACACAGGGCTGCTACACCCCACCACTGCTTCCACTCCATGCAGCAATAACACTTTATGGAGCTGAGCACAATTTGAGACAGCCCAAAAATTGTAGAGGGTTCCATCACACGTCTTGGAGACTGCAGGTTACACCACATCCAGTCCTGTGGCCTTTGAGGCTGCCCAGCAGTACTAGAGAAATGAAATCCCTTCAGGTCAGCTAGTTCATTGTTCCTCAGCCTGTGTTTTATGGACCACATCAGCCTGGGAGACATCAATGATGTTCTGTGTCACAACTGCAAAACAACAACTAAGTGAAAATGCACAAGCACAGTCCCTAAATATGTGCAAATAAAATCAGGAAAAATAAAATAAGCAATGAGCATCTAAAGTTAAACCTACTCTTTATTTGGATTTTACTAGTGTCTAAATTGTGTCTCCATCATTGCAATTCAAGGCCATTGTTTTTTGTCCTATCCAATGTGAACACAGAGATCAGATTGTTCCCTCCCTCCTTTCAGACAGCTTTTGTGTGTTACTGCAAAGATGTTTTAATGTCTTTTCTCCATCTTCCCTAGAGTAAAGAGAATGTTTCCCTATTTTCTAGACCTGACACTGTTCTAACATATGACTTTTTCTAAGTATCCCCTGTTGGCCCTCAGCTTTCTCAAAAGGCAGGGATCAGAACTGGGGATATGTCAGACAGCCCTTTGAGATATTTCTCTTTGCTACAATTATAAGACACTAGCAGTTTATATTCAGGTTGTGATCCACCGTAATTCCCAGCAAATTTTCTTACGCAGAACTTTTTGCTTGTCTTTATCAAACTGCAAATTATTTAATTCTGATTTCTAATCTCCAAAGTTCCTGAAATCCCTCCAAGACTGGTATAATCTGCAGATGAGCATGTACTTTCCATTCCATCGGGCAGATATCAGTTAAAACGCTGAGCAGTTATGGATTTAGGACAGACTTCAGCCTTCCAGTTTAATAATAAGTAATTTACAACTACACTGAATATGGATTCCCAGCCATATAAACCCACCCCTCAGCAGTTTCATCCAGTCCCTATTTCATGAGAGCACTATGAGAGGATCATGTGAAACAACATAAAAACTCCTGCCCAGAGCACTGTGGTTTCTTGACACAGTTTTTCTTAAAGTCAAAGTGCTCCAGGCTTTGCATACCAGATATTATAATGCCACAGGCTTTGAAGGGAGTTAAGAGCAGCTTTTGTGCTTTCCGCACCCTTTTCATTGGCATGATGGATGACAGAAGCACAAGGAGAATTAGCTCTGAAGGAGCATGATGAGAGCTACTGATCTAGTGTCATATGAAGGGTCAGAATTTAACCTCTCAGAAGATGACTCACCACTCTTGTGTGTGCTTGGAGGAAGGTTATTTCCAGATTTTGTCTCTTCCAGTCGGGTTTCTAATGAAAACATTTTTGCCCTTTTGCCATGGCATATCCCATGGGCATTTTAAAACATCTATAATTTTCAAGAGACAGGTTTTAGGTCTGTCAGTTACTGACTATCATGCTCAAAGGTGTTTTTTGAACAACAATAATTCAATATTTTTTTCTTAGTGTCCGTGAAATTCCTTATTTCCTTATTATCAAAATCTATGCATTGAACAAGTTATGGAAAGCTTATTTCCTCTAAAGAGGAATAATCCTTATGATCTTAAAATCAAAATATGTGTCTGTATAGACCAGTTTACTTGTCCGTAACCACCCTGGAAGTGTTCAAGACCAGGTTGGATG
>NW_009970242.1:0-3020 GCF_000747805.2 Chaetura pelagica | reverse complement strand
TGTCTTATGATTGACTTTTAAGAATGTGCTCTTCCTTGTGGTTTTACTTGTTAACTATTTCCTTTTTCAGTAGTCCATCTTCTTATTTACATTTTGTCTAACATCACAGGAACTCTTGGAAGTGCACTCTCTGAAAACACAATAGGTATCTCTGAGTGAAGAGCTTCACATAAAAACATTATCACCACTCACCTTTCAGTGAAACTACCTCACATGTGTCCACAATCACCACAATAGTGATGATTTTACTGCTGATTCCATTGACTAACAGTCCCACAGAATGCAATCTTAGACAAGAGTAAGGGTTTATGACAAATACCCGTGACCACTTCAATCTACTCATCTTTTTCCCTCTTCCACCTTTGTTGCAGCCTGGTGGCATAACAGTAGAGGAATTTGCTAAGCATGTTTCTTAACTGACACAGAGAGAATAGGGCTGCAATATTCCTCAACTGTGTAATTTCAGTGTTTTTCTCCAGGAAATGACTGCACAAAATTAAGTAATCTCAAAGACAATTTTATTTTGAGTCTGTATCTATAGAGACTGTTTTTAAGTGAAATAACTTAATTGTTTAACTACACAGTCTTTCTTGATAATGGAGATAGTCTTGTTACATTATTTACATAGAAAATTGCAGCTATCCTATCTAACCATGACCCAATTAATAACAATTATCTACCAAGTATACACAATTCCAATATTTTCTGCTTTTTATATGCCCTCCTGGCCAGATTCTCCAAATATTTCCTGGGAGGAAAAAAAACCACAACCAAAAAAACCAAAACAAACAACCAAAAAAACAACAAAGGCAAAAAACACCAAACAAACCAAAAAAAAGTTCAAAGCTAACATGCCAAAGCTGTTTTCTGACAGATAGTGAAATGGAACACACCACTTGGCAGCAACAAACTGCTTCCTTCTTTCAGTTTTACCATCTAGTTCAGATACCTCAGTCTAATGGGTCAGATTTCTTGGTGAAGTCTCTTAGGTTACAGAAAAAGGTTTGAATTGTGGGAAGAAGTTCAGGCCTTCTGCCCCACACACATATATACAAAATCATTCAGGTGCAAACAGGAACCATTAACACAGGAGGATTTACTATCCTTGCAAATACTTTCACACTGTCAGAGAGTGAAAATAGTGCAACAAGAGCTAAAGGTCAATGTGAAAGGTCAAGAGCAATAAAGTAATTTCTATTTTTAGAAGTCTAGGACTTCAGTGCAAGTCAAATATCATCCAAATATCTTGACTTTTTTTTCCTAAAGATTGGATCATTAATCTTTGTTAAGATATAAAAGCAATGAAGAGCCTAGGAATCAGCTGACAAAGATCTCAGCAGTTAACAATAATTTAAACTAAGTCAAGAGGTCTGATGAAACATGAAGACTGTGACCTTTTCTAGCTCAAGCAGTTTTACGACAAGAGTTCCAAGCATACCCTCCAAAAGATAAACAGGATAGGTTCTCTCTCTTACTGTATAAAAACAGTACTTTTTCCAAGAGTCTGGCAAATTGCTGATGTGCAGAGAGGATGAATCTCACACAGTAAAGGCTTCACCTTGTTCTTAGGCTGGTTTTGAAGATGTCAACAAGATAATTTCTTCAATGAAAATCCAGAACAATTTTATATTTAGCTGAAGATAAAGAGAAGCAGTCTCAAAACTGCTAATACAAGCAGAGCTGCCAAATGCCAAATACTACACCAGAAAAAACAGTGACAGAAGAGCACTGCAGTAGAGGAGGAAGAAACAGCTCTGGTTTACTGCTTGAGAATAGCTGTTTTCCATGAACTGTGAAGAATCCAGAATGTATGCTTCAATAAGCAAACGAAAACACACAGACATCAACAAATTAAAGAATTGGTTTTCCCATCTGAGTTTTCTATATTTCAACACCCTAATGCTCACCTCCTAGAAGGTTAATCAACTCAGACAAAATGCCCTTCTGAAGTGTTCCTTTATCCTTTGTTAACTTCCTCACTTTTCTCCTTCGACTTATTGATATCTTTCAAAAAAAACCCCAACCCTTAGTAGTATTTGATCTGTGAGAGGGGATATTTTTTAAACATACTTATGGTTAAAATACTGAGCAGTCATGAGTATCATTCTTTCAATGTTTAGAGTACTGAGTATTTGTAGAGCATAGTATTTTACTCAACTATTCCAAAACATTTTACAGGCATTAATGTAGCCAAACCGAATGACAGAGCTGTTGGTAAGCTAAGGCACACAGATAACTTGGTTAAGAGTTCATCAAAAGTAGCAGGAAAAACGAAGATAAATTCTAAGAATCTCAAGTCTACTCCATCCAGCATAACACATTGTGGAGCAGTTTGCATGGCCAACCTATAACACAATTTGATGTATTTGTTTCAACAGAACAAATTATCTCTGAGGATAAAAGATGTTAATGTCATTTACCCACTCTGCTGCAGTTCATCTTGATTTGAAGCATTAAATATTAGGAGTTTGGACTATTTATGCAGAATATGATTAAGTGGAAGAACAAACACAGTCTTGAGACAAGAGCCTACCACAAAAGGTGTCCTGATGTATCTTCCCTAATTCTGTTGGCCAGGACAATAAGGAACAGGCCCAGATTGCAATAAGGAATAACCAGTATTTTACAGTACTGAGCAAAATCTTAGTGACAATAAGGGTTGTGAAGCATTGAAAGTGATTGCCTGGCAAGCATGGAGCCTCCAAGAATAGACTTGACAAAAACCTGGTAAGAACACCATAGGTGCAGTTCATGCTGCCTGGAGCAGCAGGGTTTATGAAATGGTTTCAGTGGCCTTTTCCTATTTTACATTTCTATGAAATGAAAAGAGCATGCTGAAATAAATTAACTGATCCTAAACAAGTCTTCCTTCTCATTCTGCCATTCCCCAAACCCTCTCCCAGTTGTCCTTCCCCCACTCATCCCATTTACTGCTAGATATTGAATAAGAAAAAAACAAAACAAAAGCAAAACACCACAACCAAAATCACAAAGAAATAGGCAACCATAAAACAGTAAAA
>NW_009970241.1:0-3016 GCF_000747805.2 Chaetura pelagica | reverse complement strand
TCTGTAGAATAGAGTATGCAAAACTTGCTACACTCCTGGCAAAAATCAGACCAACGTCAGTGATAGATGGAAGCTTTGCAATGAAAAGGAATTGAAAAACAATGTGACAGCATGGGGAGGTGACTAAATTTAAGTTCCTCTTTCTATTTACTCTATAAAAATAGCCATTAAAATTTCCTTAGATACCGTATGAGTTAAGTTACCAATCTGCATAAAATATGCTGAAATTTCAAAGAGAAAAACGTTACCACAGAGGCATGCAATAGCTTCTAATTTAGAGGAACTTCTTCACTTTTCTTGAGTGTCTTGCACTGTGGTCAACTTTTCCCTTCCAGACTGTTGTTGACAAGTTTTAAAGGCTTATGAAGGCCTGCAAAGAGTCACACTACATAAAAAGAAGCAAGAGATCCTGAGTATTCCAAATAGATACACTAGTCAAACTCAGGATAGATAGTTATGGTAAACAGGTTTAATCTGAATACTGCAAATTCTGAAGCCATATATATAATCTCCACACTACAACACCTTATCTAGCTACACACACAGCCCCATATCTATTTAAACAGAATGTTTGCTGCAGCCACTACTGGTAAAACGCCATTTAAAAGCATCTCAACTACCCCTCAGAATCTTTATAATTTCAAGCCATACACATAACTTGAATGCACGTAACAGCACGTTTTCCATGTGTTTTTTTTAAAGTGTCTCTTGGAATGCATGAGGATGGAAATACTCACTGCATATTCTTTGTTTCGTATGAATAGTTTGTATGGATGTTGTTTCTGGGAGTGGTCAATATGCAAGGCTTCATCAACTACACATCCTTATCTTAATTCTGCTAGAAGACAGCCTAACCCATTACCTCCCTGAAGGGGTCAGGGAGGCAGGGTGCAGGGGAAACAGGGGGAAGGACAGAGAAGTTTAAACAGACTCTGTTTTACTGGAAATTATTACATCCACCCATCTTTCTTCTAACTAGTTCATGGCCTTCTGGAAGAAACAAGGCTGAGTAGTCACATGGTTAGGAGGCAAAGCATAAAAAATAAGTTTGTGAAGAGTAGCTCAGCTCTTTGATACAGAAGGGAGTTTTCTTCTGTTATGAATAAGAATCACAGGACTGTTAGGAAGTTATGTAGATAAGAGAATATTTTCAGTAGTTACTCCAACAGCCTGCTCTAGCATTTTGCTTGAATCAGCAGTTTTCAAAGAAGTCTGAACATGTAGAAATAAAACAAAAACCCACTGAAGAATATACGTTTTTCCTCATATGACAGTTTCAGTATTATCAAGTCACTTACCTTTAAATTTTGATCGAATGTTGGCTAATTCTTTGTTTATCCTCTTTATCTCTGCTTCTTTACTTTTGCCTGAAATCAAAAGAACACATATCAGTATACAGTGCTTCAGACAGTTTTCTGCTGCCCTAAGCTTCTTTCCACCCAACCATGCTGCATGAATTACAAATGTTAGAATGAAATACTACTCTTCCTTTCCAGTATTAGGACACGACAAAGGGAAACATAACAGATTAATTTAAGCATTGCTTTGCAAGGGAATTTATGAAGCTAAAAGAACCTCCCTATTTCAAGATACTTTGCACATAGTATCAGTCACAGTTAATCTGAGATGTCTTTATTACTGACTTTCACAAATGCTTTCATTTCTCTGTTCTTTAAACTGACAAGAGAAAACTGAATTTTACTTTGAATTTAATTACCAGGTTGACAGTGCTCTAACGAAGAGTCTCCTACACACATTCTTGTAAACAAACAGCTTATGCTTTATTCTCACCTTAAGGACAAGCCAATTTGTCAACCAGTTCAACAGCTTCAAAAACATTCTTAATAGACAATGCAAAGCAGTAAGCTTAAAAGTAGCCCAAAGACTCAAGAGACCTCAGACAGATATGATACACACATAAGTTCAGACTTTCAACATGCCCTTTGAAAGTCACTTGAAAAAGCAGAAATATTTGAAAGTCACATTTTATTACATAACTTTACCACCACAGGCTTTTCAGCACTTTATACTTCATATCAATTTTTAAATCTAAGAACAAGCACCAGGATTTCTAGTGCAAATTCAAATTAGATATGAATTAAAAAAACCCTGCAGTTTAAATTCTGATAATGCAAGCTTATTCAAGTAACACTTGCATTGCCCAAACCAAAGCAGCTTATTACTCTTCAGCATTTTAGGCTTTGTTGATGGAGATTTTGTAAAGGTCTGGTTCCATGACCTCCTACAGCAATGAATGTGGTAGGGTAAAATATCCAGCTCAGGCATTATATTCAGTTGCTTGAAGTCTGATGAAATCAAATTCACTCTATTTCAGAAATGCAGATCTAGCCATCTAGTTATGTTGGAAATTCAGACCTGTACCTACTCAGACTTCCAAACAGTTTCCAAAACATCAAGAAGCAGCAGAAAAAGACAGCCTTCTTTACTCCCCACCATATGTGTTATATGAAGAGTACAAGACTACAAGGTTATGAACAGAAGTTTCCTGGCCCTGTTTGAAAATGGTCCAACCTCCTGAGAAGTGTGATCAAATACCCTGCTTTCACACACCACTCTTCCCCCCACACTTTGAGTATGTGCTGAGCCTGAAGAGACCAGCATTGTGTGCAACTCCAGTCTCACCCATTTCTTCCACAAATGCAAAGCAACAAAACACAACACTAAAATGTCCTACTACATTTGCGTGTTCAAACCTCCTGTGCCACCCAATGACGAATGATGCGAATCATCCTTTTATCATTCCAAAGATGATCTGATAGCAGGCCAAGTGAAAGGTGATGAAGTAACTCAAGGAAATAAGTGCCTCAAGATAGGTTATTAGGAAGTGTAAGGGAATCCTATGCCAAGTACAAAATAATTCAGATTTTCGGATTTCTCGATTTAGACACAAAAAAAGAAACTGAAGTTATGCACTTCGCAAACCAGCTCTTGCATAAGACACAGAAAAATGGTTTATATTGATATGCCTATAATAATGGCCACAAGAGTAAAGACA
>NW_009970240.1:0-3015 GCF_000747805.2 Chaetura pelagica | reverse complement strand
ATTATTATTATTATTATTATTAAACCATTTTGCAAGAATATACGCAAAAATACTGATTTTGATTTTGGAATAGCAGAGACTTTCTTCCAGATTTGTGTTCTGCAGTTGTGCTCTTCAAGTTATACAAGATGGTTCAGAGGTAACGGACATTATAGTTTTAAAAGTGTAGAACAATGATAAAATACATACGGAAGCATTGGTGTTAACATTTCTGAATGTGTTTAGTGTGTTTAGTATGACGAAGTTGTTATTTTTTCAGCACACAATGCTGCAGTTGATTAAGGAAGCTGGATGCCATAATGGACTTACACCACGGGATGACTCTCCTGTTACTGAAGTACTAAATCAGGTTTGCCCTTCCACTTGGCGAGGAGCCTGCAAAACTGCTGTACAATTGTTATTTGGCCAAGCTGGACTGGTAAGTGACTATGAGTAGGCTTAGTGGAAGAAGGGCTACTGAAGCGTCCTGAAGAGAAACTAGATATTTTAAAGCATTTGGAAATTCATTTCCAGTGTCTTATGTTGTGTTTCTCCATTTTTAATGCTGCAGCTAACTTGATTTATGAGCAAAATGTATCCTCATATAATGCAAGTTGGTACATGCTGTCTGTAGTTGATAGAACAGGAGAGTGTCTTGTGTGCTTCATACTCTGTTACTAGAGAGAACACAAGCAATGAAAACTCCAATACATACTGAAACAAAGATTTTCAAATCTACAGATGACTGTGTTAAAAGGAATACCCCCTTCCCCTTTCTCTCAGATTAGTTTTTAAAACTGCCATTTTTTCATTTCCCCTCTGCTT
The DNA here is from genome assembly GCF_000747805.2 of Chaetura pelagica. Taxonomy (NCBI): domain Eukaryota; kingdom Metazoa; phylum Chordata; class Aves; order Apodiformes; family Apodidae; genus Chaetura; species Chaetura pelagica. Next base: position 2,211 of record NW_009970240.1, on the reverse strand, counting down.
TGAATGGAAGCTGGGTTTCCTGCCTGACATAAACCAGGAAGTCCTCTGCACCAAGCAACACTGCCTGACACCTCCAACAGAGGAGAGAGCAGTTAAATACTTCATTGTAGACATATGTATTTAGAAACAAACCCCATGGATTTGACAGTATCTAAGCAGTTGCTAAAAGTAGATTCTTTGAACACACTCTGATAAGAAAATGCATTTGTGCTCCCATAATCCAACTAATTACTGTAATCTCTTCATTTAATTAAGTGTTTGTTCATGACACAGGTTTTTTTTGCCTACTGTGAGTTTTCATTTGAGTGGACAAATGAGGGTAAGAATGCAATAATAGGAAGTGCAATCATGAAGATACACTGTAGCCTGTGATAGTTTCTGTCAACTATTCTTTGAATCACCTTTAACCTACAATGAGCTAAATGCTTCTTGTTGATTCAGATGCTGATTCTTTTTTCAGGCTGATGGCAGGCCATCAGGACTTTGTGACTAACTGTAATTTCTGATCAGAAGATCCATATCGTTACATACTTTGTAAATAACACCTTTTTAAAACAAATTTCACAGCTGATTAAGTGACTTTGACCTTCTGTCCTATTTCTTTAAACCATTTTTTGGTACCAATAACAGGTTCTCCAATAACTGTGAATGATAAATTGCAAATAATAAATTTGTCAGATATTTCTAAATCAGCGTTCTTTTGATAATAGGTATCAGATATTCCCTTAAGTATCTGTTAGAGATAGAGGTTGAAATAATACTTGACTTTGGTTGACTTATGATGTAAACAAAGCTTAAAATCAAAGAGACAGACCATCAATATCATAACAGCAGAGCATCTGCTATCAATCCTTACTTCAGAGTGATGCAGGGATTTAAGGACAGGAGGCAGTAGTACATTAACCACCTTGTATAAGGAAGTTTTACAGGGAGGCATAAGAAGGTGGTATCTTTGGAGGGAGAGAAAGCAGCTGTGGAATAGTAGGATTGATTACATTTCTACTGAAGTGTTTTCAAGGAAAATATGTATTAAATAGTAATAAATACAGTAAGAACCAGAAAAAAGGATATGGTTAAGTGGGATTGTGCCTTCACCTGTCATAGTTCATGGTAGGATGCTGAGAATCAGGAGGTTACAGGAAATGAGGCCAAAAAAGAAAACACTTTCTCAGCAGCCCTATGAGGGTGTGCTGTAACTCAGGAGGAGTTCTTGGCTCCAGAGTGTCTAGGTATGGAATGCCTTGGAGGATGCTGCACCTCCCACCATTTCTTTTCTGGGGAGTTTCAGGGTTGTGCACACCCAAGTCCTGCCCTGATGAGATTTGAGAAGTGGCCCAAGGCACATTTCAGCTCTGGAGTCTGGAAATCTCCTGGTGTCCCCCAGTCTAGACATACCTAGTTAGACCTGTTGGTAATTAAAGTGCTGATATTCTTCAGGTTTATCATAACATTTGGAGAGCTGTCAGCATAAAACTTAAACATTCTCCCAAATGACAGTGCTGATTTAAGAAATATTACTTGTGTTGAATCATGGATGTCTACAAATGAACCTCGTGTTCTGAAAGTAGCAGGTTTCTATCTTCAAAGAATAATGACCTCTACATGACAGAAAACTTGGTAGCTTTCTCTCCTTCACTCTCACTTTGATTTGTTACAGTTTGGCAGGGTGGGAGGGTTGAGGATTTTCTTTATTAAGTTTGTGCCATGATTTTATACAAGATTCAATTATGCTAGTAGGTAGCCTCATGCTATGGTGAGAAATTGTAATTTGCTTCTTTAAAGCATTCTTTGGGTGGAGATGAGAGAGGAAACACCTGTAAAATAAGAACAATAGATTTCTGATGAACAGGAAGCCATCTTCTAAGCTCTCACCAGGCAGGGAAGGAGAATATGTTTATTTTAAGTTTATTTTGTATAGAACTTGGATAGATGAATCATGGGACAGTATTACGTAGTCTTTTAGACAGCTTTTAAAACGGAACTCTCTGCGTTAGTTTAGAGTTGTGTGTCAATTCGTCATTTAAACACTAAATTTAAAAAAGAACATTATCTGACACTCTTACAATATTTAGCCTGTCTTGCCATGTGTCTTTTAAAAAGAAGCTTGTTAAGAGTGAAAGCACAATGAGATGTTACTTAGTTTGCTTGGTAATTTTAGGTTCCATTTTTTTAACATCAGAAATTTTTTAAAGTGAAGTTTTGCCTTTTTTT
>NW_009970239.1:0-3012 GCF_000747805.2 Chaetura pelagica | reverse complement strand
ATAAAACCACAGCAGTCAGTGACACAGCAGGACAGGCACGTCTCACTGCAGATTGTTACACAGAGTCATGCTGATGCCTAATTGCTTGTCATGGTTCATCTGCTTGTTTGCAGACTGCCTGAGGAGTCACAGACAGGGACACCAGCTACCAGATCCTTGGAGTATTAAAATGTTGCTATATGTCGTAATAACAGATGTAGGCATAAGTTGCACATTATTAAGGGATTCTCATGGAAGTAGTTTACTGAAGACAGGATATCTGTTCCAAACAACAGTACTTAATGGGTAGGTGCTTTTGTAAAGCCCTTCAGTCTTTTGCAGCTGCTTCACACCACCTGGAGGCTCTGCACATTCTTGATCTGTATAATTATCTGTACTCATTAGGTTAAACGTAGAGCAGGGTGTGAATTAGCTGAGTGAAATGGGACACATTCAATAGATGATGCACTGGAACACTGCTGAGCATGTGAGTGCACTGAAGTGCCTTGTGTGTGTAACTCCAGCATTCCCGTTTCATTTTGAAAAAATGATACCTGGGTGACTAAGGACCAAAGGAGACAGACTTAGCAATGTGCAGAGAACACTCTTGCTCTGATGTATACTGTGATCAGATTTCAGGTAGGCTGCAACTAAGAAGATGTTGTCCCAAAAATGGATTCTTTACCTGGTGTGGAAAATCCAATCCACACACAGAGATGAGATATCAAGTTTATTACAATCTCTTGCATAGGATCAGGTCCTAGCAGGCCTTGCCAAGAAACTAGCACACCTTACTAACAACACAGAGAATATTTTATATGCTCCAGGTTAAGATGAAGTTACATTGTAGCCTTAATTGGTCAGGGGGCTAAAATAGGTAAGGGGTGTTTTGGCATAAGAGTTTGAGTTAAAGATTTACTCCAGCACTGGTTTTTCTGACTTGGGGCATTTCAGTTCCTCTTGTTACCTGCGTGGTTTGTCCTGTCCTGGAGACAGCCCATCAGTCCAGCAATTAGCATCCTAAGCACAGTCATTCCAAGTCCCACTTAACACCTGCTTCTAATATATGAACTCAGAGTGAGAACCTACACCAACATAAAAAAAGCATAGAGAGATAGTAACTCCTGGGTCTTAAGACTGTCCTGTAGTTTACCATCCACAGATTCTATGCCTCCTCATAAATGTAAGGATTTCTCTTGCAAGGGGCAAGTGATAGCCTTAGGACATGCTCTGTACTTAAAAACTCAGAGTTCCAGTTCTTCATCCAAGAGGCAGGAAATTACCAGTAAATGACCCAAAGCAGCTGTGAAAGCAAAGGAGAAGGACTCAGCTCTAACAATTTAACTTGCTTTTCGAGGAGCAATGTACCTGCAAGGTGATAATATTGCTTTTCAGCAATAAGTGATAGAATCTCATTTTCCCCAAGGATTAGTGGGCATTTAGGTATTTTGCAGAAAAGTGGATGACACTGATGGAGGAGCTTTTTTGGATCACTGAATCTTTGATTCTTTTCATGCAGAGAGCAATGGGCTTAAGGGTGCTCTCACCTTCCCTCATATAATAGGTAACCCAGGCATGGGGAAACTGCCATTTCTCTTGCAATCTCAGCACATGGTGCAAGTGCAGGTCTGATTAGAACTTTAACAGATGTACTACCCTGAGATGTTACCTGTCCAGGTCAACCTGTGGTGTTAAGCTTTGTTACTATGTTACAAACTTGTTCTGAAGCAGGTTGCAAATGCAACCATGAGAAGCAGGACTTGATCATTTTAAGCTTAGCAGCATGCTGATGTGTAACCCTAATATTAGAGGAAATTATCTGCATCTGACATCATTGAGAGCTAGGAGGGCACACATGCATCTGAGTATATTTCTGCAGAAGCCTAAGTTTAAAAATACATATATATGTATGTGCACGTGTATATGAGTACTGAAGATGACTGTAAAAAAGTTCAAAATCATAGTTACTTTCTCAGGAAAACTCTGAAGATTACACTGCAGCCCTGGCAAGGGCATCCTGTACTCCTTTCAACCAGCCAAACTATATGAAAACAAATAGAACCAAAACCCCTGCAACAAAACCTGGATGATCCATTGCTCCAAAATTAAATACCTGAATGCTTAGTGCTATCCCCCAAGGTAGGAGAGAGGCCACATTTCCCTTTCCCAACAAGTCTGAATATATTGCTTCAAATTGCCTGGGAAAGTCTTCTGGCCCTGAAGAATTGCTAATACTTGTTTTAACATGTTCAACACCTCTGATGGGTGACATGGTACAAATGAGGTGTCACTCAGCCAAGAATTTAGTGGAGGATGGAGAAAATATCACAAAATACCTGGTCTCACCTTTTTCTGCCATCTCTCAGTCTTTGTTATAGTCAGGGTAACAGACCCAGTGAGCCCTTTTTCAATTTTATTTGCACTCATGGTCAGAGCACTCATAGCCTGCCTCTCTCGAGAACATCAGTAATGATTTGCCTGTTGACAGCAGCTGAGAACAGGACCAGAACAAAATATCAAGTGTTTTCATTAAAGCACAGGACACAAAGTGATAGCTGAAGATGCAGCTTAATTAGGCCTGTGAGATTCAGAGAATGACTCTTTCAGGAAGCTAGTGCCCATGTTGAAGCTTCAGTTTCGGTATGAGTCTATTTGTTTTACACTGCGTGGGAGAAATTCAGACTTTATAAATCTGATCTGTCTCACTGGATGACCCAGCTGCCCTCACCTCAGGGTTTGTTCTCCAAAAGGACCAGCAGGAGAGCTCCAATTTGTCTTCTGAGCCCTAATGGCATTGAGACTGCAGCCTCACAGTGCATGGTAAGGAACTTACTTGGAAATAAGAAATTGCAAATTCATTTCCTTCCTCATTATGAAAAATTGAATTTCAATTGGCTTTCCATCCTGTCTCTCCTTGGAAGGCTGCAGCAACTGAAAATGTTCTGCCTTAGAAATAACATTGTCCAGCAAATTGGACAATATATCAAGAAAGAGCCTTTGGCATCGGTCAGAGAGCTTAACTGCACCACTAGC
>NW_009970238.1:0-3004 GCF_000747805.2 Chaetura pelagica | reverse complement strand
TGTTTGAATGAAGTACATTACTGCCAATCATTCTCGTGTATGGAATAAGGAAATTGAATAAGAATTATTCTTGTGATTTTCAGCTGAGTTATTTAAATCAATCCATAGATGAAAAGGTAGGATTTTTCACACTGTTTAACTGGAAATACTTCATGTAGCCAGGGATAAATATTGATGCTTGAATAGAGGAAATGACATTTTAAGTATTGCAGCACTGAGTAAGGATAACATAACAGTATAATTGGTAATGTAGAAAATGCATCAGGGATGTCAGCTGACCATATTAAGTGAAATCTTTCTTGTTTTAGTAATGTGAATAGTTTCAAGGCTGTCCCTGAATGAGATTCTTTTCTAATGTGAGGCTATCGATTTAATATATAAGTGAATTTCACAATCATGCTCACAGATTCTTGTAATATAGTGTATACCCATTCATTCTAGTCCTGGAATAAAAATAGTCAATTAAATTGATACTGCATTCACAATTTTTCTTCCTAGCATAGTTAAATCTTCTATACAGTTAGTTTTTTTGACAAATTGTTAGGTTTGTGTTCTGACTGTTTGGTTTCTGTTTGCTGGAGAGTGATACTTTCACATGTATCATTTTTGTGATGTAGGCAATATCTTTCAGCAATTCAGTGACACTTTTCTCAGTTGCCTTCTGATAACATCACCATTTCATTAGCCTTAGCTAATTACAGGAGTAGAGCAGTTTAGCAGATAATGAAATACCATGAAGATTAAGTAAGTCTCACCTATGTGACATGGGGCAAATTATGTCACGTCTCTGTCCTTATGTGTCAGGGATACGTCATCTGTGCAAGTCTGCCTGCAGCGACGGAACTTGCATAGCATCTGGGATAGCTGACGTGAATTTTATTTCTAGTTCTACAACTTTGATTGCAAGTCCTGAGGCAGGTGGCTGAGTCTTTTTGTACTGTCTGCATACTTCTTCTCAGCTAGTAAAGGATTTTGATACGTAGTGTGGAAGAGATCGGTAACTCTGTACCTGCTTAATATTTCCACTGAGCAGCACAGCTCAATAAACATGAGAGTATTTTCTAGGTTGAGATGGTGTCTTAACTAGACACGATCTCTCAGAGATTCCCCATTCTTACCCATTACCAATAAGTGTCTTGCATAGAGAAGAGATTATCTCCTACAGAGTGTGTCTGTGAAACAACCCTTGTGGTTTGTTATCTGCAAGGTTTTCCCTAGCTGTCAGTCCAAGCTTGTCAAGCAAGGATACTATGCTGACCACCACACTCTTTTTTGTCCATTGTCCCCAGAGCAATGCTTACTGAACTGTGTAATGTTCTTCTTCACATGTATCTTTCTGTTGCACATGTTCTTATGAAACGAAGCTGAGGCAATTAGAAAAGCTTAAGCATGAATCTTGCTTCCTGACACACCAGGATGTTCTTCAATTAAAAAACCAGCTTGCTCCTGGAGGAGATAGCACAGTGTCTGCTGCCTATGATTACTAATGTGCTTGGTGATTTTGGAGTATTGCTAAAAGTAGAAGAATGGCACATCACAAGCAGGCAGGAGATTTCACAGCAGCCATGAAAAATCTCAGTGTTTTATGGACATTTGGGGCCAACTGAACAATCAGTGTCAAATTAAGGAGGAGACAGCTGGGGGATTTGAAATCTTTTCCTCTCTTGTCATTGCGGTATTGTCTGCCTCTCTAAATGAAATAACAATAGGGAAGCCTCAGGGCAGATTGCTTCCCCTCTCTTGGGGAGTCTGCTTTTTTTCCTTCTCAGCATATTAGAGCTGGCTGATCCATTGTAATGCAATGTCAAAGACATTTTGGACTTAAAAAATGTTGTGTGTTTGGTATTGGAAGGGCAAAGAAAAACCTTGACACTACCAGATGTGATCTTTTCAAATGGCACTGAGGTTTTAAGGAAAATCAGAAAAAGGAATGCACTTGGGTTGACCGAGCTTAAAGCAAATCAGATCATTTCAGGTGGCTCTCCAAGCTTACATCAAATATAATCATTCTAATTGGTTGCCTTTGTAGCTCTTTCAATCAAAACTCCTTCAGTTAAATGGCAACCTTTTTGTTAAAGATTACATGTTGGTCACAGCAAACTTGTTTTCTTATAGATTAAACTGATTCACTACTGCAGTAGCATTTGACAGAAACATCTGTTAAATCCAAGCAACTATTTGTTTCTATGGCATTTAGATGCCTTTCATGAAGAACTGAGAAACGTTTACTTACATGTGTGAGGAAACACTTTGCTTTGCTGAATATTATGTAGTCGTACACAAACAACACTATCTGGGTGCAAACTAACATGGTAGCTATTTGATGCTTGTTATTCAATCATTCCTTATTCACCTGTGTCTTTTGGGAAAGCTGTTTTCATCTGTTCAGTAAGCAGAGACATTATTGTTACTTATGACATGGCAATAAATTAATGGCATCATTCTTCCTGCATCATAAAGCACATAAGGCAGAAGTCAAAACAATTATTAACAATGCATAGCCAATAGAGCTGACAACCTAAAAGTGCTTTGTTCAAATAATTCAGTGCATAATTAACAAATGCATTGGCAGAAATCTGCTCATTAACAATTTGCAAGAAGGAAACAGGGTTGGGTAATGCATTTACAAACTAGCTACAATGGATATAACAGGAAAGTAGTGTTGCATCCCCTTGCTTCCTGAAAACAGAATCATTTCTTGTCTGTGTAAGGATTGCTCAGAGTAGTGCAGACTAAGTTAACTGAAGGTATGGAATTCATGTATATAATGGAGGTGTAACAAATCCATTATGGACACTTTAACTGAAAGCAAAGTAGCATGAACATGTTGCCTGCTTCATGGATGTGGTGGGTTGACCCACCCAGCTGCTCTCTCAATTCCCCTCCTCAGAAGAACAGGGGGACAAAATAGGATGAAAAAGCTCAAGAGTCAAGATAAAGACAAGATAGCTTGCCGGTTACTGTCACAGGTACAACAGACTCAACTTGGGGAAAACTAATTTAA
>NW_009970237.1:0-2706 GCF_000747805.2 Chaetura pelagica | reverse complement strand
GTCCCTGCCCATGCAGGGGGGTTGAAACTAGTTGATGATTAAGGTCCCTTTCCACTCAAACCATTATGAGTCTGTGATTTAATACATCTTTACCAGGCTATGTGCATGGGCACTTTATCTCAACTGTGAAGTCCTTAGCATCACTATGTTGTCATACCCCAGCCCTATATTGTCACCCATTGTTGATTCAGAGTTCTGCACCATTTGGTCTCAAATAGGTTGGAGATTTGAGGTCCACAGGTCTACCTCCAGACATGTCTAGCTCTTCCCAAAGAAGAAACACAAAAAAACATGCAGTGGCTGCCTTCAGTTGGAATTAGTTCAGGCCGAATATTTCTTCCCATCGCCTTTATCTGATAACTATGACATGAAGCAGACAGAATAAGAACAATTTTTAGTTAATGTTTAAATAGGAAGTCAACAAAGTTTTGTCCCTAGCTGCATTTATTATTATGAATCCAGAAGAGACTGGTATTTCTTGCTTGAATGTAGAATTCAGCTGTGCCCTTGTAAAATGAGTCATCACTGGAGAATTTCTCACCTCTTTTTAAAGACATGAAATCAGGTATAATCCAAAGATTTCCTCTGGGTGATGTTATATCTGAATGTTAAGGTGCTGAAATGATTCTAGGTGACTCCATGTATATTGAAACAAAAAGGCTTGACATTTAGGCATATTCCTGCTACATCTTACAGGTTAAAGGGAAAACAGGATAATTTATTTCTGGGTGTCAGGCACAATAAATCATTGCTGCTATAGCTCACGTAGTAAAATAAAATCTGTTCCTCAGTAGCTTAATACTTGGAAAAATAATATATCCTTTAGTGAAGAAGGATTTCAAACTAAATGAAAACAGGATCACGGAGGTAAATAGCAGACTGCTGCCATGGACAGATGCAAAGTCATGATAGCAAGACTGGAATCAGGCTGAAAACATAGCCTATCAATAACAGTGTAATTAGGATGATTTGATCTTTATGGAATGGCTCAGGGTGTACTACATGGATAGGAAAAGGTGATCCTTAGCCTGAGTAATACACCTAAAAGGGAGGAAACGAAAAATAAGAGTGAAAGGAAATGAAAAAGGGGAAATAAAGAAAAACTGGATTAAATGAAGGTCATGGGTTTCCTGTACACAAGATGCTAGATCAGTCGTGTCTGGAGTCAGAAAATACCTACGACTGAGACTATAGATCTGTGGAGCAAACAAGAGATCTGGAAAGGATTAAAGCAATACTGAGTTCATCCCCAACAGGTGCTTCAAACTACATCAGCGCAGATTGTTGGATTCCTCACTGCCTTTGAACAGTAGCATATCCTTCAGAAGCCTCAAGATCCAAGAGGTTTTTTTGCTCCCTGTACCAAGTCAAAAGTCAGCTCATGTTGTACATACGAGCTCAGTGCATCAAGCAAATGCAGGATGAAAACACTTCTACTTCTCAGTAGGCTACTTGTTGATTTGTTTGCTTCATAATCACCTACTAGGGAGCAATGAGGGCTTCTGAAATGAATGCTCTATGTTAGTACAGGCTTTTTCCAGAGCTGCTGAATTTCTAATCGTTATATAGAGCCCTTTCCGAACAACCAGACAATAGATGTACATTAAGTTCAGAAAATATTCTTTAGCCTTGCAGTATACTACAGAAAACTGACAGTGTGCTCAACACAGCTGTAATATTAAAGAAGACTTTAGCAATTCTATAGCTATAGCATGAGAAAGTTTCCCCTACAGGAAGACTACATTGTCATGGTAACTGAGAAAGGAAGTCAATTTAACATAGGAACTCACATTTTCCTCATTTCCTGTATCAGCTTTTGTTTATGGCAGTTACATTATTTAAAGGCAAAGAACTTTAATCAAAGGTATACACTTTATGGAAGTAATGGGAGTTTGCCTACATTATGGGAAAGTAGTATTTTTTCCTTCTAGTGAGTACACTTTAATATAAGCCTAGAATCACAGAATGGTTCAGCTTGATATTTAAAGATCCCCTAGACCAACTGTCCTACCACCTTTTCCTTGAGGAGTTAAGAATATAATTTATATTTTTACACTTGAATGTGAAAAACTGACAGTGAATTAAATCAGAAATGCTTCAGATGAATTTTCAACATTCATCCAGATTTATTTTCTTATGTAGGCCATCCATGAAATGCCATCCAGGAAAATAGCAAAAAGATGTGGATCTGTAAGCTTCAGAACACATAAGAAACCCAACCAGTTGAAGAAGCTGATTTCATATAAAGCATCTGAGAAGGAAAGAAAATAGAGGAAAAAACACGGACTCCAAGGAACTCAGAGAAGCTGGAACAAGATAAAAAGGCACATAGACACAATGTATTTGGTGGTCTGATTCAAGCTACTCCACAGCAGGTTAGCTTTTCCATCCTTACATGCCACTGTAAGAGGTGTCTTACAAACACTTTAGCTCCAGAAGAAAATGCATTACACTGCACAAAGATGGGATGTCTTACACAGAAAAGAGATCATATAATTTTGGCAACGAGGTGAGAAACAGAGAGCCGAGAAACTGAAATTCATAGGCAAAACTAGTCAGTTACAAACTTGGCAAAATGAGAATGCCAATCTAAGACTAAACATTGTGCAGTTTGAGGGAAAATAGGAAGAAGTACAGAGTAAGGTAGCTGATAAACACCTGCCATTTATTCTTTCCTTACTCCCATTTAAATATATATATATATAT
>NW_009970236.1:0-3003 GCF_000747805.2 Chaetura pelagica | reverse complement strand
CATAAGCTAAACCTTGTATTTTTTTCCCAAAATTTAAAAAGTAATTACTCATTTTACTGTTTTATTGCATCTCATTTGGGAAATTGGTAAAGTCAGGAGTCCAGGACAAAAGGAAGCATGATTGTTATTCGATAGGAGCTTCTCCAGTTCTGTCTCTGTAAGGACTATAATCCCATGTACTGACAGCTTTGGGTGTCTAGATAGTATCAAGAAACTATGGGAGCCCACTGTAGCTGCATAATTTAACAGTTACTCATTATTCATGTAAATGCTTTGAGCTGCTTTGGCAGAAACTAGTTTTTCTCATCAGTATTGTTGTCCTGGTTTGAGTAAATTGTGTGTCTAGACACCAGACCAACCTGTCCAACGCCTGTCCTGGGAGACCTCAGCATTGCATGGTCAGTGCAAGGCAGGCACAAGAAAGTAAGGAAAGACTGCGACTTCCTCTCATGTTTGCTGCTTTCTCCAGGTACAGCTTTCAGGCAGGGCATTGCCTGTGAGGTTCTCCCTGACTTGGGCCATGCTTTACATAGAGCCAGATTTTTGCATTGCTGAAGCTGACGGAGTGGAGTTCCTCTTTGTTTTCCACTATGATTCCCTCCCCACTTAGTACTCCAATAACTTGGAATCAGTGCCTTATTTCTAGTATTTGACCAGGGGACAGAAGTCATGGTAATAATGTTGGGTTTGACAGTTTGCAGAAAATTAGTAGCCATGTGTAGGAAGAGACAGACAATTCCCATGGAACAGAAACTCACACGTTTGTTCAGATCATTAGACACTAAAAATTCCCCTAGGCCATTGCCATGGGAAATCAGTTTTCCTAAGTACTGTTGCTCAAGATGGAGATGTGCTTAGATTTTCAGATGGCGTATTTTGGTACAGTGTATTTTTAGCTAAGTGATTTATGGTGGGATCTAGTCAGCAGTATTTTGTGTTCTGTTCTCATTCACATATATATTGGATTTCTTTCTTAGTTTTTTTCTGGTTTTAGTGAGCTGAATTTTGATGGCCTAATATGTGTAGCAGAGTTGAGTTGCTTAACAGTGAAATTCCATTTCCATTTTAGGAGCAGATTCATAAATGTATCCAAATGCCTCTGTTACTTCTAAGTGTCTCAGCTGTGTGATATTCACAACATTAAAATAAGCATGTAATTCTTCTCAAACCTCTGAGTTTTTGAAAGCTAACTATAAACAGCATATTCTATGTTAAAAGCTTTAACAAAGCAAAGGTGCAATTTGTTGCAGGAAAAATAGGACCGCCAAAACTGAATCTCTCGAGGCATGGTGATAAAATCATGGTTGATATTTACCATCCTCCATTTCCATCTGTGGATCTTCTTCCTTGGCTCAAAAACATTTATTCAGATCACATGTACTCAGTCACTTTTTGGGATGGTAAAAATGAGGTAAGTTCCAAAATGAAAACTTCACATTAAAAGTATTTGTTTGCCTAAAACGGGTAAACAAGGGATTTACTCCTGTGACGTGCAGAGCCAACAGATATCAAGAAAACAGTCAAACTTCACATAGGACTGCTGAAGCCCTAAAATATGTGTCTGGAAGGTCACGATTTTAGTTTTTGAAAGGCACATCTTATAATAAAAAAGGGATTATTGCATTAGCTGTACACAAGATAGAGTTACTTGAACCCATGCTACTGTTTCTGCATATGTGCTTGAAGCATTGGTAGCTTTACTTGTGCGCCTTTTACTTGTCTAGATAGACCTTTCATTTAAGATTATTACTGTTCAAGATATTGATACAACTTGATTTAGCAGTCATGGAGGGTCAACTTGAGGAAAATTATAGTAGATAGTTTATTTAGTTACCTTTTCATATGCATCATGTAGAATTAGAAATGTGAATATAGACTACAAACAGCACAAATTTGAGCTGAAGGCAACTGAATGCAACATACAACATTTTAAGGTAGCTCATAAGCTGATTGCCAAAGTTCACACAGGTTTTGCAAGGCATATAGATGGTATAGGAGCTATATCTAATAGTGGTTTACATTTTTGGAAGTGTTGAAAAGATACTGTAACATTTATGTTGTTGTATTGAGTCGAATTATATGACTGGTTTTTTTCAGAGTAAAGAGTGGGGCCCTGAAGATGACTGTACAATGGATAAATGTAGCCTCATCATCCCAATTGTTGATGAAGGTTCCACGTACTGTGTTTCAGCAAAGGGAAATTTCTATGATGATCTGATTGTTGGAACCCCATCAGAAAAAAGCTGCATTTATGTTCCTCTCGAGCAGAAAATCAGTAAGAGAATTCTAAAACTTTAGTAAGAACATACTGAGTCTGGCCAGAGATTTGTTCTAGTTAAATGTTCAAGCTCTGATATAACCATAGGATGACTTGGACCCATATGGGAGAATATGAAAAAAGGAAAAGCATGGTCATTCCTTTCAAAATGCACTTTCCCACTTCTAAAGACTTTTAAAGATCACGTATGATTTTCAAGTAACCCTGCCTTTTTTGGGAGGTTCTTTTCCTGCATCATTGGTATTACAAAACCTGATTTCATTGCACCTAATAATTGGTGTAATACCAAATGACAAATTGAACATTCACCAAGTTACATGATTTTCACTGTCTTTCTTCTAACAAGGGGCTTTTGCTCAGTCTTACCACTGAGGAAAATATACATAGACTTTCCTTGAGTTTGAAGCAACTATAAACTTGTGGTCATAAAACTGAGGTATTGACATCTTTAATTAAATAGAACACAGGCAGCTAGTGACCCAACTTTATATCTCTGATAACCTCTTACCAACTTTTTAATGTCACTTTGTTCTGGGCTAAAACTTCACTAGAGAAAAGAGATGGAATTGATAGAAGCAGTTGTGTGCTTTCTTTGATGCACAAGAGCAATGGTAGGATTGAGAGGGATGACATTAAGGAGAGTCAGACTAGTGAAATCTTACTAATAATAGTTAAGTCTATGTTTTGGAAGATTTTACATTTTAATTTTATTGTACATAGACTGT
>NW_009970235.1:1942869-1966392 GCF_000747805.2 Chaetura pelagica | reverse complement strand
ATGGACAGGCTGATGTTGGGGTTTGTGTTTGCTCTCTGCTCTGTGTTTCAGCTTTGCCGCCCTCACCGAGAGATGTCTTGCTTCCGACCCTGTCTCCCACAGTCCTGCGGCAGCTGTGGCCCAACGCCACTTGCAAGCAGCTGCACTGAGCCCTGCGTTGCCCGCTGCGCTGACTCGACGGTGGCCATCGAGGCCTCCCCGGTGGTGGTGACCCTGCCGGGCCCCATCCTCACCCCTTTCCCTCAGAGCACAGCCGTGGGATCCTCCCTGTCAGCTGCTGTTGGCAGGTCCCTCAGTGCTGGGGGGGTTCCCATCTCTTCTGGGGGCTCCCTTGGTCTGGGGGGCTCAGGCCTGTGTCTGCCTCCCCCCTGCTGCCGTCTGAACTGCTGAAGCAGGCCGACCATCCCCTTTGGAGCGGGAAGGAAGAGGGGGCCTCTGCAGCGGCAGGAGCGTGGCCACGGCTTGCCGACCGGCTGGCTGTCCTCATCCCCCCTGGCAGGAGGGACCTGTGCCACTGCTCCTGGCTGCACGGCAGGCCTCTCTGTCACTCCTCTGGCTCTGCTTTGCTCTGAGCTCCTCGAGAAAGGGCCCGTTATCTTCTGCTTTGCTGAACATTTGTGCCACTGCACATCCTCTTTCTCATTAAAGATCTTATGAAGCACAGCAGGGGACTTGGGGTGCTTTGTTGTGCTCCTGCCTCAGTCACCTAGCAGCTCTGCAAGGAGGTGGGAGAATCCGTGCTGTCCCCACGCAGCAGAAATAATCCCAAGGATGGGTCTCTGCCCGTCGTTGTTGGAGCGCCGCAAACCGGTAGCAGAGCAAGAAACAGAATCAAGCAGGCAAGAGAAAGACAGGGAAATCCCCAGAGAAATGGATGGAACCAGAAGCCGTTGTCAGGGGTGGAAACAGAAGTAATGCCACACAGGGTAGCCCTGTTTCACTGTGAGGGTGGTCAAACAGTTGCCCAGGGAGAGCTGGAGAGTCTCCATCTGTGGAGATCTCCAACACAGAAACAGACAAGGCCCTGCACAGGCTCCTCTCTCGACCCTGCTTTGAGGCAGGCACGGACTGCCTGTTGTGCTCCTCAGGTGGTGCGTGGTGTGCAGAGCCGGTGGCGGAGGGTGGCTGAGGCTGGAGGAGCCACCGAGGAGAAGGGAGGAGGGAGGGGCCAGTGCTGAGGTAGGCCACTGCTGCAGAGGTTTGGTGGTCCCAGGGCAGGAGAAGGGGCACCGACGTCAGTCCCAGGGCTGGGAGCACAGGAAAGGATGGAAAATCAGAGAGCATTAAGCAAGTGACCCAACAGCAAGGCTGTGAAGGTGTAAGCGTGCTGAGGAGAAGCCTGGGAGAGCAGCCAAAAGGCTGAGGTCCCGCTGAGATTTGAACTCAGATCGCTGGATTCAGAGTCCAGAGTGCTCACCATTACACCACGGGACCTCCTGGGGGCGTGACTCTCACTCTGGCTGCCACCCGCCATGACCCATACCCTCCTGGCTCAGCCCGCCACTCTCTCCAACTCTGTGCCCATCTTACTGGTGTCCTGGAGACATGCTGCCATGGCTCCTGTGACCAGATTCTGTCGTATCGTCAGTTGTCTCTCAGTAACGCCCCCAAATCCTTTTCTGCTGGACAGCCCCTCCACCCCAAGCCTGTAGTGTTGCCTGCGGTTGTTGCTACCCAAGTGCAGGACTTGGCCCTTGGCCTTCTGGAACCTCATACAAGTGGTCTTGGCCCTCCATATGATTGGCCCTTCAACCCTCCATACAGCTCCACTGCCCACAATGGTTTTTGACTGTCATCACAGCAATGAATGTTGCTTTTTTTGCTCACAGCAACCCTGGAACCAGAGACTTGACAAGTTTCCTCCCCTTCCACTAGAGAGTCTAGTTGAGAAAGGTTCCTTGTGTTTCCCTTGCCCCATGGGCCATAAGCTGGAAGAGGAATGAGGTGTCTCAGTTCATAGCTATCAGGAACATCCAGTTCCATCCATCCATCCAGTTCCAGTAAACTTCAGGGTTTCTCTGCAATGCAGAACCATGTATAGGGTAGGTCAGCCACCCTGAACATGGGCAGGGAGGCATAGCCCCTCCGAGACATGCAGTCTGGATCTTTAAGCAGAGTATTTCAGAGGTTACAATGTGTACCAGAGTCTGTTTTCAGAAAAGAGCTCTATAGAGGAAATAATGCTGTGCTCTGTGTTTGCTTGGAGAACAGCCCAGCAGAGGGACCTGCATGTACTGGTTGTGAACTGGTTGAACATGAGCCAGCAGTGTGTCCAGGTGGCCTGGAAGGCCAATGGCATCCTGTGTTTTATCAGGAATAGTGTGGCCAGCAGGACTAGTGATGTGGTTATGCCTCTGTACACAGCACTGGTGAGGCCTCATCTTGAATCCTGTGTGCAGTTCTGTGCCCATCACTTCAAGAAGGACATTAAGGTGCTGGAGCAGGTCCAGAGGAGAGCAATGAGGCTGGTGAAGGGACTAGAGGGAAAGTCTTACAGGGAGAGGATGAGGGAGCTGGGGTTGTTTAGCCTGGAGAAGAGGGGACTCAGAGGGGACCTTATCACTCTCTTCAATTACCTGCAAGGAGGTTGCAGTCAGGTGAGGTTGGGCTCTTCTCTCAGGCAACTAGTGACAAGACAAGAAGGCATGGCCTGAAGCTGCACCAGGGAAGGTTTATGTTGGATATTAGGAAGCACTTCCTCATGGAGAGGGTGATCACACCTGGAATGGACCATTGGAATGGCCCAGGGACGTGGTGGAGGCACTGTCTGTGGATGTGTTCAAGGAAAAGCTGGATGTGGCACTTGCTGCTGTGGTCTGGCCGATGTGATGGTGTTAGGTCATAAGCTGGACTTGATGATCTTAAAGATCTTTTCCAGCCTTGGTGATTCTGTGATTCTGAACACAGACATTCTACATGCCATCTGAAGGGGATGAAACATTTGACAAGCAAGCACTGGAGAGATGGAAAGGATGCAGTAGGATGGAGAGCAAATTTCTATACATTATATAAAGAATGGACATTGTTCCACTGGATATCATTCCACTGTACCTAGAAATTGCATACCTGGCCTCACAAAGCACAGTGTATTCTTCATCTTTACCCTGCCACAGCAGCATGATGTTCTTACCAAGTGAAACCATCAGCAGCAGCAGTGGGATAAGCTCTGAGGCAGACTGAAGAATCCCTTTCTATCTGCTGTATCAGCACCAGAGTGAGGAGCCCAGCATAGAACCACCTTAGCAGGAAGGAAACATTTATCTCAGTGGGGTGTCCTCCCGGGCCCCAAGCAGCTAATGCTCACAATGAATCAGCATTTCACACCAGCACCCTCGTCTAGGATTCCTGAGAAACTGTGGAGAACCATGGATTAAGAGACCGCCCTGCAAAAGCAGCTACATCCTGTCACACAAGAGAGAAGTTGAGCCTAAGAGCCTCACCTCTTCCCCCCGCGTTACAGGAACATCACCCTTCCTCTGTGCTGCTCTAATCACAACAGCCGTGGGCCCCACACGAGACTTGACTCCCGTGGGAGTCCACAGCAAGGAAGGGTCTCTTTTCCCTTACGGGCACGGGGGCACAGATGCTTGGACTAGGAGACACAGGAAAGCTGCCGGAGGTTGAAGCTGATCTGATCGGCTTCCAGGGAAGCAGCTCTGTGCTCCTGGCTATTGTTCCACGGCGCAGCGGAGCCGTCTGCTCTGTGCTGGCTTCTTTGGTGGGACAGGCTGAGCTGGAGGTTTAGGAGCAGCAGAAAGTAACCGTGAAGGTAAAAGTACGTTCGCCGGGAATCGAAACCAGGTCAACTGCTTGGAAGGCAATTATACTCACCACTATATCCCCAACGCCTGTAGTGCCAGTAGGCCAATGTTTCACACCTTGTCCCTTCATCCCGCGCATCCCCGCCCGGCCCTGCCAGCCCATTTCCCCCCAGTTTCTGCACCGCCCCCCCTGCGGCACAGCCCATGGGCGCCTTAGCTGCATTAACCACCGGCTAGGGGACATCAGGACTGCTCAGGGTTGGGGGAAAGACACTGGGCACACCACCACTGAGCTCCAGCCATGGACTCTGCACAGACTTATGCTATGGCCCAGGGTTCAAGGGACCTCCTGGCGTCATGTGGGAGGGAGGAGGGGATGCGTGATCACTACTGATAGCCAGCCCTGAGCAGCCACAGAGGAAGAAAAACACAGAATCATAGAATATGCTGAGTTGGAAGGGATCCAGCAGGACCATTGAGTCCACCTCCTGTCCCTGTGTAGGGCACCACTAGAATCACACCATGTGCCTGAGAGCATCATCCAAACGCTTCTTGAACTAAGGATCAGACCATCTGTCTTGATCATGCTGCTGGTGCTTTTCAGGGTGCTTCTAAGGGCATCACTCCCCATCTGCATCCATACATGCACCACAGGGGCATGGACCATGCAAGAGTGTATGTGTACGTGTGGCAGCGTAAGCACAATCACCCAGCTGTTCCCTCCTTTCCCCACTCTCAGGAGGATGCTTCCAGATCAAGATACAATCAAGAAGATGACTTAGCAAAAACCGTTGGCGGAAAACCAGGCTCAACTCGAGGGAAATTTATTGCCAATTCTGTTAGATTGACATAGTGAGAAATAAAGATGAATATAAAACACATGGCACAGAGAAGGAGGAGTCTCTGCTTTCTTTCTCTTTCTTTCTTTCTTTCTTTCTTTCTTTCTTTCTTTTTCTTTCTTTCTTTCTTTCTTTCTTTTTCTTTCTTTCTTTCTTTCTTTCTTTTTCTTTCTTTCTTTCTTTCTTTCTTTTTCTTTCTTTCTTTCTTTCTTTCTTTTTCTTTCTTTCTTTCTTTCTTTCTTTTTCTTTCTTTCTTTCTTTCTTTCTTTTTCTTTCTTTCTTTCTTTCTTTCTTTTTCTTTCTTTCTTTCTTTCTTTCTTTTTCTTTCTTTCTTTCTTTCTTTCTTTTTCTTTCTTTCTTTCTTTCTTTCTTTTTCTTTCTTTCTTTCTTTCTTTCTTTTTCTTTCTTTCTTTCTTTCTTTCTTTCTTTCTTTCTTTCTTTCTTTCTTTCTTTCTTTCTTTCTTTCTTTCTTTCTTTCTTTCTTTCTTTCTTTCTTTCTTTCTTTCTTTCTTTCTTTCTTTCTTTCTTTCTTTCTTTCTTTCTTTCTTTCTTTCTTTCTTTCTTTCTTTCTTTCTTTCTTTCTTTCTTTCTTTCTTTCTTTCTTTCTTTCTTTCTTTCTTTCTTTCTTTCTTTCTTTCTTTCTTTCTTTCTTTCTTTCTTTCTTTCTTTCTTTCTTTCTTTCTTTCTTTCTTTCTTTCTTTCTTTCTTTCTTTCTTTCTTTCTTTCTTTTTCTCTTTCTTTCTTTCCTTTTTTCTTTCCTTCTTTCCTTCTCTCTCTGTCTGGCATTTTCTATCCTTTCTTCATTATGTTTTCACAAAGGCCAAAAACTTTGCTTACCTATCAGCTGTGTCCTGTACTGGGTCTGATGTGGAGCTGGAACCTGCTGTGTCTGGCACAAGGGAGCCCCTTAGCTCTATTCACAGAAGCCACCCTGTAATGCCCCATAACCTCTCCACTACCAACATTTGGCCACATATAGCCAATACAGTGCCCATCGAGAATACCTGCTCCACCCTGCTCCTGGATGGACCTGGGAGTGGAAACACAGGCAAACAACCCAGGATGGAGAAAATCCCCAAGTAGTCAAGTTGATCACATTGGTGTTTCCTAAACTAGCACGAGCCTTGTCCTCCTCCACACCTGCAGAGTCCTGGAGCTTCCTACTTCAGGCTAACATTACACCAACCCCTCCCAGGCACACAGCATCTAAACTAACACAACCACACTCAAAGGTTTGGTCTGCATTCAGGGACAATGCTCTTGGCAGTCAAACAATAGTGTGATTTATTGAAGCAACAAATGCACAAGTTCTTTGGATTGCCAGTGACAAATTAGCTATCTACAAAGCAGGTGCAAATACTAAGAATATGAGTAATACAGCCTCACTACTAATGTGTTATGTGATAAGAAATAAAGAAGAAAGGGGGTGGGAGAGGGAGGAAAAAGGGAAAAGGGAGTTCTAAGGAGGTTTCAGTGTTATCAGTCCCAGAAACAGAGAGGGACTGAAAATACGCTGTTAATTTCAGCCAGTGGAGCTACTTAGAAAAAAAATAACTGAAAGTGAAATTTCTAGAAAGAAAATTGGTTCTATCCTGGCTCAAACCAGGACACACTTTCACCAGTCATCCCACACAAGTGTACTACAAAAGCTTGTCAAATCCCAAGGGTGCTAGAAGGAACATGTGAGCACTCCAGGAAAGTGCAGAAGTGCTGCCTGAATGTTTAGTGAGAAAGGATTGTGCTGACAGAAAGGATGTCTATCTTGTTCATAATGCCCTTTTTGGAAGCTGGAGTCATATTTAGAAGTCTTGATTAAGGTTTATAACACACTCAGGCGTAAGTAAGGGCAGGGGAGTGGAACTCAGCTCAAAGTGCCTGTCTGAATGTATGCACCTGATGCCAGTAAAGATACCCCAGCTTTTAGAACAAGTCTGTAGGGTTGGGCAAGGGCCAAGACCTGCATGTCATTTTGAAGTGGCAGCTTGAAGGCCAAGCAGGATACCTTCATGCATCTGAAGTGGCAGCAAGTTCAGCAATATTCTGAAGGTATTTAGATGCTTGGCTGATATGGGGACCAGTCCAGAGGACTGGATGTCTTCAGGGCATGCATCCAAGATCCAGGAGTCTATTCACATGTTATATTGATACCTTTCATGTTCCACAGGATTGACATGTATGAAGCAGAACCATATGGATCCCTGTGTCTTTCTAGAGCATCGGGTGAAGGACACACAAATCTCTTTTCTGATGCTTAAAGATGCCTTTTCTTAGGCAACCAAATCACATGAGTGCTCTTACAGTGAGTATTGCCTTAAACACCTCACTGTCAGATGCTTAATGCTGTTTCATGGATCTGAATTGTCAACCTGGAAAGCAAGGAGTCTGTCTAAAATCTGTGGATTGCAAATATCTGGCTGTCTGAGTCAAGGCATCATTTCCAGAAATCATATTTGGAGCCAGAAGTTTGCTCTCCATTCTCTGCATCCAGGCCATTACGCCAACAATTCAGAGCACACCTTTGTTCTGTCCTCTGAAATCCAAAAGGCAGACACAGCACATCCAGTGTCCAAGAATATCACATGCTTCTCCCTCAACATGGAACTGCAGCCCAAGTTAACAGTGAATGTGGGAATGTCTGTGTAAACATCCACAGCACCTGAAGATGAAGGACTTCTAAATGGCTGCACTCCACATCAAAATTGGGATGTAACAGATAGCCGGTGCTGTCACAAACGTCCATACTTCATAGGCATGAAGCATGACAAAGGACCTGCCGCAGACCTGTTCTGTTCTGGATCTACAGGCAAAGTCTGAGTAGAATACTTGAGCAATTTTAACATGTCTGTAGTACTCTGTAAATGCAAATCAGTTGTTTCATCACTGTCTAGAACACAAATGTTCAAGTATATAAACACAGACAAGATAAGCCACACTGCTAAAGCTAGTAGAAGTGAAGCTCTCATCCATTTTTGAGTTTATTTTGAAATCTAGGTTCATTAGTAAGGTTTCCCTTATACTTACCAGAAAGAAACAGATCCCTCCAGAGGGTTTACTTGAGTCTAATGTTAACAATATAATTCTCAGGCTATGCCCACCCAAAATGTAACACATGTGAGTTCTCTTCAGCTATACAGAAAGTCTGAATTAGAGGAGAGTGATTCAGCTCAAACACAGCTGTCAAGTATTCATATATCTTAGATTATCCAGGACATCTGCATGGAGCTGTCAGCTATACCTCAGGTCCTGCAAGAAACACACATTCTTCTGTACTGGAAGCTAGAGATCGGATGGAGGTACCCCATCATGATGGAAGGCATCATGATGGAGGAAGCATCAAGTCCTTGAATATCTTCCCTGATTTAGGCCTACACAATTAACTTGCAAATGCATTAAACTACATGAAATAATCAGCAATTTTTCATTCTCTTGCAATACAGTGCTCTTTTGACCTCTTGCCTTACAAACACAAGTGGTGGTAAAAGCACATTCTGAGCCTTGTTCCTGGTTTAGTCCTTTTCCTCTGGGAAAGAGTTTTCTCCCTAACATTTTTTTCAGGTCAGATCTCATCTCCTGGTTCCTAGGTAATGTAGATCGAGGGCTTCAGAGCTGGGGTAAAAGCACTGTGTATGAAAGTCACTTGAACATCCCATTTAGGGAGGGCTTCCAGAGGAGGGTGGTGTATAATTGAAGAGCACTGATATGTAAAGCAGTGCCACAATGGTGAGGGGGGAGGCACAGGTGAAGAAAGACTTCATCTTGCTTCCTGGTACCAGACATTCTGGAAGACAAAGGAGATGATAAAGATGTAGAAGAGGACTATGAGAGTGAAGTGACCTAGAACAATAGCTGTGGTGACAACTTTGAGGAGGGTCATTTTGAGACTGGTAGTACTGTAAGCCAAATTCAAGAATGGCTTGATGTCACAGAAGTGATGGATGTGGTTCTGGCCACAGAAACTCAACTGAGAGGTCATAATGGAGTGCACCATGGATGTACAAAACCAGTGGACCAGCTGGCCACAGCCAGCAGCAAACAAGTCTGTGAGCTCATGACAAGGGTGTGGCACAAAGAATTGCAATTGGCCACATAGGGGTCATAGGCCATGGTGGTCAGGAGCATAGCCTCAGTACTGCCCAGGAAGTGGAAGAAGTGGAGCTGGGCCAACCACCCAGCCAGAGAAGGGCTGATGCCCAAAGAGAAAGCCACTCGGCATTTTGGGAACAGTGACTGTAGAGTAGAAAATGTCCAGGTAGGAGAGATTGCCCAGGAAGAAGTACATCAGCATGTGGAGCCGAGGATCAGATACCATAGTCAAAATGGTCCTGTTTTCTAGAAGACTGGTTAACTACAGCAACAGAAAGGAGATTAAGTAAACGCACTGCAGCCCCTGGACATTGCCAAGGCCCTAAACGATGAACTCACTGACCTCTGTCCTGTTCTGCATTGCTAAAACGATAAGCAGTTCCACAGTGGTGAGTAACCACATTACAAAACTCAGTTCTTTCTGTGCAGAAGTGAGAAAAACACAACACATATAGTCAAACATAAAAGCTGCATAGAAACTAACACAGAAAAATGTACTTTAATGTCCTGGTTTGAGCCAGGATGAAGCCAATTTTTCTTTTTACTGATTTTTTTTTCCTTCAGTAAGCTTTCTTGTAGCTAGCAACAGTGTGTTCTGCTAGGCTGATAAGACAGTGGAATGTTTTTCTAACTACTGAGGCTTCAAGGCTGCACCTGCACTCTGCCGGCTCAGACACTATGGGGAGATCTGTGACCCCCCCGTAGGAGGCTGAGTTAGACAGGCAGCAAAACTGGCCAAAGATATTCCATTCCATAGATCTACGTAAGCTCAAAGGAAGGTCAGAGATCACAGAAGACAACTTCCTTCCTTCTTTTTCTCCCCTTCTCTTCCGTCCATGGCCGGCGTCCAGGGAGGACTCTGTTCATCCATCACCGTCAATCCTCAGGCTTGATCCCTCGTGACCCCCATAACTCTCTGCTTTCTCCAGCAGCAGCTCCGGGATTCCTCGGGACTCTTCCCAGTTCAGGGAAGTGCTGTGGGAGTTGCTGGGGTGGGGGGAGGCGAGAGGTTTTTGCCCATTCCTGAATATATTTGTATATAATTGTATATATTTTCTTGTATGATTCATTAGTGTTTTAATTAAAGCTGTGTAGTTTAGTTTTCAATCCAGCCAAGTCTCTCTCTTTTTCTCTCTCTCCTTCCCTACCTGGGTGGGAGGGGGAGGGGATCAAGAGCATTGTTGTCGGACCTGAGTCAAACTGTGACATTTAATATAGTCTTCTGCTATTTTATGTCTAGAACAAAGAAAAGAGTAAAATATCACAGAGGAGAAAATATTAAACTAAAAACTTCCATATGTAAGATGTAAAACACTGGTGCTTCTTCACTTTCAGTCACATTCCTATTTCAAGTCTGCTAATCTTTAAACTCCTGCTACAACATTTCATCTCCTCAATAAAGCTTCTAACTCTTAAAATGAATCACACTTGATGCTTTCTTTCTACTACTGTGCCTAGTAACTTCATTAAGTTAATTTCAACTTTCACATTTCTAGTGGTTACCATCTTCCAGACAGTTCTTTGATCTTAAAAATTGCACAGTTTCCATTATTTTACCAACAGCCACCAGAAGGTGCTCCGAGGTACCATACTATCATCAGCATTTATTTTGTATGTTGCTGAGAATAAAGGAAGAAGACACCTCAGCATGAGATCACAAACTGGTTTTGTTATTGGACTCTGTACTTTGCCTGAAGAATGTATTTTGTTTGAGCAGCAGCAGAGTGGGACAAAAGCCAACATCTCATCTCCTACCACACTGAGATGGGTTTGCAGGAGCTGAGTCAGTTGGTGTGCATTCAAGACAAATTGACTCATCCCACTGGAAGCCCACTGGATTTTCCTGCTGTCCTGAGTTGGAGAGATGGAGTGTCCTGCTACACCTACCACTGAGACAATATGCCTAGTCCTGCCAGTCTTGTTAACCTTCGAAAATGCAAATGAGTATGCACAAGCTTTTGCCTTTTTTGTTTGTTTGTTTGTTTCAGGTAAGCATGTTTATCTCTTAGTGGTAGGTCCCAACCATACAATAAAGAACAAAGTCTCACATTATTTTACCGTGGTAGGCACAGGTGTTTCTAGCTTACAATAGTGACTGCAAATTCTTTCTCTTTCTCATACCTTTTTAGCTTATTATTTCAGCATGAAGAAAGTAAACAAATAGAAATCTCCCAAACTGATTTAATAATAAAAATGTGTATGTTGTCTGAAGGTAATTTACACACATAAGAATCCACTCCAAAAAAATGATCTAATTACTCTGAAAATACTTTTCATATGATCTTTGAACAAACTTTATTGGAAACATTAGATTTTATAATATTCTAGACTCACCAGAATTTTAGTCAATCACCTGCATTTTCAGCAGTATAGATGCAATTCTCTGTTAAATGCTTCTATTTCTTATACATTGATTGTCACCTTTAGTCCTTCTCATTGTAATCCATTTGCAGAAAGGCATCACTCTGTTAAGGTGTCCCACAATCTCCTCTGATTCTGCCTATTTTTCTCAGTCAGCTACAGGTGATCTTCTTTCCCCTATTCCTTCTAACACATTTTTTCTTCTCTTTCTACTGCTTCTTTTCTGATTCACAGATGCTGACTACTACTTTCTCCAACTGACCGGTGAACACTTCCAGTCAGAGGAAACTACTTCTCCCAATCTTCCTTTTTAAATTTTTTTAAGACTCTTGCTTAAATAGAAATGCAAAGCAAACACCCTGCATCCTGAAGCTTGACTATTTTTCCAACTATATAAATTACCTGATTAAAAAGAAAAAAATTCTGCATAAACCTCACCCCACTATGCATCAGCATGTTTTTCATAGTAGGAGGGCCCTCAGAGGGTAAGCCAGAAAGCAAAGCTGAAGACAAAGCTGTTTATTCTGTGGAGTTCAAAGACTGAGCATTTGGCATTCTTCTAGCTGAGAAATTAGTACTGCAGCTGTGGTAGCAATGACTACATCAGGAGCTTGTAGTTATTCAGGTGTGATGCATATTCCATACGTGCCCACTCACAGCCTCGTCCCTACCCAGAACCTACTTGTCTTTCTTGGGGGGTGGGGAGTCGGGCCTGGTTGGGACTGGAGAGAAAAACTCTGTACATTGTTCATCAATAGCCAAAATACTGGTGTTTTATCAACACTGAGCTGGAAAGGCAAAACACACACCATACAGGCTGCTATGAAGACATTTGACTCCATCTCAGACAGACTCAGACAATCTCCATCCCTTATTCCATACATTCTGACTGATGCTTAGGTCCAACATTGCCTGACACATCAAAGTCTCCTCTGACTATCCTATTGTTGTCAGTTATTAATTGAAATATACACCATTTGTGGGGAAAATCACATTTGGGAAAAATAACATAAAAGAGAACATAAGGGACATGCAGAATAAAAACAAGGCCTAGATAACGCTGAAACAGTAAGAATTAGACAAAACCAGATTCCAATTAGAGAAAAACACTCTCCAAGAAGTCACCAGCCTGGCCTTGAGACCGGTCTGCAGGACACCTGCAGGAAAGATGACAGGGATGGACCCACAGCTTGTCTTGGTTACAGCCTTAAGCACTGGGGAAAAAAACACATTGAGTAATTGAAATCACTGTATGAATATATTAATGATCCATTAGCATACTAAAATTCACACCTACAGGCTAGAGGGACCCCTGCTAACAACAAGGCCCCCACTCTTGGAGCAGGCACAGTGACATTCCTGAACACTGGAAATGGAAGCAAGGGATTAGTGACTAGTCGTGTGTGCCAGTTGTAGAACAATAGAGATGAAGTTCTTTTTCACATTTTTTGGTATAAAAGTAGCACTTGTGTTTCAGGAAACTGAGCTTGCTGTGTGGAACACTTTCTGCTCCCTGCTCTGTGCAGAACAGGATATTAAAGCAAATATCTTACCTTATGTGTGGGTTGGCTCCTTGCACACCAAGTGACAGACCAACTTTTAGGACAACATAGCTGTGGAGCATCCCCACATCAGGGGAGGTGCCTGTTCCCAAAGCAGCCCATGACTCTGTGGGAAGCCCACCTTGTGGCAAGGACTCATAAAGAAGAGGTTCATGGAGGACTCTCTCCCACGGGAGGGACCCCATGGGGAAGCAGGGCAGGACTGTGAGGAATCCTTCTTCCTGAGGAGGAAGGAGCAGCAGGAACCACCAGCCTGAGAACTGACTCTAAACTCCATCCCCCTGTGCCGCTGGGGGGAGGGAGAGAAACCAGGAACAAAGGGATTTGGGTGGGAAGAAGGGAGGGGTGGGGTAAAATACGTAAGCCAGGATCTTTATTCTGTGTCCTCTGTGCATATTATTAGTGATAAAATCAATTATTATTTTTCCCCAAGTTGAGTCTGTTTTGCCTGGGACTGTAAACAGTGAGCAAACCCTCCTTGTCCTTGTCTTGACCCATGAGCCTCTAGTTGGCCTTTGTCCTCCCCATCCCACTGCCTGCGTTGTGTGGGGGTTGTGGGGGGAGCTGAGTGAGCAGCCACATGGCTGGTTCTTTTTTGTTGTGTTAGGCCCAAACCATGACAGATGGGTTGACCTTGGACTACAGCCAGACTTCCACCCAGCCATTCTCTCATGCCCCCTCAACAGGACAAGACAAATAAGGTGAAAAAATCTCTTGAGATAAGAATAGGGATACCATCGATTGATTGCCATCACAGACAAAACAGACTGACTTGGGGGAATTAATTTATTGCCAATTATAAATAGATTGGATAATGAGAAATCAAAATAAAATTAAAACACCTTCCCCCTACTCATCCTTATTCTTCCTAGACTCAACCTCATTCCTTCATTCCCAACTCTTCCACCTCCTATCAGGCCCATCTGGCACTCCGTCTGACAGAGTGTTTCAGTCAGAAAAAGAATCAGACAGAATGCACCAGGTTTGATGAGATAAGAAGCAATCCCCTCCAAACACTTTACTTCAGCATTCATGGAATGGAATTAATAAAAGCCAAGCTACTGCAGCACACTGAGGACGTTTCAGTTTACCCTTTCTGTTTTAAACTGAGAAAGTCAGTTGCTAATTTGGGAAAGAGGTCTTTGTTCTGAGAGGAAAAATCTAGACATTAATCGTGTCTCTGTCATCAGCAGGTTTTCACTTTCAGGAAAAACAACTCCTCCTCTATGATCAAAAGGTTTTAATTTGTTTCTCAATCAATTGTTGAGGATTGAGGTAGGGTTTTTTGAGTTGTTTTTTGCATTTTCTGTTGTTTGGGGGGGGGGGGAGCTGTGTTGGGGGAAGAGGTGTAGGGTATTTTTGTTGGTGGTGTTGGTTTGGCTTGGTTTTTTTGAGGGGTAAATTCACTTTTTTTCCCAAGCCTGAGACTTTATATACTTATGGACACAGAGGAGAGGACATAATGATGGGGGAGGATAAAAATTTTATAATACTCTTTTATAACATTCCTAGAGGGAGTAAGGTTTACTTTTTTTTTTTTTTTTGCCAGGACAGAGTTACAATTATTAAAATTTATTCTAATATGCCAAGTAAAAAATGCAAGATATTTTAGGGATTCAACAGGAAAGGAATGCAAAAATAGCACAGACCTGTCTGAAAGACATTTCACTTCATTCACTTTTTTTTTTTTCTTTTGCCAAGAAAACACTGCTGTTCTGTGGAGCTACACAGGAACCTCAGCATCGCAAACATGACCATCTTCTTCCTATGTAAGCACTTGTCAATGCACGTCCTCAGGCTTTGCTTGACTTCCTGATTGCTCAAGCTGTAGATGACGGGCTTGAGCACAGGAGTAATAACTGTCTAAGACAGGGAAATAATTTTCTTTGTTTTGGACGAGAGGCTGGATTTGGGTCACAGGTGAATGATGCCAATTGTGCTGTAGAAAAGTCACTACCACAAGATGCATGGCACAAGTGGAAAACGTTTACCTGTGGCCTACAGACAAGAGCATCTGAAGAACAGCATGGACAATGCAAAGATAAGACATGGCTACTAGAGACCAAAAAAAGGAATCACCACTATTATAACAGTTAGAACAAAGATATGTCTGCGCACACCAGCTTCAGCACATGAGCAACATCACAGAAGAACCAATTTCTCTCAAAAAAGGGCAGTGCAAATAACCACTCGGTGAAGCCCAGAGCTACAGGAACACCAGACAGCCAAGAGCCATCCTAAAACAGTGATTCCTGCCCATCATGGTGGCATAATGCCACTGGCATTGGTGGTATATGGCCAATTGCCAGTCATAAGCTGCTAAGTGCTCCTAAGAGGAAACACTCACAGGTGACAAAAAGAATGACATAGCTGAGCTGCAAGGCACAAGCTGTAAAGGAAATAAATTTTCTCAGGAAAAATTTTCTCAGCAGGATCATGAGTATCTTGGGTACAATGCTTAGGCTGTAGCCAATCTCTGTCAAGACAAGATTCTTTAGTACATGAGTGCATGCAGGAGAGGGTCAGTGGTTGTGATCCCAGTAATTAGAGAGTTCCCAATCAACATGGCCAGAAATATTATGGAAATCAGCATGAAAAGTAGGAGTTGCATCTTGCCTTGGAAGGTAAACCCCAACAGTAAGAAATTAGTAGTGACTGTTTGGTTTCTGGGCTTAATTTCCCCAACAGGTCCCATAAAGCAAACAAACAAACAACCATGAAAACATTAGTAGCTTGGGTCAGACTTGTGGTCTCTGAAATAGCTACGGATCCAAGCAAAGAGGGGTTTAAAACATGAGGAGAAACTTGCATTGGGTAAGATAATGACCCCAGTGTAAAAATCTCAGATGGGGAACCTGTACAAGATCATCTTGTGCAGTCAAAGGCTGGGATTCAACTTCCCTAAATTAGCTGAACAAAAATAGATACAAAAATTTCCAGTACCCATTCTGTGTCTTCTTCATATAGAAATAAATTGATACCTCTAAAGCACAGTTTCTTTCCTTCTAAGACAAGTGTCCAAGGGTGACAGGATTAACAGTATAATTAATAATGCAGCAAGTCTACAAATGACCAAATTTTTTGATAGCTGGAATCAACTGTGATTCATTTAATTCTTGGTGCTCTAAGCTAGGTGATATGGAGATCCTGTGGCTTTCCACCTCCTGGTTTGCTCAAGCAGAAGTCATCTCCCTACACAATTTTCAGTGGTAACCCTGCAAAAGTACAGTCCAAACCTAAACAAGGTTAAACTAATAACAGTGTTCATTCACTTGTTTCATCAAATCATATAAAATCCACATTGTAGTGAAAACTAAGGATTATATTTTCTCTTCAGGATTCATACGCATGAGATGGGAACTTATAAAAATGGAACAAAAATTCCCAGCTAAAAATAAGACAAACTGCTTAGACTACCATAGAGATATCTGTATGCCCATTAAGATTTTGTCTGCCATCCACAGATGGAGGACTCTTTCTACTGACACTGCAGACAAACTGTACCACTAATAACCATAAGATAGCTGAAGATTTTGAAGTCTTTGTGTTTTCAGGATTTCTGAAAATGCCTTTTTATTTTCCTTAGCAATGACAAAAGAGAAAATGAGGAGATGAGAAGGCTAGGAAGGGTAGAGAGACAGAGCCTGAGATTCACTTGTTCAACATATTTATCTGCAAAATAGGCAGCTACAGTTGCCAGAGTTTTCTACACACAATAGAAGTAAGCACATATACTCCCAGTATAATTAATTTTTCTCCACCACAGACATCTAGAATAATATGAATTGCTGATGCCAAGGAGGTTCCTCTTTCTCTCAGGTGAATACGCAATTCAGATGTAAAAACCTGCATTGCCAGTACCTAAAGGGAGATGTAAGACATTCCTCTTGTAGATCTTAATAGCAGCTCCAGGCTCCAATTAGAAAAATGAATTATGGAAACACACATATTTTGGTTTTGCCTTAGGAACCAACTAAGAATGAGGGATAGAAGCTGAAATATTACCTCATGTTACTAAAACTGGTAGAATTTTCCCTCTCTTCAATAGGAACCAAAATTCTAAAGGCAGAGAGGAATAGAAATTCTTAACAGTGAGATAAAAAGCAATCCCTTTGCATGTCCTCTCTGATTCCAGAGGCTCCTACAGTTAACAGGTGGCAGCATTTGTATTGTCATGTGTTCCCAGTAGAATTGGGTCTCCAGACAGCAGCTTTCAGGATGATTAAATAATTTTATCCATGGTCTATATAAATAAACAGTATGTTTTAGTCTAAATGTGGTATAAGTAGAGTTTCCCTCCGCATTTTTGGAGCTGTACAGGTAACTGATAGAATCATTAATTATAGTAATATAATATTCTTTTTCTTATCTATTTCACTAACATTAGGGGAAATAAATGGAACTTGACATATGTTGGTTACCCATTAACTGAAAAGATTTTCATGAGATCACTAAAAACACTTAACAATGGTGAATATAGACCTTTGCATCTGGAAGCAAAAGTATTACATGCCCTAAATATGGCAAGCAACAGTATAATAACAGCTTATCTTATGGACATTTTGTCCACTTTATTCTGGAAATAAAATATTCTTACCTTTTGGTAGGTGAATGCAGATGGTGTTGTAGCTCTCTATGGTAACGTGGTAGCTTAGTGTTAAGACACTGGTGAAAAATTAGCTGATGTGAATCCAAGATTGAAGTATTCAACCCTTCATCACCTCCTCTAAAGGCTGGGATTGTATCTTAAAAAACCTAGATAGACAAATAAAACAAGTGGAACAAGAAGGAACTTGTTGTACCAAAGCAACATAGTTGGGAAACGTCACAGCAGCTGGATTAATATTCTGTTGCTGCAAAAGGGCTCAGACCTGAGCCTGAACTCCCTGACTGGACATCAAGTGGATCTTATCCTGCTTCTCATCTGCCATGAGTTATGTGACTTTCTCATTTGTGTGAATTGTCTCATTCTCTCATTCATGTGTATGCCATCTTCAGCCACGTGTGGTGGGTTGGCTTTAGGTGGCTTCCACATTCCCACCCAGCTGCTCTCTCATTCCCTCTCCTCAGCAGGACAGGACAGGGGGAGAAAATAAGATTTAAAACTTGTGGGTCACGGGGTCACTGACCTATTATCATCACAGGTAAAGCAGGCTGGACTCGGGGAAAATTAATTTATTGCCAATTAAAATATATTGGATGGTGAAACAAAAAAAATTAAAACACCTTCCTCCTAGCTTCCCCCTTTTCTTGGGCTCAATTTAATTCGTTCATTCCCAAATCTTCTGCCTTCTCCTACTCTGAGCAGTGGGGGGGTTGCCATCAGTTCATAACAGCTGGCCTTTGCAGCTTCTTCCTCCTCATGTGTTTCCTCTTTTCCACCATAGGTTCTCCCTGGGGCCTGCAGTCATTCAGGAGAAACAGGCTCCAGTGTGGGCTCTCCTCATACCACAGCTCTTTCAGGGAACAGACCACTTCAGGGACTGGGGTTAGGCAGAAGTGTCCCCGATCTCCAGGTCAGGATCTCCAGCCATGCAGCTGGACATACATTTGTACATCTTGTCCAGCTCTCGCTTGTGATGCTGCCGGGTCATCGACCAATTTCTGGGCCTGGCAAGGCTTCCTTTCACCCTGTTCTAGGTCTTCATTTCTTTAAGCGCAATTAGTTCGTACAGGATTTGCACGTAAAAAAAAAAAAAAGCAAACAGACAAAAAAAACCCCAAAACCAAACCAAACAAAAAAAATAAAGGTATCTTTCCATTTTCTTTCATATTGAGATTATTTTGGTTTCTTTTCCAACAGTTGCGTCATTCCCCTGAGCCTCAAGGGCTCTCAGTCTCTGCTTGCCTCTTCTGAGTGTTCCTCCAGTGTGCAGGGTGTGTGTGTGCATGTGTGTGAGTGGGTGGGGATTTTTGATCCACCACAGAGGTATATTCTTTGAAGCATCTGGCTGGTAGTTTGCATGATGAAAGTCCATGACATATTTAAGAATTGTTATTTGCAAATATTTTTCTCTGTCTGAGCATGCAGAGAGGCAGTTATGAAAGTCAAAACTGAGATGCATCTGGCCAAGGATGTCAAAGACAATCAGAAAGGCTTTTGTAAGTACACAGACACGTGTGGTCTACCTTGATTTCAGAATAGTTTTTGATGGCTTCCCTAGGTTCCCCATAGAGAAGCTGATGAAGTGTGGGCTGGAAGAACAATGAGGTGGATTGAAAACTGGTGGAATGGTCAGGCCCAGAGCAAGGTGATCCATGGCACAAAATCTAGTTGGAGGCTAGTAACTAGCAAAGTACCTCAGGAGTCAGTGCTGGGTCAAATCCTGTTTAATACTCTGATAATTATCTGTACCACGCAGCCTGCTGCTAACACAGAACTGGGAGCAGTGACTCACACACAAGAGTCATGCTGCCATCCAGAGGAACTTCCACAGACTAGAGAAATCTACCAACTGGAACCTCACAAAGTTCAACAAGGGGAACTGCAAAGTCCTGCAAAGTGAAGTAACAGCTCTCTCTAGGCTGGAGGGATGAAGACTGTGAAGTGTTAAATTAAACAGGTTAACTGAAAACCAGATCTTGTTCCACAGCTTTTCAACACATCTTTCAAGATTCTAGACATCTGAAAGTTAGAGATCCACTTTAAGTTATCCTTTAACTGATTCATCAGTGAAAGGAAATCAAGGACACAAATTTCCCAGCAGTTAAATTTTTTTCTTCCATGTTGCTTGCAGTTCCCTGAGTGAGCTACTGTATATTTTAAGGTTAACTGCTTACATTAGGCCATGACTAGTGGCATGCCATTACCTTGATCCATAGCACACATATCCATATCATGCCATCTTTGAACCCAGATGGCTTTGAGAAGGCAGCATCCCAGCCCAGTGAACTTAAAGACTGGTTTGTTGGTTGCAGTAATGCTCAAGGGATAGATCTAAACTGAAATTTCCCTGATCTTGATAGAATAGTCTATGTTAATGAGAAAGAAGGTGGCCCAAACAACCATCTGCTAAAAAACATGAAAAAAGCTGTGGACCAGAATCCTAAGTTTGCTCCTGAAACAAAAGGTGTCATTCACTGGCTTATGGACGGAAGAGAAGGGGGTAAGAAGAAGGAAGGAAGTTGTCTTCTGTGATCTCTGACCTTCCTTTGAGCTTACGTAGATATATGGAATGGAATATCTCTGGTCCATTTTGCTGTCTGTCTAACTCAGCCTCCTACGGGGGGGATCACAGATCTCCCCACAGTGTCTGAGACAGCAGAGTGAAAGAGCAACCTTGAAGCCCCAGCAGTTACAAAAACATTCCAGTGTCTTATCAGCCTAGCAGAACACACAGTTGCTAGTTACAAGAAAGCTTACTGAAGGAAAAAAAAAAAAAAAAAAAAAGCAGTAAAAGGAAAATCGGCTTAATCCTGGCTCAAACCAGGTCTTCTAGCTAGAGGGAGACTCCATGCTGTCGCCCTTTAGCTTGGTGTCGGTAGAGAAAGCAGCCTGTACACACTAGTGTTGTTTCTGCATAGTTTCAAAGCACAAGCAGGCCAGTTGCTTATTCCTGGTGGCACACTTTCAGAAGTCATATCTGGTCCATTAGGAGCCACATTTCTTCAAGAAGGAAAACTCAAGAGAGAAAACGATGGAAAGAAAACCTTAGTAATGTACATCTCCAAGCAAATCCCAACCTAACGTACTAATTCCTAATTCCATGCTAACTCTGACATAACTTGTAAAGAACCCAACATCACTTTAAATGTCCTAAGAAAATCAGAAGTCACAAGCATCACCAGACAGCAATCAGTAGTTATCTAAACAACTAAGATGGCAGTGGGAAGAGCCAATGTTTTTTCCATTTTTTATTGAGGCAGTCATAGAATCATAAAATGGTTTGGGTTAGAAAGAACCTTAAAAATCACCTGGTCCAACCCCTCCTGCAGGGGCAGGGACATCTCCCACTAGACAAGGATACTCAAATCCTATCCAACTTCTCCTTGAAAACTTTCCAGGGATGGGGCATCCACAACTTCCTTGAGCTACCTGCTCCAGGCACCATGCTCACAGTGAAGAATTGCTTTGTAATGTCTTGCCAAAATCCATCCTCTTCCAGTTTAAAGCCATTACCCTGTGTCATATCACTACATGCTGTTTATTGCAGCTCAAGTTGGGTGTCTCCAGAGAGGGACTCCATCCATACTGTACTTGTGCCTTTTAAGGCCTTGCAATCTGTCCACATGATGTACACACAACTACTCATCAGTCTGATTAAGAAACATCTCCCAATGTTTCTTGTCTCTTCTGCATGCACTTTAGACTTCATCTTATATTCCACCTGCACCTGAAATACATGGGTCTTCTGCTGTCCCTCACTTAATTATTTCCAGCTGGAACTATAGTTCCTCGAGTTCTGGTTTCAGTTGGCCTTCTTTCTTTGATATGTCTTATAGTCATGGGAGGGGGGCTTTTTTCCATGTTTTTTCATTATATTAACATTTCCTTACTATTTTTCCAGATGATGGTTTGTCTAGAGTCGGACAGCAGTTCAGTGCAGCCCAAGGTTCCACTATCTCACCTTATGCTGAGCAAAAAGCAAACAGGAGCCAAGTCTGGCCAAGCTCTGAATGCAAGAAAACCAAATATTCATTCTCATCCCCAACATGAGGTTATCTCAGAAATACTTGGTATGACCTGGTGTCATTACTTACATATTGTCATCCTCCTCCATGCCCTGAAATGTACCCAAACTCCCATATTTTTACCTGTGATGTTTGGCCATTTCTCACCTCCCTCCTCCTTAACCCTCCATGAGCTGCAGCCACTCCTCAGAAAGCTCCACTCTTCTACCTTTTGGTATCCACCATGTCCAGCAGTGCCTCATGTTTTTTCTAGCAGCATTTCATGTCCTGATAAGTTAGCTGAGTCTCAAGCCTGGCAGGGTTTAGTCAGAGGTCTGCATGCTAAAACAGATCAGAGCAACCACTTTCCAGAGGTGTTGTCTATAAAAGGGATCTAGATTTGGTTACCATTTACTCATCTACCATTCGTAACGATATATACACATCTAAATTAATGATTAAAATATATAGCGAGGTTACCCCATTAGCATGCTTATTATTTGCAAAGGGGTGTGGGTTTTAGCATTAAAATTAGCTAAGGTAACTAGAGTTTATGCCTTCATCCTATCAGCTACCACAGCTAAGTTCTTACCCAATCTTGCTCAATTTTTCATCCTGTTACAGGTCTGCTTCTAGACAATAGTTAACCTGGGCATCCAACAATGGTGACCCTCCATTCCCACTGTTATAGCTTCAAAATAGAGTTTGTAAATCTTTAACTCTACCAACCGACATCACCACCACCAGTAAATGTCAGTGACTGTGCTCCTGAAAGCTGGGGTGCCTTTCCTGAGGCAGAGGCATTTATCTTTGTAGGAACTCTTAACTTCTGTATTAAATTTCATCATCAAGGCACCAGAAATAAATCCCTACACAAAGGGAGACAGACATTTCTAGATCATGTCTGATTTCATCCTGATGCAGCAGACAAAAAAGCCATCAGATGAGTGGTCTTCTAGAATTTCCTGTTTCTGTTCATTAGGTTGAGGTCCGGGGACCAATTTCACTGCCAAAATCTCTTTTTACTTCTCCCTGTATATGTCACATGAAGGTCTGATAAATGCTTTTATATTCTCTTTGAGGATGATTCAGCCTGTTGTGCTTGACAACCGTCTGAGGATGAAAGGAGGTAAGTCATAGGTATGCTTATCATTCACCACCAGCTATAGATGCACCTAGAGTGTTGAACTGATACCAACTTTCTAGCTTGTAAGCAGCTAAAAGTTGAATGAGAGAAGTCTTCTTCTAGGTATTCAAATTTATATATTATACCTGTGGTCTGAGCTTTCAATTAGTTTAGTACAGACAAGTTTAGTACAGATTACGCTTCAGGCATGCAGGCCTTCCTTCTGAGGCACCAAAACCTCTGAAGTAACAAGCTGGGAATTTCAGAAAACAGTAAAACTACTGGTTGTGGTGCCTGTTGATACAGCTTTCCCCTCAAAACAAGAGAAAATGAAGAAACTCTACCCATTGAAGGCCTCCCTGAAGTGGGAGGAGAATTCAATTAAGTCTTATATCCATCATAAGGTCAGAGGAAGAACATAGGAAGGAAAAATAATTCAGCCCTCTCCTTTCTCAACTAGCTATACTGCAAGCTCACAGAAGTGACCTCCTCAGTGCTAGAGAAAGCAGCATGGCAACGACCACAGGGGGTTATCTTGTCGTTCTACCTGTTCCTCTTTTTTTTCTTGACAAGCCAGATCATTCCCCATTTTTGTTTTGGCTTATGGTTTTGTTGCTGTCACTCATCCTGAAGCAAAATGTTTTAGCTTGTTTGTATCTACTTACCATCTTAAAATCGATGATTTACTTTAAAAATACATATTGACCTATTTCTAAAGGAAAAGTTGTTGTTTCGAAATTAAAAATATACAGTCCTGGTAAACATCAATATTTTTCCTGAATTTTGATCCATTAATTTAATTGCCAAAAATGCTTTTTCTGAAATTGACTGAAATATGGCAAAATTCTCCATGCTTCTTTAATTATATCTACATATTTATATTTATTTAATTATATTTTTCATTCGTCGAAAGAAAAAAATCTGTGTGTGCATTACACTTATCTTTGTTCTTAATACATTAACGAGCTCACTATCCACTAAATTTTCTTCTGCTTTTTTTCCATTTACACAATGTGTATTCGCCTGCCTGACAAATGTTTTTTTCCATTAGCTTGATATTTGTCCTACCTAATATTTGTCTGTTTAATTCTTGGACAAGTACCAACACTAAGCCCTGCCTTTGATCTTCTCTCATCTTACGATGTTAGCATCATATTGTATTGGTTTGTGTGTCTTCCGAT
>NW_009970235.1:1924369-1942808 GCF_000747805.2 Chaetura pelagica | reverse complement strand
AGGGCTGGTTCTGCTGGTGTCATTTACAGTCAAGTGAAAAGGTCTGAAAACCCATCTTTAAAGTGTTAGAAAATGTTATTTGTGTTTTGAATAGTTTTAGATATGTCATGATTTCTGGCGCATAAATATATTTTTCATCCCAACTGAGCTTGCAAGTAATTTTAAAAGAACAGCACCAAAGGGAATAGAAGCAGTCACTGTGCTTGCAGTGCAGTGTTGTTTCCTAAGATGGTGAGAGGGACGATTTTCTCATGGCCAGCTTTGCCCTTTGTGACTGAGTGAAACAGCCGAAAACAGTCCACAATATGCTCGACCACAACCAAAATGTTGATCATTTTTCTTTAACAGCATCAGCTCCTATTGGAAAATAGTGTTCTGTAAGTTCATTAATAATGAATTAATTAATATTCATTTACCACCATTAGGCTTGAACAAGAAACAAGAACTCTCCTGTTGTATCATTAGGTCATTACAAACTTGACATCTGGCAAAATTCCTTCTCAAAGACTCTCCTATTGGCCACCTGTCCTGGTTTAAACAGTAAGAGTAAAGCACAAACCAGAAGACAGACTTCCTCCCTGTTACCCTCCTCCACTCTCCCAAGGGAAGATAGAAGGGGAATAAGGAAGAGAGACTGAAGGGTTGGAAACTGAAACAAGAACAAATTCACTAACACTGAAAGGGAGTAACAGGTGGGGGAAAGAACAGATCTCTCCACTGATAAACAAATACATATAAACCCCATCTTGTTGATGGCAGGAATTGGTGGGTGAGCGTTCCTTGCAGCAAGGCTGCTTCAGGAGAAGGGTCCACAGCTCCTGGCAGCACCAGATGGAGCTGGATTGTGGAGAGCACCTGGCAAACCAAAGAATCCCTGAGCAGCTGCAGCAGGGAAGGAGGCACAGGAAAGCAAGGGCTGAGCTTCTGGTTCTCACGCTTCTATATGGACGGAAATGGGGGGAATATTGACCCCTCCCTGCTCCCCCCCTCCTGGGTTTCAGGGTCTCTCTCTAGTTCTTCTTATAGGTGTTCAACACCATGCCAGGGTCCCTCAAACAGTGACACCACCTGATAACTATACAGAGATTTGCAGCAAGAAAAATCTAGTTACAGTTTGCTAAGTCTATAAAGCCCTAGGGTAAAAATTACGCAATTTGAAGGGTGGTCAAATGAGTAAAGTTTTCTGGGGTTTTAATGAGGCCTGCTGAGGCTATTAGAGGTGGAATTGTTGCAAGAAGTCTAAGTGGTCCCCCTGGGGGCTGATCAGAGCAGGAAATCAGAGCACAGGTACAGGAAAACCCAGGAAGGAGTAAGTGCTTTCACGAAGCAGTGTCCTGTCAAAGAAGGAGTTGGATGCTGAGCTGCACAGGACCATTTCCAGCCTCATCTGCCTCAGGTTTCCTCCTAGGCAGTGTGGGATGCACAGAGGAGGCACCTGGGCTCCTGGAAGGCTGCAGCAGCTGCAACGCAAAGGTGCCTGAGCAAAGGCATGTCAAAGTGACCCACACATCACAGCTGTCCCAGCCTTGGGCCTCTCCTCCCCCATGTGTCCTAGGCTCAAGCACTGCTATTCAGTCCTGGAACACAGCCCTTACCACTCCAGTTTTCTTGGTACCTCTCTGTTCAAGCCTGCAGGCCCCTGGCAATCCAGCCTTGTTGAGATGGCACCCAGCTTCTCCACACAGAGTCCCTCCTGCCCCAGACCAGATCCCCATCCCACCAGCCCCCACTGCTTCAGTGGTGCCTCATAGCCTGCCCATGAAATCCCTAAGCTTCTAGTCTCTGCAGACCCTTCCCCTTGCTTCCCAGATATGGATGGGTACTCTTCAGCTGTGGTGACAGTTTGCAGGTCCCAGTTGTCCCAGGGCTATCATCCAGTGAGTTCCCAGGTTCCTACTCTCAGTGTCATACCCTATCCCAAAGCCCTGAGCAATTCCCCACAATACTACACCCACCCCCCAACCCCGATATCCCTACCTCTGCAATACTCAACCAGCTCACCCATTACGCCTCCCTGAATTGCCAACACTCTTCCACGTGTCTCCAGTGCAATGTTCAATGAAAATTATTTTGAATAAGGGTCATTGTGAAGGTTTTGCCTGTCTGAGATCAAGGTATAAGTTGGTGATGCCAGCATAAGAAAGACATGGAGCTGTGGTAGCGAGTCCAGAGGAAGCCATGAAGGTGATCCAAGGGCTGGACACAGCAGTGTGAGGACAGGCTGAGAGAGTCAGCCTAGAGAAGAAAAGGCTCCAGGGAGAACTTTAGAGCACCTTACATTGCCTGAAGGGGCTCCAGGAAAGTTGGAAAGGGACAAGGGCATGGAGTGATGGCATAAATGAGAAGGGTTTCAAACAGAAAGCGTAGAGATATTGGATATTAGGAATAAATTCTTTCCTCTGAGGAACAGGTTGCCCAGAGAAGCTGTGGCTGCCCCATCCCTGGAAGTGTTCGAAGGCAGGTTGGATGGGGCTTGGAGCAGCCTGGTCTGGTGGGAGGTGTCCCTGCCCATGCAGGGGGGTTGGGACTGGATGATCTTTAAGGTCCCTTCTAACTCAAACAAGTCTATGATTCTATGACTCTTCCATACTGAAGAGAGACATTTTAATAGTAAAATGCAGACATACTCGTGATGTGGGTGTTCAAAAAACTACAGTTCCTCTGTCACTATCTAAAAGAAGAGAGAAAAGTCTGCTCACAGTGTATTTGGGCCTGATTTCACAAACCTTAGGGATGCACTCATCAAATCACACCTCTGAGACAGAACTAAGTGAAATCCAGTCTATTTTACAAAAAAGAAAAAGAAAAAAGTTGGTTGAAATGCAACAACAGAAATTAGGATGGAGTATTTAACATTAGAATAAAGTATTATCTCATCTTTTGAAGATGCTGAAGATGTCTTAACTAAGATAACTCAGAACATGCAGACAGTTCAATGAAGACATCTCAACCCAGTTTGGAATTGCTGGTGTTCAAGTGTATGTGTCAAGTGGCTGCCTATACTGCTATTGTTGGGTTAGAGCTATTATTAATGGTTCAGTCCTCAGAAAGAGCAATGCATGAATATTGTTTTCAATAGTTGAAAAAGTCATCAAAGACACACAGGCAAATAAGCAACTCTGGAGTTCACAGAATGCGATCAATGCTAATCCTGGAATTGTACCCTGGGAATCCACAGAAGAGAGACGGTTTATTTATGCATAATCCACTAGAAAGGTACAGCCATCTGATACTTGATTATCCTCCAGGAACACCACTCCCTTTACTCTGTGATAGCCAGCTTAACTTGACTCTACGCAGGTGTCACTAGCAAACATGTAAGACTGGACACTGGCCTATCTGCAGCCCCTGGCCCTTCCTCCCTAAAGCATCTGCTATGAAAACCCGTATACGAATATCCACTACAGCTAGGAAGAATATAGACGATAATTTAGTTTAAATTAATATTTCTCATACTAGCATTATCATATTTAAGGAGATCACAGGTCAGTTTTCTAACTTTACGACTCATACCTAGGATCTTTCTGCAGCCCTTGTCAAGAAATTAAGAACCTCTAGAGAGTCACTTGTCCATCCTGACTGAGTCACATATGGGAATGAGATAAAAATCACACATGGAAGAAGTGTTTGTGGCTTTCCACTGACTTCTGAGGAGCCTCACATTCCCAGCATCAGCTCTGCTTTTCTTTCTCAGATGTCTACACTTAGCAGAAGACGTGGTCACCCGTGCCACCTATAGTGCTTGATCTGAAGGTCAGGTAAAACGCCAGGTGTCAGGAGGACGTTTTCCATAATGTAGGTTTGGTTTTACTTTTTGGTAGCTGACCAAATTAAAAACCTGTTTTCTGTTCATGGCTGTAAAATATAATTCTTGGATCCAATTTCTATGTCCTGATATCTTATTTAAAATTCCAATTCCCAATGCATTTCAGCAATATTTTCTATGAAAGAGCAAATTTTCTTATCTTGGTTTCAAACACTGCTGATATGCATTAGGGACAAGGCAGTTTTCTTCTTTTCTAAGTACACATGATTACAGACCATTTTGGGGGGGTCAAAGTCCTTGATTGTTTCCCTGTATTGTAGAGGCATACCGTAACTTTTAATTTTTATGCCTTGCATATATGTTTAGATATATTTAAGCTCCTTTGCAGATCACCAGCTATGCCAACATGGGGAAAGGTGTTCATAAGGGAATGGAACATCTTCCCTTACGAAGAAAGGCTGAGGGAGCTGGGTCTCCTTAGCTTGGAGAAGAGGAGACTGAGGAGTGAGCTCATCAACATTTGTA
Source organism: Chaetura pelagica (assembly GCF_000747805.2). Taxonomy (NCBI): domain Eukaryota; kingdom Metazoa; phylum Chordata; class Aves; order Apodiformes; family Apodidae; genus Chaetura; species Chaetura pelagica. The sequence goes on along the minus strand of NW_009970235.1, from coordinate 1,938,517 downwards.
AATACGTTAAGGGTGAGTGTCAGGAGGACAGAGACAGGTTCTTCTCAAGGATGTCCAATGATAGGTCAAGGGGCAATGGGTGCAAACTGGGGCATAGGAAGTTCCATGTAAATGTGAGGAAAACCTTCTTTACTGTGAGGGTGACAGAGCCCTGGGACAGGCTGCCCAGAGAGGCTGTGGAGTCTCCTTCTCTGGAGACATTCCAAAATTCTGTGTGACCTACTCTAGGTGACCCTGCTCTGGCAGAGGGGTTGGACTGGATGATCTTTCCAGGTCCCTTCCAACCCCTAAGATTCTGTGTAAAATTACCTACACCAGAACTATGACATTATCTTGCAGCCACATCAGATCGGTTTTTGCAACTAGACAATCTTCACACAATTTTCTTACATTGTCCATCCAGGTGACAATCCGGTTTTACAAGGTAGGGAAATCTTAGGCTTGGGGAGGACTGCCTATGCAGTTTATTCATTTTGTTTTCAGTTTGTTCCATGATTCTTCCTTTAAAAAAACATTGTGACATTCCAATAAGGCTGTAACTGGCATCATAAAATCCTGTCAAGAACTGGTGAGCCTTACAGTTCAGCACATGGGCAATTCTTCCCACTAATGGAAAAACACAGAAAATCAGAAATTAACCTAGTTTTCGTTTACTTTCTTCCCAATCTGCACACTCCCCTCTGTCAGGCTTGCCTCCATGGCAGGTAGTTACGGACTGGGGTCTCTTAGACCCCTACCCACGTCACATTGTGGGAAGCAGTGCAGATGCTGCAGACTGACTTCTCTTTTCATCATCTTTATATGAAAAACAAGTCCTTGATCTTCCCAAGTGTTTGCTTTGTCTTTAATAAATCTCTGTGTGTGCTGGAGCCAAGATGAACTCAGAAGTCCCTTGTGACTCATTATATGCTCTTAAATATGAACACAAATTGTCCTTTGATAGTTTTACTAATGGAAATTTTAAATAATTATCAACTGGGTAGAACTTTTCAAAAAATATTATTGATTCAAGTTTATAATATGTTAATAGTGCAGTGAAATTTACTAATATATCTTTCTTTTTCTATCTCACATACATACTGTTTCCAATTATATTCCATTTTCAAAAGGCATCTAGATACCTAGTGAACACGCTTTGAGCTTGGTATCTGTTACAGCCAATGAGAGGGGACTGTATCACAATCCACTTGAAAGATGTCTCTTCGACATTCCTTTTGATGTCAGTTATTAATTGAAATAATATTGAAAAAAACTGGGGGGGAAATTACATTTTGGGGAAAAATCACCTAAAGCTCTTTCTCTCATTTTTGGGTATAAAATTAGCCCTTGTGTTTCAGGAAGATGTGCTTGCTGTGTGGAACACCCCCTGCTCCCTGCTCTGTGCAGAACTGGGTAGTAAAGGAAATCTCTCCACTCTGTGTGTGGATTGGTTCCTTGCACACCGGGACCCGCTTTAGGAGCAGCAGTTTTGGCGACCGAGCTGGGACCGCCCAGAGCCCCGCCCGGGTCATTTGCCCCCCGGCGGTGACCGGAGCGCCCGGCGCTCCAGCGCCCCCGAGCGGCTGATCGGGGAACTGCGGCGGCTGCTCCCGCGCCGGGGGGGGGGCGAGTCCGCGGTGCAGCGCGAGAACAGCTACTGGGGGGGAGGGGGATTCGGAATATCTGCTGTAAAGCAGCCCGTTTGGGTTTTATTGGTACCATAAAGCTAAATAGGGGAAGCTTCACATGTAGACGCATGACAAGGGGGATTGTTTCCCGAAGCCGAGTGTTTGAAACAGTGGTGATTGTTTTAAGGTTGGGGTGTAGGTACGACTGCTTCCAGTGAGATCCCTCCTGAATCTCCTCTCGGGTTATCCTTAAAAATTGGAAAATATTTCGGAATTAATTGGAAGCCCAAAAAGGGTTGGAACCATTAACTCACACCTTTTTAAAATACAGACCGTTAAGGGAATGCCAACCTGAATTTAACTCCTACATTACTAGTAAAGAAACCTCGATCTCAAGAACACAGGGTGGTTCAGGATCTAAGAGAAATCAACTGGATAACTGTGAATGTGCATCCTGTTGTTCCCAACCCATAGACATTGCTTACATATATACCTAAGACAAATGTTTATGTTACAGTTTTGGATTTGAAGGACACTTTCTTCCACATCCCGGTGGATTAGGCAGGCTGAGCCATTATAGCATTTGAATGGGAAAATCTGACAACGGAGAGGAAAGCACAGCTGGGTTGTATGGCGTTTCCACAAGGATTCAAGTTCTCCAGCTCTCCGATCATCTCCGTGGCCTCCTCTGGACTTGATATAGGAGCTCCAAGTCCTTCTTACCTTGTGACATGATGGGAGGCTTCATTTGCAGTCCCCAGGAGAAGGTCAAAGCTCTTACTTCAGGGGGGATAGAGACACAGCACAGCGCGTTCACTCGTAGCTACCCAGTCTGTTTACAGCACCTGGCACGGGCCCTGTGTGCTGGGATGGTGGGACCAGCTCCGCGGGACCTCGAGGCACCAATGGGGGGCTCGGGGGTGTGGCTGGAAGCTGATGTGAACAACTGCCCAATAAGCCAGCAGAATGGCGCGGCGGAAGCGTGCTGGACCCATCTCCTAAAGAACGATATGTTTGAAAGTATCGTCTGCTAAGAAACTACCTTGTTAAGCCTTTACTCCTTTCCCACCCCTGGGAGAACCCGACCCGCCTCAATTGGGCGGGAGTCGTGGGGCTCTGCCCGTCGCAGCTCGGTGCTCATGGTGCCCAGCTTAGCACAGCCCTTTTGTTCCTTTTTTTCACTCCAATCAACTGGTTCTCTGTTCTGTCTCGCCCACCACCTGCTGGCGATCGCGCAGGGACCCCCAGGGGGCTCCCTGGAGCCGCGCAATCCAGGTGGGTGTGCGGGTAGGCAGGCAAGAAACAAAACACACTGGGGAGAGAAAAAAAATGGAAACAACCCACTAAAACATGGTTAGCAGAGGATGGTTTCGATCCATCGACCTCTGGGTTATGGGCCCAGCACGCTTCCGCTGCGCCACTCTGCTGTCGCATAGGGAAGTTTCTCACTGCTTATACAAATCGAGCGCTCCCTTGCCTGTCCTGGTTTGCCCCCAACCCCCAGCCCTGCGGGGTGATTTTTCTGCCAGAGCTTGGCGCCTTCGTCTCCCCCTACCCTTTTTTTTGTGCAGGTTTTGGTTGGTATTCGACCGAACCCCCTTGCCTACTACAGCCAGTGGGTAATCGTCTAAACAGGGAAAAAAACCGCTTTCACATCCCCATCCCCTTTGCTTTGCCATCTTTGTGGTTCCCCAAAACACCTTGACCCCTCCCTCTTGCAGCTTCGGTGCATCTACTCCAACACCCCATAAATCATACAGATGAGATGTTGCACCTCAGCCCCAGCTGCTGCACCGAACTGCAGCCCCACACGAGCAGCTCTGGAGGGCCTGGAGAACATGAGGATGAGGTGGTGAGAGGACATGGGCTTGGGAGGCAGACCAGGGGATGTGGCAGTAAGGGGGAGGTGCAGGGATGCAGCTGGAGCATGGGATGCAGCTCTGGTTCATTGACATGGACTGCTCCTGAGCTTGGAGGTGATCCCTGAATATCAAGATCCTCTTCCCTCAAGGACCTTATCCAATGGGACTGTATCAAGCAGGTCCCTAATAAGACCAAGGTTTGCTCTCCTTAAGTCTAATGTTGTGATCTTCATTTTTGCCTGGCTACCTCTCCTCAGGACTCTGAACTCCCACTATCTCGTGGTCCCTGCAGCCAACGTTTGAGCAGCAGGGTCAGAAGGTCAGCCAAGCTTTGGTAGCTTCTCTGCAAGTGCCCAGGTCTGGAACCCCAGCAAGCAGAACACTTGTCAAGATAACAAGCCAAGTTGTATCCTGCAGCAAGGAGTCACCACTTGCCCCTTCCTCTTGGTGGTCTTTCATAGCTAGGGTCAACTAGCCCAGATGGTTTATTTGAAAGCACACCCACCTCCTCCTCAGCTTCGAGGACAGTGAACCTGTTTAATTGTTGCAAACCTTCAGGTGGAGCTGCTAGAGTTCACCACCTTCCAGCTCTGGCCAACTTCAGTTTCCTCTTACGACCTGCTAGGGACACTCTGTGTGTCACCCCACTGCACCTGAGGTCCAGGGATTCTGAAGTGTAGGGACTGAGAAGGTCCTCTCCAGCTCTTTCTCACACTCTCTTGATGCTGCTTAGCCTGCAGATTTCAGGTTGTATCTCCACTTAATAACACAAGCCTTCAATAACACACTCCCAGCAGGAAAGACCACCTCTGTGAGCCTCAGGAAGTGGCCCCAGGCACTCACCACAGCCTGGGACTGAAGGGCTTCATCCACCATCCAAAACTCTGTCTGGGTTAAAGCCTCTGCCCCTGGCAGGGACAGCTGCTCCAACATCTGCTGGAGAGTGTGCCCCTTGGTGTGTCACCATCATGCCTGAGAACATTTAGGCTGGTCTGAAACAAGATGAGGTGCCCTCCTTTGTACCCTTCTGCATCATATAGCTGCACCCACAACTTAGCTGCAGCTCAGCCCATTTTCCATTCATCCTATGTCCTCAATGGGGCCCCAAGGTCACTCTGGAAGATGACACTGAAAGGCATCCTCAAGTCAAGAATTACTTCTGCTGTTCTTACATCATCCACCACATCACTTATTGCACCACAGAAAACAGCTAGGTTGGCCAAAAGAGCTCAGTGGAGAACACCAAGGTGTTTTGAAAGCTGAAAACCAACACCAGCCCCAGGGGTGCCTCATTTGCTGCAGATGTTTTGAAGGATATGAAAGATGAATGTAGCACTTACTCAGCTAGGTAGCAGGGAAAGGAGACCAGGACAATCTGCCCAGGAAAACTGGACATCAGCAAAAGAGGAGCACGGATCTACAGGCAAAGGCTGAGTAGTAAAGCTTAGGAGGATGTGGTAGGGACTTGGAGATGGGTGAGTAGGTGCAACACAGGAGGTGTTCCAAGCTACAGAGCAACAAATAAAAGAAATGCAGGTATGAAACTACTGAAAGAAAGAGGCAGTGAGCATGCACTGAACCACTTTTGTTAGGTACCTTTAATGCCAGAAAAGGTCAATATACTGCACAGAGAGGTTTCCAAACACATCTCAGGTCTGCTCACTCCTGTTCCAGGGACAAAACACATCAATAATGATTCTTCTAAGAGAAAAAGCAGGGACTGTTTTTGGGCTTTGGGGTGTTTTGGGGGAAGATAGGAAGGGGCAAGCAAGTACACTTTCTTACAAGATCAGAGCAAGAAATACCCAATTCTTGCAAACACCAAAATAAGCAGTAGCTTGTAAGCAACCATGTTTGAACACGCTTCCTACAGCTGAGTTTCAACGTGCATAACTGCAGGCCATGAACTACTTCCATTTCTAACTCCCACCCTTGAAAAACTCTTGAAAAGAAAGATGCAAGAAACAATCTCGCTAGCACCGAGGGCAGAGGAGAAGGAGTGGCAGGAGGTACTCCAGGCACTGGAGCAGATCCTCCTGCAGCCCCTGGAACAAAACCACGATGGAGCAGATTGCTGCCTACAGTGTGTGGAGAGGATCACACTGTAGCAGATGTCCACAAGGGCCCATGCAGAGCCAGTGGGTATCCCTGAAGGAAAAGGGCTCACACAGGAATAGTCTCCCTGGACCATCACATGCTGTGAACACACCATCTTCCCTGGGTAACCACAGCCTTAGGCCTAGTCAGAAGGGGGGTGGGTAGGAGAGAAAAGCTACTGTGCAATGTTGTTCAAGAGAAATCTATACTGTAGGATTAGGCACTTTCTCCTAATTAGGGAAATTGTACCAACAGTTCCCAAGCTACCAAGGCTATAGCAGGCACATCCACTACTCAGATATGCTCTGGAATGAGCAACACTTAAGCTCTGACAAATCTACCTACCTCTCCTAGCCACCTGCATGGATCTCACTCTAAATGATTAAGCTCTTTCCTCCCTGTCCAGCATAATCTCATTTAACCTGATTTATGAGGCAAAGGGTTCTGCAACACTCTGAATAACCACATCAGCAGCACTGGAAGGACTAAATATATGTGACAGGTCAAACTGGATTTCAGATTGAGGTGCTAAAACCCAAGTGACCATGCATGGGGCAACTACCAGTTAAAGTACATGAACATACCTCACCACTCAGGTTTCCAGTGCAAGCTGCCATCACTGAAGGGCTCAGTGATAGTAACATACGACCTACCTCAGCACTACTCACCTTGTAATTCAGCCAGCCAGACTTTCTGCTGTTACAACCAGCATGAACGTATCAAAATGGATTTTAGAGAAGGACGAGACAGAGGCATTGGCTTGTGAGGTAAGTCACCTAAGTCACTATTCCAGGCTTTTCTAGGCTTCATTTCTCTTTGTCCTAGGTGCCCCTCAGGTGACCCCTAGTAGTCTGCACTGCCAAAGAAAGTTTTGGAAATAAGAAACAACAGCTCTGTTCCGTGTATTACAAGTCATGTTTGTCAGGTTAATATACACAACACAAGCAGTTTTAACAAGCACAGTTTATATACATTGTCAAGCAACAAAACACTTCCATTCCAAGGCCTTATTTAGGTACTGCTGCCTCCTCCACTGTTCTTCCCAGAAGCTCCTGCTTTCTGCAGCCGGCTTGCACTCGGCTGCCGAGGCATCCTCTGGGCAGATCCTTCCCGGCTGCTCCTTTCTGCAAGAACCTGGGTCCCACCGACTGCAGAACTGGTTTTATTTCTCCCTGAAAAAACAAACACATACATTAATTTTCAAGTGCCAACCCTGCGTGTCACACAGCATCTAAGCCACAAGCTTCCTCAAGAGGTCATGCAAAAGGCAAAACTGTATCAGGCATCACAAACGTATCTAGCACCCAACACAGAAAGCCAGTTTGTGAATTCAGCTCAATAGGTACCAGGGCCACAAAACCAAAACAAGTCACACTGTTAAATTTCATCAGGTTTAATCTACAAAGTAACCAGCCACTTTGTTCTTTAAAGCTCGAGTTTGGCACAGGAACACCAACATTGCAATTAAGTGGAGAGGAACAAGATCAGCATCTGACACCCCATGGCCAGGCTAAGTGAATAGATGCGATAGTGTTTACCCATTTCTGAAGCCAGCAAACTGTCAGATCACAAACCCTTCTCTTCGTGTCACTTCTGTGTCTTGATCAGTAAGTTTGTATTACCAGTAATTTTCTGGGGTTTCCAGCAGTTCAGACTCCTACCCAGCACCTACTTACATATTTCCTCAGCATTCAAAAGATGGGAGTTAGGCACAACTCACCATCTCTAAAACACAATGCAACAGCAGGGAGAAGCAATGCGTAAGAAGGGAGAAGGGGCAGGGGCATGCAGCCCACCCTGCTGGATTCAGCTAGAGGGGAGAGCGACAAAGGGGATGCAAACAAATGACTGGAGGGGATAAGTGTGGGCAACTGACTTCTCCTGGCACCAGACAGAATTACTTCACATGGGAAGTAGTATTCTCATTAGAAAAGATACTAAAAATAAAGGCAAAAGAGTCACAGCTTTTAATAAAGATAGCAAGCTCCAAGAAACTTCATTAAAAAAATTAATAACAAGGAGGAAACAAAATACAGGAATACAGTGAGCTGTAGTTACATGCAGGCAGTTAAAATGAAAAGTGACATTTTAGCAATCGTTATCAGAGCAACTTCCAGAATACCAACAGCTGCTCCACACACTGAAGTCTCCATGGGCACAGTTTGGAAATCATTGCTGTAGATCATTTGTGCTACTGACAGTGCACAGACTAGAAATATATCTGTTTTACTTACCAGACATCCTGTCTCCTTGGAGCAGCTGTCTGAGAACAGGACTCATGTCAATACCACAAGTTAACACCCTGCAGCACCAGAAAGACAACCTGAGAATTTCCAAATAAAGAGTATGTGGCCCCTTCATATCTGTAAAATTTGACAGACTAGGGTGGCAAAAGAAAGTTGTTCACTTAACTCAGCCAAGTCTAAAAAAAGCCTATTCTTGTAAACCACATCAGTGATCTGCCAGCAGTTACTAGCCCAAGCCAGCCAACCAGCACTGCAATCTTTCTTTGTAGCTGAGGCACTTCAAGCAGTTTCACTAATGCAAGTATTGTCCATGAAAACAAACTGCACAAAGGCACTACATGATCTCACAGCATTTCAGAGAAAAATTGGCAGGAACAAAAAGCATTATAGTTCACCATAATCACAGAATGGTTTGGGTTGGAAGGGAGCTTAAAGACCATCTAGCTCCATGCCCCCCTGCCATGGCAGGAGCAATTGAGGACACCTCTGTAGGTGAATGCCCTCCCCTTCCTCACATGCATCTCCTCCGTGAAAGTGCAGGTCCTCAGCCTGTATACACCTCTAACCACATACACACACAAATCAACCGTATCACTATGCCCTACCAGGAGTCAGGCCCTTGATCTTCTGACCTAGCTGAAACAACTTGGCCAGAAAGAATTACTTTATTGAATAGAAGGTGCACTCAGACAAAGCACATGCCCTCCATCCTCTTAGCCTCAAAATGACAGTAAAACAAACCAATCACTTCAGCAGCACAAAACCCAACCCAAGCATCCTGTCTAGACCCAGGAACCAATCAAGAACAGCTCATGAAGCGCGCAAGGACAGGTATGTTTTATGAGTTTCTACCAGTTAAAACACTATCAGAGATAAACAGGGTCAATTAACACAAAGCACAAAAGATGCTGAACAAACACAACCTCTCTGTATTTCAAGTACTACAGACTAACAGATGGATGCCACTGATATTTTTCTTGGTGACACAAGAAGCCCTTATGTCAGATGTGTCTGGCTGTAGCAGACTGCAGCCCAAATAGTTACAGATGCCAGAGCTGATGCAGAAGAGCCTAATCAAATACCTTCCTCCCCCAAGGTGAAAGAAGCAGCTACATGTTTATCTCTAAGAGCCAGACATGGCTTGAGAAGAATGGTATATGCATGCAAGCAGTGGCAGAAGCATGCCCTACCTACCTCTGACTCTCCCCCCCATTTAAAAACAGCAGTGGCCACTGTGATCAGGGAGCAACCTCTAGGAGAGGACCACCACCAGACGCTGAGTCTGCAGTCTAGCACAGGGCAAGAAGAGAAAGCCTTAAGTAGCAGAGGGAGGAAGAAGCATCTTCCTGTGTGAAGCAGGAGGCAAGTGAAGACTTACCAGATCTAGGAAAGGAATCCCAACTCCAAATACGCTTTCCAAAGTGGAAATCTAAAGCTCTTCTCTTTCAGCCTCCTCTCTACTCAATCTACTGCTTTCCCCAGGGGATCCTTTCATGTCTCACACCAGTAGTGAATCCCCGTACCCTAAAGGAATACCTCTCCACACAGTGTTTCCTCCAAGTGTGACCTGTTCAAAAGCTACCTACTTCTCCAGTGGACACAGCCACATACTTGTAGCTAAATCATTTGGCAAGTTTGCAACAGGTTCCCATGGTACCAAAAGCACTGTAAAGAACATGGCACACTGAAAAGGAATATGGAAGAAGTCTGTACCTCTCAGATAAGGACCCTTTTCCTCTTGAAAAACTTACTCAGATGGGAGGAAGTCCTTCCCTTTTTTGGGAACAGCAGTATAGGTTGCATCATAGCATCCAATACAGCCTTTTCACCATTCAAAAGGTGAAGATGCAACAAAATGACAAGTATTTCTCAACTTCAGTTTTCAAAGTGCATTACCCAGAGCAAAACACTTTTTTCTCAGGAACAACGGAGCACCCTACTCCTTTAGGACTAGGTCCACGTCAGGTTTTGAACATTCCAACTGAGCCTTTTTGCAAGTTATTCCTAGGATAAGGAAAAATAAATAAAAGCTGTTTCTCTGCTCTTTCTGCTCCCTTCTGGAGCAGAAAGTTCTTACTTCTGCAACAGAAAGACTATTTCACTACGTATCATCTGCATTTTGGGAGTATCAAAATTCGTTTAAAACTCCCAGAAGAGGAAAAGCTGGAGCTTTTAATCAAGAGACCCTTTAACCATGTGAGAAAGAAGAATACCACTGAGAATTTTCGTAATCAGTTTTAAGATAACCAATTACTGGATTACTTCAGCCACCGCTCTGTCTTCTGACAGGGGAGGAAACACAGGAGTAAAAAGCACATACACAGAACTGAAGGACACACTGCAAAGCATCTTGGCGAGCTTATAGAGGAAAATCACTGTTCTTTATATTAGTGCAAGGACCTCTGGCTTTATCAGCAGAAGAAAGTTCCTGTTATGCAGAGGAGGCATCTCCCACCTCCAAATGCCTGATCCTGCATGGAAGCCACACCATCCTCTTCTTCAATGGAAGCAGTATCTTCCAACAAGAGATAGAATGGCCAACAACAGATACAGCTTTGGTTCCCCTTCCCACAGGAGCTACTACAGGGAAAGGAGGCCAGGCAAGCTGAACACTTGACACAGATTCAGCCCTGAAGACATCCCCAGTCATCCTCTAAACACTTACCCAACTCCTGAATTACGTACTTGGACTGCGCACAGAGTCAGAGAGCTCAGTGAATGAGGAGTGACTCTTGCTCCTCTTCAATTTTCCTCTACCCCAACTTAGCAAGAGAAAATTATTCTCCTGAAGATAGGCTGATTTTAATGGGATCTTTATTTCAGCAACACACTTTCTCCCAAGGCTACAGTAAAACAAGCTCCTGTCTTGAGCTACAGGTAGTTCAAATTCTAATTCAGCCTAAGGTAGTCCAGTAGAGCAGAGACAAGGTTGGGACTGATGACACAGCTCTGCTTTAGATCATTACCCATTAACATGAATTGAGAGATTTCTCTGGACACCTGTTTGTTTTCATGACCTTCCTCATCTGACCACATCTTCCTTGGACACACCTGGAACATTGCTCCAAGTGTCTACAAGGCACTGCAGTCAGACATAAGCTAGCCAAAATTTGCTGAGAGCTGCAATTAAAGTTGCAGAAGCTTGTTCACTTGCACTTGATATGAACCTGCAGTCAGGCTAACACAGCCTCTTCTCTGACCACATCACAGCAAGCACAGACATTGAACATGTCTTCAAAAGCAGAGCTGGACAAAACATGCCCCCTTCTTCATGTTAATGACATCTTACTGGGACTCAGTATGCTTACAGAAAGGAGTATACAAGACTAAGGTGGTCATAAGCTGTTGCTGAGCTTAAATTCTGCCCAAATACATTTTCTGAGTTAAGTTTTTCTGTAGAGAATAGCCATGGGTAAAGAAAAAGGGCCTCCTCTATCTGTAAAGAAGTAGATAAAACAATATAAGACCAGCTAACAGCCAGGGCCTGCTGTGAGCAGCACTGTGAATGTTGACAAAAATCAGAACACTCTTTATCATGTGATTGGCTACATCCTGGGAACACAAGGTCTGTGTAAGTGTCAAGGAGCAGGTGTGAGTGCTGTTTACATTCTCTGTACCCTGATTGCTTATTCTCAGTTTTCACTGTAAAAGTGTATAAGGGAGCATTTTTCTCATAATAAACAATTCCATTGCTTCTCAGCCTGGAGTCCGTGTCTTAACTGCCACATTTTTTCAATGGTGATTTTTTTCACAAAGGAATTGTCTGCTGTCAAACATCATTGGGTGTTGGGTGACAGCAGAACCATTTGAGCTGACAGAGAGTAAAAGGATAAGTTTTCAATCAAAGTGCGATACGGTAATATACACAAGCTTCCAGTAAACAACAAAAAAAAGCAAACAACTGACATAACCAGGAAGACCAAACTTTCTAGCATGATATGCAAATGCTGCCCATCTGGCTTTGGTCAGGACTGCACGGTCAGGGAGAGCAGCCCAAAATGCCCTTCTGTCATCACCACTGAGCACCAGCTCACAGAGAGAGCAAAGCCAAGTTCAGTATTTAACATTTACCATGTGTCTGCAGTGAAACTGTAGCTTGATGAGCACAACCCTCCTGTATCAGTAAGCTGCATTTGATCCGGTGATCATCCAGCCTGAGGACGCATTTTAGCCTTGTGAAATAAAGCAGCAGAAGACAGTGAAGGCCCAGCTAATACTGTATTTACCACCAGTAGTGCAGAGCTCAAACCAGCTTTCTCTGAACTTTGCTCTTGATTGGAAATGCTTGTCAGACAGTGCACTTGATGGTACCCACTTCTTGATTTTGAAGGAAAACTATGGAGAGGAATGTCTGGCCAGAGACACCAGGACTGCAATGTGACCCAGGCACCATCTTGGACCAGGAGCTGCTCTGCTAAAGGTGCAGAACGAGCACCCTGGATCGAGGCAGGCATAAGCAAATTGAGCACCCAAGACAGATGCACATTCCAGGAAACTCAAAGCCTCTCTAAGGCGCTTGCAACACCTCAAGCTGGTAGGAGGCAAAAGTCAAGGGCACATAATTCTACCTTAGGGTTTCTCCTCTTGAGATATTTAACACTGATTAATAAAGAAGCTGCCACGCAACCGTTTCAAACCTGAGCTGGACTACTTCTGGCCAAAACTAGCACATGGCAGTGGCCTAGTGCTCGAATAATCTTTTTTTTTTATAGGAAGTGCCACAGAAACAGCATACATAACAGAACAAAAGCTAGTCCAGATGAACAAAAAGGAACAAAGTTCCTTCACATCTGGAGTGGCCCATCACACCTGAAGCACGAGGAGGAGAAGAGAGGAGAAGAGAGCAAAATTTAACACCATCTTATGTGCAAAATCACTGCTCTTTGGAGATCTTTCCTCTCAACATAGTACCAGGACAGCACACTGCTGCTTACCCAAAACACCCATACTACCTTGCTCATTTTGCTCAGGAAAAATTCGACAGCTGCGTGTCTTCTTTTTACCCTGTGCATATTAAGAGTCACTTCTCAGTCACAAATGAGGCTGTGCTCTTTACTGCAACCACCTTCTCTGCAGGGAATTCTTAATCAAGAAACTCTCTCGAGACTCTCAGGGGAACCTGAGAGTTCACTATAAAGTCCATGGAGTACCGGACACTTACCCGGACACTCCAATTCCCACTTAGGCTTTAGCAAGCTCCTCAGAATCTCTGTGCAGCTGCTCAATCGCTAATTCTCATCCACTTCCCATATAGGAATCCACACCAGACGCAGCAGGTTCTGCTGTCATAAAGACGCCTCAGATTGCAGCATAATGGCTTTTACCCTAAAACTGACTGCATATAGTTAGTGAAACAAATCTTGCCTTTCAACTTCCCTTTCTACAGGACTTACCACCAGACTTTCAAGCCCTTTAAATACCCCCAGCCACACCAGTAGCCTCACCAGTGAGACTAACCTAGGCAGTACTACACTCTTACAACAGGGAAACCTTACCGTGTTCTCTGCTTTCCTAGCACAGACCTCATTTACAGTTACTTTCTGAGTTTTGCACAGGGCGAGCCAAGCTTTTGACATGCAGTTTTACCCTTGGCAACCCCAGGCAACAATCACAAAACCTTACTGTTTTGGCCACTGCCCCTTTCTGCTGTTTTTTTGAGCGCAAGAGAAATGCAAGTTCTCACAGTGAATTCAAGCTTAGTGAGAGCAGACTCACTTTTAAACCTTTCGGAAGCAATCGACAGAGGTTGCAAGATACCAGCCACAAGTCACATCAGAAGTTCAAGAAGTAAAAGTTTTATTAGAACTGGTTTGGAAAAAAAAAATAAAGCAATACCTATAATGGCATAGCTTCAGGACTAAATCTGTTACTGTCCACGGAGAATTAGAGACAGTTGTATTCAAAAAGCAGTGGCCATATCAGGCGTTCCCACCTCACCACCATCCCCCTGGGCACGGAAACCACTGGCCAAGCAGCAGAAGCCCCCACGGTGTAAGAGATGGAGCAGAGGAAGCATCGCAGCTCCCCTCATTTTCCAAGGATTCCTAACGTGCCAGAAACTTTCCTGGTTTTTGAGCCAGATGCAAGTGAAGCAGCATTGTCTAATATCGCGTATTAAGTTTGGTGGATTTCCAAAGGCTGAGAGGGAAGACCCAGGAGGCTGCAAAACCCAGCCGAAGTGACTGCAGCCTCCCCCGCCCCGACAAAACGCACGGCTCCTCCGCCCCCGCTGCCTAAAATGACTAAAAAAGTAAGGAAAAAGGGTGCGGAGAGCGGCCAGGAGACGCCACGCCCCGGGCCGGAGGTGACAGGGCTCTCTCTCCACAGGCCCCCGCC
>NW_009970235.1:1904359-1923754 GCF_000747805.2 Chaetura pelagica | reverse complement strand
TCCTTCCGGGTCTCTTCTGCTGCCTCTGGAGCAGGCTTGTGGAATCACTGATTGGGGTTGGAGGGGACCTTAAAGATCATCTGGTCGCGACCCCCCTGCATGGGCAGGGACACCTCCCACCAGCCCAGGTTGCTCCAAGCCCCATCCAACCTGCCCTTCAACACTGCCAGGGATGGGGCAGCCACAGCTTCCCTGGGCAGCCTGGGCCAGGCTCTCACCACCCTCACAGCCCAGAATTTCTTCCTAATGTCCAACCTAAATCTCCCCTCTCCCACTTTAAAGCCATTCTCCCCTTATCCTTTCACTCCCTGCCCTTGTCCCAAGTCCCTCCCCAGGTTTCCTGGAGCTCCTTCAGGCACTGGAAGGTGCTCTAAACTCTTCCCCAGAGCCTCTTCCAGACTGAACAGCCCCAACTCTGCCTTCATAGGAGGGGTTGCCCTGGAGGGTCTAGCCCTCAGGTCATCTTTGTGGCCGTACTATGGACTCACTCCAGGAGCTCATGTGTGTCTTCATAGCATGCTGGATTGCTGGTATCTGCTTTCTGTGAGACTCACTAGTTGGCTATTTAGCTACACCTTTTGTGGCTCAAAGGAGATAGAACATTTCTTCTGTGATATTGCACCCATTCTGCATCTGATCTGTTTAGATGTTTACTTATTTGACCTTCCTATGTTTGCTGCTATTGTTATGATTGTTCTGATGCCATTCATCTTGATAACAGCCTCTTACACCCAGATAACTCATACCATCCTTCAAATGCCATCTGCCACAGAAAGGCACAAAGCTCTCGCTTCATTAATTTTGAAATCCTTCCCCCTCATCCCATCACTCCCTGCCCTTGTCAAAAGCCCTTTCCCAGCTTTCCTGGAGCCCCTTCAGGCACTGGAAGGTGCTCTTTGCCCTGGAGGGTCTAGCCCTCAGGTCATCTTTGTGGCCGTACTATGGACTCACTCCAGGAGCTCATGTGTGTCTTCATAGCATGCTGGATTGCTGGTATCTGCTTTCTGTGAGACTCACTAGTTGGCTATTTAGCTACACCTTTTGTGGCTCAAAGGAGATAGAACATTTCTTCTGTGATATTGCACCCATTCTGCATCTGATCTGTTTAGATGTTTACTTATTTGACCTTCCTATGTTTGCTGCTATTGTTATGATTGTTCTGATGCCATTCATCTTGATAACAGCCTCTTACACCCAGATAACTCATACCATCCTTCAAATGCCATCTGCCACAGAAAGGCACAAAGCTCTCGCTTCATTAATTTTGAAATCCTTCCCCCTCATCCCATCACTCCCTGCCCTTGTCAAAAGCCCTTTCCCAGCTTTCCTGGAGCCCCTTCAGGCACTGGAAGGTGCTCTAAGGTCTCCCTGGAGCCTTCTCTTCCCCAGATTGAACAGCCCCAACTCTATCAGCCTGTCCTTACAGGAGAGGTCCTCTGGCCCTCTTCCCAGGCCCATAAAGCAGCACTCATGGTGATCTCACAGAATTACAGAATCACAGGATTACCTTGATTGGCAAAGACCTTCAAGATCATCAAGTTTACCCATTAACCTAACACTGATTTCTGGGTGTCTTCCCCAGGTTGCCCTGCAAATTCATAGTGGGCTGCCTTGCTACATGCCTGTATGTACCTCCTTCAAGCTTATATGCCTTCTGCTACAAGATATGCCTTCACCTCACTGGAAGGAGCTTCCCGGTGGCCTCCCTTACCTCTCAGTTTAGTTAAACCAACCTCTTTTCTCAAGGCGTTCTTCATTGCTGGTGGACACCTGCCCCTGGACAGAATGGGGACTGATAAGAAGCAGTGGGACTGCTCTGGGCTGTAGGGAGAGCAGCAGATTTGGGTCTGGCGAAGCCGCACATGCCAACTGTCCTGTAGAGCTACACAGAAAATCATCCATGCTCAAATACCTGACTGTGCCTCTGCCAGGCAGCAGCATCTCTAATGGGCTTCAGTTCCCCAACCAGCAGGGACCATCTGGCATTGTGTGGGGAAGAAAATTGAAAATTTGGGTCTTGAGTTGCACTGTGGCAAGGAGACATCAAGCCGAGATTGAAATTCCTCTATCTAAATGGAAATGAGCAGTGCCTCTGCCATCTGGGAGGGATCGCCTGTCCCGGCTCCCCCATCCTGGCACACACAGAGACCACAGACGAGCTGCACTGCTGAATGGATGGCAGACCTGGGGCACCATACAGTGATGTCACCTCCTGCCACCACCATGAGAGACCCCATCTGGTCCCTGCATCAAGCCACGAGAGATGCTCTCACTCCACACGCAGAGCAACCTGCAAACATGTCTGTGGGAAACTGTTATTTTCTTCCCCACTGGGGTAGCCCCCCAATATCGGCTCATGACATTGTTGAAACCATCACCTGCCATAGGGCAACCTGACCTTGCATCCTCACGGGCATTTTGCCTTCCTAGCAAACATTTCCTGCAGCTGCCAGGGCAGATGATAAAGGAAGGATCTTGCTGCTAATGGCCCTCAGCAGGACCAACCCAGCAGGGACAAATGTCATGGTGCTGGTAACAGTAGCAGCTGCTGCCAGCACAAATTCCCATGCTGGCTGAGGGGCCAGCAGAGACAGAGCCACAAAGTCCAGGGTTGCCCTGGATGATGGACTTTCAGAGGAACCCTCAGCTGAGCAGGGCCATCTGTGAGGCAAAGGATCCCAGCAAAATTCCTCTCTCTTCTGCTGTGGTGTGTGATGTACTGCTTCCTTTGGGACTGGCTGGAAGTCAAACCATGTGGGTGATGCACTGTCCAGCCCTTCCTGGTCCTAGCTGGACCACTTTCACTTTCAGGTGCCTGTGGCACCTGGGAGCTCAGCTATAAGGCACAGCAGAAGAGGGCAAGATGCTTTTTAGCTCAGCCCCTCTATGGAAGAAGAAAACCAGGGCCCACCTTCCCTACAAGCTGGAGAGCTTTTACCCACTAGTCAGCCCTAGTGGGTCCCCTCCAGCTGGCAGCTCTCCCTGTGTGCTCTGGCCACCAGCATCACAACCAGGGCTGGAAGCCTTCCCAGGGCAAGGGATAGGAATCTGTGCCTCTCTCATGCTCCCTTCACAGGCTGCCATAGGCCACAGCCATGTGTCATGTCTTCCTCGCCTTTCTTGGTGAAGGAGCACATTCTGTAACTTCTTCAAGTGACAACACTCCTCTGGACTGTATGGTCCCTTCTGAAGCATGATGCCCTCTGAAGCATTTCTGGGGTCTCTGATATCCCAGTTTTCCCTTTCTGCTCTTCCAAGGCAACAAGTCAGTAGAGGAAGTCCTTGGGATTCCCATAAATATCTCTTGAGAAGACCTCTTACTGGAACTGCAATCAGGTGAGCACTCTGGCTTAAATGGCATTTGTCAGGACACTGGGTCTTGCTACTCACCAAAGACATCCTATATCACCTCTGGCAGGACTTTTAACACCTACTTAGGGTTTGCAGAGCAGGACCTGAGCCAGGACAGCCCAGGATGGTGGTGCCAGGCTGCACCTCAGCCTTTGTAAGAGACAGTTACTAGAGTGGCTGAGCAGATGAGGGCACAGGAGCCTGATTGTGCAGAAGGAAAAGGGAATTAGGTCCAGCACAGACCCTGCAGTCTTTACCATAAATTACCAGCTGGAGTTAGAGATCACTCAGGCAATGGGACATGATGCTAGTGCGTTGCACATATGCAGAAAGCACCACTGTGATGTGCCCACCTGGGGGCCACAAGGCACGTGGGTGGGAAAGCACAAACGTGCAATAAATTGAGATGTCATGAGCCCACGGAGGCCACATTCCACTGTGTGGAGTGCCACTCATTGCACGTGCAATGAATCCAAGACTGCTGCGTGCACAAGGGGCAAATCAGGCAGATTGTTTCCCTTGGAAGAGGGGCAGTGGCATTTGTGAGCAGACCTGTTCCACACAGAGGCAAAGAGAGGCAAGAACCTTCCCTGTAAATCAGG
This sequence comes from Chaetura pelagica, assembly GCF_000747805.2. NCBI lineage: Eukaryota > Metazoa > Chordata > Aves > Apodiformes > Apodidae > Chaetura > Chaetura pelagica. The sequence goes on along the minus strand of NW_009970235.1, from coordinate 1,919,801 downwards.
CCGACCTGCGCATGGTCAGAGATTGAAACCAGCTGAATTTGCAGAGGGGTAATCCTTGATGGGTGCAGTAAATCAGGGCACACTGCACATGCACAGAGAGACCACGATGCTGCCTGTGGCAGTAAGTCACGGTGCACTGTATGTGGGCATCAAGGCTCCCCCACACGAGCAGGGAGAGGACACATGTGCAGAGCCTCCACCAGTCCCACTTTGGCACAGAGCAGGACTTGCTGTGCACTGCCATTTAATGGAGAAAAAATCAGCATGCCTACACTTATCCTGGAAATTAAGAGCAAGACTTGGAGCTGTGCAGATCATTAGACTGAGCATGTCTGAGGCAGGACCACCAGATGAGAACACACTTTGAATGCAAGAGATGAGCATCAACCAGGAGGCCCTGCATGAGACTGGGGAGGAAAGGAGTAAGGTCACCTCACTGTGAAGGAAGGACCAGATTTAGAATAACTTGGATATGGCTCAAATAACAAACAAATGCAGCATATATGCCTTTCACATCCAGAAAAGGGGAAAGAAGGATTAAAACATCTAGACTTTCATACCCTTCTGAGGTTTTTTTGATGGAAACTCAGTTCAGGAGACAAAGGCAAACAGAAACAGGATTTATCACATTGTCTCAGTGTAGCATAATTATTTTTCTTTTATAATTAACTTAGACAAGGTGATGCAGTGCATTTAGGTTGGTTAGATTTAAAGAAGGAGTTTCATTTGCCAGCTAATATGAACCAGTTCCTAGTGCTGGAAGTCATGGGTATGGATATAGCACAGGAAGAACCAGCTGATGACAGGCTGTACTAAAAGGGGTGTATCCAAGCGATGAGATGCTTCTAGCAGTGTTCCTCCATCCCATTATGACCCCACTAACATTAAATGCAAGCAGCACAGGGTTGGGAGCATGGAGTCATCGTGCCTGGATTGTGTTTGTGGGAGGGACACAGCCACATTATTAGCAAGGCACCAGGAAGATCTCACCCAGATCTGCCCAAGCAAGCTGTTTTGGAGACATGCCTCAAAAATTGTGCAAGGAAAATGAGGGAACTGCTCACAAGCGTAGACTGAGAATTAGGTGGAGACATCCAAGCAGGAATGTTTTGGGAGTTTTCAAACAGGGCACCAGGAGCAAGTAACTGGTTTGACATTATGCAGGAAGTATGTATTGAAGGGACCGAGGGTGAGCTTGGCATCAGGAGCTGAAACCTGCCCCTTGTGTCAAATATGCTAGTCTTTATGAGAAGATTTGTAAGGAGGCATTCAGCTGGGCCACATGCATCCCTCATGCAAACTTGTGCTACATGTGTGCTACGTGTGTGCTACGTGGCACATTTCCCAGGTAGCCAGCAGGTATTTGGAACAAATTTCTCTCTTTTGCTATGAACTTTGGAAGTTGAGTTGTTGGGTTATTTGAGCCTTCTGCAGATTGCTGTGGTTGAAGACAAAATACAGGGCACTGTGTTCTGTGATGTTCCAGCAACTTGGGCATCACTGCTAGGGCTGGGGTTTTATTTAAAACTATCACTAGGCTCAGGCTGAAGGAAAATTCTTTAGGCCAGAGGGGCAGGGAGGGGACATGGATGATGGACCCCATGGTGCACGCACCTGAGGGTTTTACCCAGTCCCATAATGATCAGTGACTTACAGCCTATGGAGCTTCAGGAGCTTGTGCGGTGATGAGGTGATGAGGCTGATGTTGGGCTTGAGGCTCACCCAAGTGCTTAATTTCCAGCAGGTGGGAGACATTAGGGACTGTGACAATTTCAGCAAACACATCAGAGCTTCCAAGGAGGACAAGCTCAAATACAGGTTGGGCAGAGAATGCATGGACAGCAGCTTTGAGAAGGACTTGGGCGTGTTGGTTTATGAGAAGCTCATTATGGACTGGCAACCTGTGCTTGCAGCCCAGAAAGTCAGCCATGTCCTGGGCTGCATCACCACCAGTGTGGCCAAAAAGTCAAGGGAGGTGATTCTCCGCCTCTAACTCTGCTCTCATGAGACCCCTCCTACAGTGCTGGGTCCAGCTCTGGAGTCCCCAACACCAGGACATGGAGTTGTTGGAGTGAGTCCAGAGGAGGCCACAGAGATGATCCAAGGGCTGGAGCAGCTCTGCTCTGGAGACAGGCTGAAAGAGTTGGGGCTGTTCAGCCTGGAGAAGAGAAGGCTCCAGGGAGACCTTAGAGCACCTTCCAGTGCCTGAATGGGCTCCAGGAAAGCTGGGGAGGAACTTTTTAGAAGGGCATGGAGTGACAGGATGAGAGGTAATGACTTTAAGCTGAAAGAGGGGAGATTTAGGTTAGATATCAGGAATAAATTATTTCTTGTGAGTGTGGTGAGACATGGGAACAGGTTGCTCAGGGAAGCTGTGGAAGCCCCATCCCTGGAAGTGTTCAAGGCCAGGTTGGATTGGGCTTGGAGCAACTTGATCTAGTGGGAAGTGTCCCTGCCCATGCAGGGGGTTTGAGACCAGATGATCTTTAAGGTCCCTTCCACCCCAAACCACTCCGTGATTATATTAAATTCTGCCCTGAATCAGCCTTTCACCCCTCTTGGTTGCCTTCCTCCTGCAAGACTACATCTTTTGGTCACTGAAGGCCTGTGCAGGAGTAAGTATAGCCCCAAGCTGGTCCCCAGCCAGGCAGAGCAACACAGGGCACAGGGACTGCTCCAGCTCTCCCCTGACCACTGGAGACAAGCATGTTCCCAGCAGTGTTAATCCAATAATGAAACAAACTTCCTTCATTACCAGAGTCTGCAGAATGGTAAAACAGCTTGGTGATTATGGAGAGCTTAGACTACAGATCAGGTGATGGATGAGAATTGTGTTTCATCTGCAGGGAGGACAGACAGAGAACAAGAGGCATCCGGGAGGACACGGGATTGCTGGGACAAGTGGATTGGGAATTGCTACAGACAAAGTCTTTGGTCAACCTTCATACTCTCAATGGGGTTAACCTCAAACCACCAGGTTTCTCAAGCTCTTGTCAGTCTTGGGGATTAGCATCCTTGTGAATGGGGATCTGCTGTTACCTCCCAAGCCCTGTCACATGGCTGCCCTACCTCTGTTATTTCCAAACAACACTCATTTCAGTTATGGAACAGCACAAAGCAGCACAAAAATACCCTTGCAAGAGAGATTCAGTTCCACTTTTCTGGGGAGCTCCTGATCAGCTTCCATCACAGATGATAAAATGCACTAGTCAGGCCCAGAGTCACATAAGTTCTGAGGGAACCCCAAAATGAGACCTCCCCAGGTCCAAACAGGACCCTGGACCTGCCTGGATCTGCACCATTTCAGATCAGGTCCATCATGACCCAGTGTTAAACTGTGGGCTGGCTCTTTACTATGGCTCTCTCTACACCTTGCTCTTACCTCTTTCCTGTTGGACCTCCTCCAACACAAAAGGGTTCACATTGAGCTGGAAGCTCCATTGGGCTAGTGGCATTGTCCTCAGACTGCAGTGAATTTTCAGCCTTCTTCATCCCTGATATCCAGTCCCTCCTGGAAATGCTATGAAGAGGGTTAAAAAAAAACCCAAGCTAGGCTTAAGGCAGTTTTGCTTCCTTCCAAAAGAAAGACCCTTCTTGACTCTGGTCAATGCTAACAGCGCCTGGAGCAGGAAGGTGGTCCACAGACCTCGTGAGACCGCTTCCAACTCCAGTTAATATATGAGTGAAGTCAGCAGGTTAAAGGAAGTGGATATTTCCCTTTATTTGGCACTGGTGAGGCCACATCTGGAAAGTGTCCAGTTTTGGACCTCAAGTACAAGGAGAGAGTCCAGCAGAGGTCACTAAGATGGTCAGGGGCAGAGAACATATACAAGGACATGCTTGAGCAGTTGGGCTTCTTCAGCCTGGAGAAAAGAGGGCTGAGTAGGGATGTAATTGCTACAGGGAGGCCTAAGAGCTGCATGTAGACACAAAGCCCAGCTCCAGAGCAGTCCTGCTGGTCCAAAACCATTTCTGGGGAGCTGGTGGGATGCACACAGGTCTCACAGTCCTTAGTACTCAGCAGGGACAATCCTGAAATGGAGCCAGGCTGCTTGGGCAGCAATTTCACCCTAAGGCTGTAAGCTCACTGCCAGAGCCAGCACAAGCTGCCAGTTTGCTCCATGCCAGTTTATTGAGGAAAAAAAAAAACACAGCAAAATACATGAGGGGGCTCTACTGTGCTTCTGCTCTCTGGCTGCAGGGACCCAAGAAACCTCTGCTTTCCCAGCAGCAACCACAGAAAAGGCAGAGTATCCCTCAGGGATGAGCTCTGGAGCCATTATGGCACAGCAAAGCTGCTAAGGGCCCTTGAAACCTTTCCAATGCAGCAACGGCATCCAAGAGCATCTCTGCAGATTTCTGCATCTCCAGCCCTTCCTGCAGGTTCTGGTGTGGTGCTGCTGGGAGAAAAACCCTCCAGTAGAATTGCCTTCACCCCTGCCAAAGTGCCTCCATGGGATGGAGAGAGGCAGCTGGGATCTGCCAGCAGCCAAGCAGGGTTCTAAGGAGACACCCAATGTGCTCCAACTGATGCCTTTTAAGGAGCAGCAGAAGCTGAGGCATCCTGGAACAAAGCATCACAGTTTCTGCAGGCTCCCAACTGTGGCATGTTCCACAAAGTGGTCCCCACAGCAGCTCAAAGCCATGATGGGCAGCCATGACAGTGATCCCCTAGCTACAGACTGACTCTGGAAAACCCCAGAGCCCTGGATGGTGGAGCAGGGTTCCTGCCCTGGCTGTGGCACTCACACCCCCAAGGTCCCCACAGTGCCATCAATCATCTCCATCCCTCCCTTTAGCAAACCTGCAGGATCAGCTCCTTCCTGGAAGCAGGTGGTGGGGAGGATAATGCTTTTTCACAAAGCCTTCATCAAGCCACCTCCAACACATCCCACCAACACCTCGAGCACTTTGCTCCACTGATGCAAAAGGTTTGGTGGTCCAGCAGCAAATTTGCCACCACAATCCTCTCTGCCAAGCACAGCACAACCAGCAGGAGAGGAGGGGAAAGGGAAGAAACAGTGAGACTGAGCTTAGTTGGAAGCCTACATGGAGGAAACATACATGTGTGGGTACAGTAGCAAGCAACAGCAGGAGCAAGGTTAAAAGGCAAGGTATGAATTAAATGCTCCAGAGCACCAGATGTAGCTTCAGCCAAAATGGAGAGAAGGAGCAAGCTGGCTCAAGGACACAGTGAAGACAAAGAACAGAACTGGAGCTACTAAATACCCAGAGGAGGAAAACAGATCTGTGAAATTCAGGGATTCTACCTAAGACTTACAAGGGGTGAAGGAAAACAAGGAGGCAAAAGACCCCAAAGAGCATCCCCTTCTACAGGGAACATCAAGCAAGTCCAAAATTAGCTCATCATTGCCTGTGAAGGGTCCCAAAGACATAATAAGGCTGTCACCCCCATCATCTCTCCTGTGTCTCAGACGAGGGAGCTGGCTGGACCTCTCAGGCACATGGGTCTCAGTGTATGCAACAGTGAAGAAAAAAAACCCATTTTTTTTAGAGCTTTTGTATAATAAAATCCTCCTCTCTGCCACTTTGCCACAACGATCTCCCACTTGAGGTGGTGTGATGCGAGCACACAGTCCCCACAGAACAGGAGGTAACCATGCACCACTTTATTAGGCTGGTGCTGCACACACGGCTGAGACTGATCACTATTTACATTTGGCAAAGGATAGCAGCAAGCACAGAGCACCCATGCTGGTGAGGACCACCACCTGGCCTGGCCCCCTGTGCCTCGCTAGCCCTGGGCAGGCCCCTGCTTGCCTCTGCCAGCCTCCTTGCCTGCAGGCACAGGCATTTCACTTCTTGTGGGCAGAAACAGGTGCCCTCATGGAGGCACCTTAACAGATGGCTTCTCACCCTGTACCCACACATGGCCAACTCCAGGCCTCTCCCAAGGCCCTAGCTCTAGTCCTTGTGTCCTGAGCTCTGCCCAGAGGCAGGCAAGGGCCAGTGGGCAGCTAGCCAGCCCCACTCAGCTCCTTGCGTGGGGGCCCCCCTGGTGCCGTCCCAGCAGGCAAACTGGGACCCCCCAAGAGACCGGGATGAGGAGTCCAGCTGCAGCAATCCTCACTGGAGCCCACCTCGGCACGGCAGCGCTGGGCCCTGCAGACACTTTGCAGCCCAGTGTTAGGGGCACCTGGCCTCGAGCCCAGCTGGTGGGTGTGGGGACTATAGGGTTCGGATTGCCACTGGGTACAGCAAGGACATGTGCTCAGCACCCTTGATGGGCAGCTTGCGGCTGGCGTAGTGATGGATGATCTCTGGCACGCTGTTGAAGGGTGGGCTGTGCTGTCCCAACACGTACTTGTTCTCCTGGGTCCGGGACAGTTTCATGTGCATGAAGCCCTGACTGCTCCTGCAAGGAGAGATGAAGGCAGGGTTAGGGGGTGCAGCTGGTCCCTGCTTCCTGACAGGTCCTGATCCCCTCCAGACTGGCAGCCTGTTCCTGAAGCTGCAGGCTCCTGTCCCCAGTCATGGCCCACCCGCACCATCCTGCTCTTGGCCAACTCCAGATGAAGCCCGTGGCACAAGGACAGCATGTGGCTGGCCACACTGCACTGTGCAGACACTTTGCAGCCCAGTGTTAGGGGCACCTGGCCTCGAGCCCAGCTGGTGGGTGTGGGGACTATAGGGTTCGGATTGCCACTGGGTACAGCAAGGACATGTGCTCAGCACCCTTGATGGGCAGCTTGCGGCTGGCGTAGTGATGGATGATCTCTGGCACGCTGTTGAAGGGTGGGCTGTGCTGTCCCAACACGTACTTGTTCTCCTGGGTCCGGGACAGTTTCATGTGCATGAAGCCCTGACTGCTCCTGCAAGGAGAGATGAAGGCAGGGTTAGGGGGTGCAGCTGGTCCCTGCTTCCTGACAGGTCCTGATCCCCTCCAGACTGGCAGCCTGTTCCTGAAGCTGCAGGCTCCTGTCCCCAGTCATGGCCCACCCGCACCATCCTGCTCTTGGCCAACTCCAGATGAAGCCCGTGGCACAAGGACAGCATGTGGCTGGCCACACTGCACTGTGCGTCCTCACCAGGGACCAGGGCCCTGCCACAGGGTGCAAGTGGTCTATCCGGGGTGGGTGCATGTGGACATGGAAGCGGGGTCATAGCCCAGGCAGAAGCAGCAGAGGCTCTTGCTGCCGGGTGAGGCAGGGGCAGCAGCTTTCACCCCCCACATGTGGCAAAGCCCCTTCTGCAAGCACCTGGCTCACCCAGGAGGAATGATGATCATGTATCCTCAGCCTCACCATGGCAAAGCAGGATCTTCTCCCTCTGCCCACAGCCCGTTGCCCCCTCCCACACCAGGGCTGTAGGCTCCACAAAGCCCACTCAGCACAGCAAGGCCACTTCCCAGCAGGGCATGGAGACACACAAGGCTGCGCAGACAGATTCCCCCGCGAGCGCTGATTCCAAGTGACGGGCTAATGGCCCTGTTGCTATTAATTTGCCTCTCTGAGGAAAGCCACAGCCTGTCTGCAGTGTCTGGAAGGCACATTACAGCAAAATGTTGATGACTTAAAAGCAGCTCATGAGCAATGCTGAGCTGCTTCCAGCACTAGGCCGGCTGGTCCCATCCCCCCCAGCTGGAGATGGTGCCAGTAATGGACAGCCCAGCTGCATTAGCGGAATGGGTCTGCAATCCATTTAGCACCGAGACAGGGAGGCAGCTGCCTCTGGGGAGAAGAGGGCAAAGAGCTGCAGCACCCCAGCTAGTGGCCAAGGAAAAGCGACAGCCAGCCACATCCTGCAGCCCAGCAGCAGGGTGCAGGGGAGAGCTGTGGGGGCTGTGCCACTCGTGGTGCCCCACAAATGGGAACGGGGTTATGCTGCACACACACATCACACAGAGGGCTGCCCTCAATACTGCAGACAGGCTGTCTGCAGACAGACCCAGCCCTTGCTGGTTCTGGCAGGGAAGAGATGTGCAGGACCCTGCAGCAGGATCAGTGCCGGTCCAGAGCCAGAGTGCTGCCACACAAATCCACAGAGAGGTGATGCTGGTCGTGTTTTGTCCAAATCATTCCACAGGTCTTTCTCACAAGGTCAGGGACATGACCGAGATGGTTCCCCTGGAGAAATGCCAGAGTGCACTGCAAACCCAACAGCCTCGCAGCCAGCAGCAGGGATGGGACCAGGACAAGGGCAGGTGCCACTGCTGCCAAGGACCTTACAGACCTGAGGAAGGACCCAAGCCTTTGTAGCATGGCCTCAGGCACTATCATGGAGGCACAAGCCAGGAGGGACTCATTCCCTGAGCATCTGAGGTAGCCACATGACCAATCTGCCCGTGACAGGCAATGTGGGGCTGCCAATCCTGGACAAACCAGGACTGTCACAGTAGAGTTAAATCCTTCTTGCTGCCTGATGCTATGGGTACAGCTGCTCCTGCTGCTCTCTCTTGTGCATATTTTCCTTAAAGCTGCACAAAAGAGCTTTAGGTCAGCACCAGAGCTCTCTTTCAGACCATCTCCTCAGATTTGCCTCCTTCTTCAAGGAAAAAAAGTTGTTCGAGATAAAACAGAGAGACATGCAGACAGGCAGCTTACAGCCATATAAAAACTGTCCCAGGGGGGTTTCCTTGAAAAGGCTCTACAGAGAACGGCAACAGGGTAAAAATCATGTTCCTGAGGCTGTGGGCTCTCTGGAAGACAGGCATGGTGGACAGGCAATGCCTGAGCAGCCCCTGGATGGGCTGCAGTCTCCTCTGGGGAGGTGGCATGCTGCTGCAAGGCCACGACCCAGCTGCACATGCTGTTTGAGAAGAGGATTTGGCCATTTCTTCCACAGAGGCTAAGGATGGGCATTAGAAATAAGGAAAAAAAACCCAAAGAAATGAGTGACTAGCTTGCAAAGAAGTGATGGAAAAGGTCACCCATGCTGACAGGGGAGGAAGCCCCATCTACTACCCTACCATGGCCTCCCAGGCTCTCCAATCCATACGCTAACTGAAAAAAAAATAAATAAATGAGGGAAGTTTTCCAGAAAGGCTTTTTGTCTGATCTAAAAGCTACCAGTGCAAAAGGAAGAAAAAATATTTTTGCTAAAAGATCTTCCCTGGCTTGGTGTTGAAGGCAGCAAAAAAGCATCAAAAAAGAGAGAGACATGAAGCAAACAGATTTACAATTGTGTCACTGGGAAATGAATGGGGGAGGCTGGAATCACCAGGAAGCAATGCAGGTACATAGACACCAGGGGAAACAAAGTACATTGAGAAAAGCACAGGGATATGTGGCCCGCTGTTGGACAAAGGTGACGGAAGTGCTCCATACCCTATGCAATTCCACATCTGCCAGGCATAGAGCTAATATGTCCATCTGGCAGGAGGGCAGGGAGGTATTTGCTAATCCATCATCATCGTCAGGACAGCAGCAGCTTTGATTTTGTGGTTTTGGGCTGCCCCAAGAGTCCCAGAAGAGCTGGATGAGGAGCTGCAGCCCCTCCCTGGCAGGATGTACACTGCAATGCTTCCTACAGCTTCAGCACTCGGGAAAGCTGGAAAACTTGGGAGTGGGTGCAAAGATCCCCCCTAAAAACCCAAGCAGACATTAAATTCCAGTCATTTCTGACCACCCTGTGGTTGTGTCAGTGTTACCCCACTGACACCTTCATGTGGGGCACCCACTCGTCAGGGCTCACCTCCGGCACTAAGTCACCTCTGCCATGGGTCCACTACCCCCCAGCCCCATCACTCACTTCAAGGAGAGGGAGAAGTCATTCTTGCTGGTCTCACTGTTGCGCACCAAGTAGCTGGCTTCCTTGCACAGCCGCAGCAGCGTCTCCGCGTCCGTCCGGCTGATGGCCCCGTGGTACCAGCTGTGGGGGGAGAGGCACCAGCTGTGCCAGGCAGGAGCAGGACTCCACACCCCTGGGGCAGCAGCGGCACCAGCACCCCCCGGCCCCTCCCTGGGGACAGCAGCAGTCATGTTCGAGGAGAGGGACACAGGTGTCACTGCTGGGCTGTGGGGACAAGCAGTGGGGCTTCCACTGGGCAGCTTAGGGAGATGCAAAGGGCACACGGGGACACTACGACTGCAAGAAGGGTGGCAGGGACAAGCAGACAGAAATGCAGGGCCAGAGAAGAAGGGAAGAAGCAGGTGTGCCCTGGGGCTCATCGTGGCCTGGCCACAGGGATCCCAGAGCAGGCAGAGGGATCAGGCAGCAGTCAGGGCAGGCAGGACTCACCACTGGCTCTCCAGGGGCAGGGCAGGGTCAATCCTCTCCCCAACAAAGGGGACAGGCTCAGCAATCATCGTCTTTGTGCTCTTGAGGCTGCTGGAGCCTTGCCTAAGGACAGCCCTGGCCTTCTCCTCCCTGGAGGGTGAGGTGCAGCCATATGCCAGCCCTTCTGATGGACCTGCAAGACAGACATGTCACAGACAGACAGGCTGGAGCCCAGGGCCATGTCACATTGTGCTGGGGCCCCTCGCGCTGCCCTGTCCCCCTGCCTTAAGCAAAGACTGAGGACTGCAGCTCACTGTGGAGCCCCAGGATAAGACAAGGTGGGGTCCCCACCAGGCCAGGACTAGAGTCCTCACAGCACCTGAACCCCTGGAAATATTTTCCAGGGAGGTTTCAAAAGCTTGGAGATGTTTTCCTAATGAAACTGGAGATTAAGCAGTTCCAGCATCGAGTTAAGTGAGAAGCAGTAAGAGGAGGCTCTCCAATCTTGGAGGAATCTTTTTCACCTCCAGAGGTGAAAAAAAAAATTCCCCAAGGTGGGAAGGAGATATTCGAGCTGCGAAGTGCCTCTCCAGTGCAGCTGCCTACCCAGCCCCACGCACCAACAGGCCTGGTGAGCACCGGGCAGTGAGAGAGGTGCCCCTGGGACCCAGCCTCCCGCCAGCTGTTATTTCTGTGCAGGATGATTTCAGCATTAACAATATTGTTTTTCCCTCCTCCAGAGAGTTCATTATTGCTCCCTGGCAACACGAGCCCCCTCACACAAATGACTTTATTGATCGGGCAGAGCTGCCTTGATGTGAGCAGCTGCCACCAGGCATAGGCTCAAGCTGGGTGTCACATCTCCTCTTGCCCCTAGAATGAGCAGGACATCTCAGGCAGAGCAGCTTCCCCCCTCTCCATGCTCCTCGAAGGCTTTGGGAGCATCTCTGCAACCCCAGCAGCAAAGTTGGATGATGCCCCACAGCAGCTCAGCCTCAGCAAAGGCAAAAATAGCCAGTGAGGAGTGTTTTTCTCTGTTACAGAGCATTCTCTAAGGCAGCTATTTGAAGGAAACCCTGTCTGGGCCCTAAGCAGGTGAGCAGGTCCCCAGCACACTCCCAGCACCAAGGGAAGAAGGCAGCTGAAAGGAAACCCAGGCAAAATCCCCGTCAGCCTGGCTTGAAACCCCCCAAGAAGAAGTGGGGTGTGGAGGGGCTCAGCATGAAGGCTTGACAAGACCTGCTCTGCAGCACTCTGGCTTTCCACTGGCCAAATCTGCCCTTGTACACACAGTCCAGACTTCAATTTCAACTCAACACCTTAAGAAATGAGGGCAATCATTAAAAAGCCAGACAATCAAAACACCAACATGTTTGTGATAGCACCAAGTTGTCATGACAGAGACTCAAAATAAATGCACTGCGCCTGTCAGAGAGAGGCTATGGCGTGTGCATGGTTAAATGGGACCTTAAAAACCAGCCACTGGGAGTAAGAAGACATCCTTCCAGAAGTTCAAGTCACCCCCAAACAGAGGAAGTAGAAGATAAAACTCTGGCAAGATAACTTAATGTCACAAAGCAAGTCAGAAAAATAGAGAGACTCTGTGTTGCTAAAACCAGGAAAAATGACAAATTGATGTGTTCATCAGAAGCAGGATGCATGTCAGCATGACTGCGGGGAGAATAAATGTCAGGGGAAAAGATGAGGCTTCACTGCAAAAATTTATTTTTCTTGACACCTGCAGTCATTGTAGAAAGAGGATTTGGAAGTTTCCCCCTACCAAGACCTTTCTTTTTCGGGACTGATCTCAGCACCCTGAAGGGTTTGGGACTGTACCCCAAGACGGCTCTGGCAGAGCAGCTGCATCACTCTGGGGTGCTCCTATGATGACCAGCAAAATTGGCTGTCACAGGCAACCTCATGCTCAAAGCCATCTGGGAGGCAGCAAAAGCCACAGTTTTTCTTTTACGAAGCTCTGCAGAGATTTGGGTAACTGCAGATAAGAAAATCAGACATCTACACCTGACACATGGCAGCATCTACGAGGAACACCATCAGCAACGTGTAAGCCAGCATGGCAGGGTAAAGCCCACCTCACACTGGTCCATCCCAGCTATCTGCAAGAGCAGCAGAGACCGATCCCCAAAGCCTGGGTGGCTTTCGACAGAACCCCCTGCCTAATGGAATCATCCTAACCCACTAGGGCATGAGAGCAAAGTCTGTAAGGCAAGGCTCATGGGGCAAAACCAAGCCCAGCCTCAGTGGTGGGTTCTGACTTAGCTGCTACCACACCTGTAAGGGACCTGGGTATCAAAAGTCACAAGAAAACACCAGCTAAATGCCCAGAGCAGTTGTTGAGAAGATCGTAAAAGTAGCCATCAAACACTGGGAATATGGAGGCAAAGAGGAGAAAACAAAAAGGAAAGGAATAACTGCCACAGAATAACCCCCTGGTGCAGCTCGACTGCTGCACATGAAGAGGTGTAGCGGAGCACGAGAGGATGCAAAAGAGTTAGGGACAAAACTCTGGTGTCCAGCACTGGACAACTGAATAGGCCAGGAAGAGCTGAGGGAAGGCAGAGGAGAAGGAGGGTGATGTCTGGCAGCATCCATGGACAGAGCCCTGCCAGGGGGGCAAGCTCCAAGGCACTGCAGCATCTGGGCAGCAAGGCAGGGTTGTGGCAAGCGCCAGGCGCAGCCCCCCGGACACACAGCTGCCACGCAGGACCCACCGTTGGTGTCTTCATAGCTGGGCTGGCCATGCTGCGCAGGAACTGAGGCACCAGCCTCACCCTCCAGGGGGCTTTCACTGCTGTCCAGCTGTCCCACTGGTGGTGGCCATGGCAGGTCTTTAATGACCTTGATTTCAACTGGATGGGAGGCAGGGGTTGGGAAAGAGAGAAAGAGAGAAAGAAAGGGCTTAGAAAAAAACCATCAGCAACACCAGGCCCACAGAGAAAGAGAGCAGTTGTGCAGGGAAAAGACCTGAGGAACCCTGGGCTGGCTTGGCCAACTCATCCCTTGCCCAGCACTGAGACCCCCACTCCTCTGTTGGCTTTCCCAGCCAATGTTCTCTGGAGTGGGGGGAGCCTGCAATCACCCTCATCCCACCTGCACGGCAGATCTTTGCCAAGCGTCCCACTGCTATCTGTCCTGCCAAGGCATCCATCTTGCTTCAGGCACTTCCCAGTCACAGGGTCCAAATTTCCCTGCTACTGGGTTTCTGCCTTGTGCTGGCGCTGGTTGCCCATCAGCAGGCACCTTGCAGGACTCCCAAGGGGGCAAATGACCAGCAGAGACATTCTGGAACCGCAGGAGAGGTCCAAGAATGGAGCAGCCATAGCAGGACCTGCTCTGCCTCTGGGAGAAGAGAGCAGTGGGTTCTAACATGGCCCAGGGCATGGCAAACCTGGCTTCCTCGGCACCCAGAGTGAGCTTGAAGTACTCCATGCTCATGCTGAGCCAGACCTGTGAATTTGCCACCTCCACCCAGGGACACTGAGCATGGATCATCCACCCAGATCCAGAGCACAGACACCCCAGCACAAATCCCACCCAGCAGCACATCAGGCTCATGACAGAGCCCAACAAGCCCAATGCTCGACACTCCACCAGAGGTACTGGCCCTGTGCCCAGCCAGGGCCCACAGGTACCAGCACAGCCCGAGGCACAAGGGAACACGACGGTACCAAGCCCAGCACACACGACTCCAACTGACATAGCTGAAATCCAGCAGGTGAACCACGGCCCAGCCACAGGCCCCACACCTCTCTCCAGCACCCACAACTGCTGGCTCAAGCACCTTGTGCCCAGCAGCTGCAATGCAGGCACACACTATCCCCTGCAGACACACAGTGTCCAACCTGCAGGCTCGTACTGTCCCCCCTTGCAGGCACATCCTGCTGCAATTAAAAGGCATCCTAGGTCAGAGCACAGCAATTAGCCAGCAGTGGAGCAAGCGGTAATGCAATAATGGATTTCCTCATTAACAAACAAAACCACAGTTGATCCCACAGCATGGATTAATGGGTCAGGGGGCTGGATGATCACCTGGCCAAAGGCCCCTGCGGAAGCACCCAGCTCTTGTCCTGCCCTGAGGAATGACAAATCTGCTTGAGCCCAGCATCAAGCTTCTCCCCTGCACCCAAGGTTGTTATCGGTTAGAGGGGTGAAAAGGCAATGAGAAATGGGCACCAGACAGGCTGCCAGGGCAGCTCCATCCATCACTCCACCCTGCCCAGCTCCCTGCTTAAGAGAAACAATCTCTGTAAGTGCCCAAGTGCTCCCCAAGCCACAGAAACAGAAAGGCCAACACTACTGATCCCCAAAAGACAAAGGAATCCCAAGGAACCAGCTTCTCCCTTGCAAAACATGACACAGCATTGGTCACTGAATGGCTGCTACCCATCTTTTATGGCTGCTTCCATCACTCACCTGCAAAGGCTTTGGAGATCCGCTCCTTCTTCCACTCCCAAGGCTGGTCATACTCCTCTGGTGGCCGCTCATCGTCCTCAGGCAGCCGGGACTCCCTGGGCCTGGGGCAGGCAGGGAGATCACCATCCGCATCCAGCCCTCCAAGCACAGGCTCATAAGGAGTGTCGTAGAGGTGCAGCGGCCGGCCAGGAGCCTCCCGTAGGCCTTTCTGGCGGATTTCTATCCACAGAAGAGGGAAAAGACCATAAGCTTTTTGTCCACTACTGACATGGTCTGCTTGATGAAAAGGCTGGAGCTCCTCTCCTATGAAGAGAGGCTAAGAGAGTTGGGGCTGTTCAGCCTAGAAAAGAGAAGGCTCTAGTGCCTGAAGGGGCTCCAGGAAAGCTGGGGAGGGACTCTGGACAAGGGCAGGGAAGGATGGGAAAAGGGGAATGGTTTCAAGCTGCAAGAGCAGAGACTCAGATGAGACATTAGGAAGAAATTATTTATTGTGAGTGTGGTGAGACATGGAAACAGGTTGCCCAGGGAAGCTGTGGAAGTCCATCCCTGGAAGTGTTCAAGTCCAGGTTGGATGGGGCTTGAAGCAACTTGGTCTAGTGGGAGGTGTCCCTGTTCATGGCAGAGGAGTTCAAACTAAATGATCTTTAATGTCCTTTTCCCATCCAAACCAGTCTGGGATTCTATGGTTTCACTCAAGTGTGAAAGCAGAAGTGACTTGCTTCAGCAAGTCACTGAAGCAGGACCAAGCAGGGCGGGGCAGGGCAGAGAGCATCAGCAATGAAGCAGCCCCCCAAAACTCCAGCAAGCACCTGCCAGAAGTGGGGCAGCT
>NW_009970235.1:1895367-1904232 GCF_000747805.2 Chaetura pelagica | reverse complement strand
TTTTTTATGGCTGCTTCCATCACTCACCTGCAAAGGCTTTGGAGATCCGCTCCTTCTTCCACTCCCAAGGCTGGTCATACTCCTCTGGTGGCCGCTCATCGTCCTCAGGCAGCCGGGACTCCCTGGGCCTGGGGCAAGCCGGGAGATCACCATCCGCATCCAGCCCTCCAAGCACAGGCTCATAAGGAGTGTCGTAGAGGTGCAGCGGCCGGCCAGGAGCCTCCCGTAGGCCTTTCTGGCGGATTTCTATCCACAGAAGAGGGAAAAGACCATAAGCTTTTTGTCCACTACTGACATGGTCTGCTTGATGAAAAGGCTGGAGCTCCTCTCCTATGAAGAGAGGCTAAGAGAGTTGGGGCTGTTCAGCCTAGAAAAGAGAAGGCTCTAGTGCCTGAAGGGGCTCCAGGAAAGCTGGGGAGGGACTCTGGACAAGGGCAGGGAAGGATGGGAAAAGGGGAATGGTTTCAAGCTGCAAGAGCAGAGACTCAGATGAGACATTAGGAAGAAATTATTTATTGTGAGTGTGGTGAGACATGGAAACAGGTTGCCCAGGGAAGCTGTGGAAGTCCATCCCTGGAAGTGTTCAAGTCCAGGTTGGATGGGGCTTGAAGCAACTTGGTCTAGTGGGAGGTGTCCCTGTTCATGGCAGAGGAGTTCAAACTAAATGATCTTTAATGTCCTTTTCCCATCCAAACCAGTCTGGGATTCTATGGTTTCACTCAAGTGTGAAAGCAGAAGTGACTTGCTTCAGCAAGTCACTGAAGCAGGACCAAGCAGGGCGGGGCAGGGCAGAGAGCATCAGCAATGGAGCAGACCCCCAAAACTCCAGCAAGCACCTGCCAGAAGTGGGGCAGCTGCTGGGCTGCCAGGTCCTGAGCAGCACCAAGACACGTTCCCCCCACGTGGTACAACATCCCCACTCTCAATCAGCACTGCCAAGCAGGGTTCATGGGGACAGAGCATCCCAGAGCCTGATTCCCTGTGAGCAATGAGACCAGGTTTCTTCTCTGGACACCCTGTGTGGCTAGTATAATAAAATACCCTTCCTTAAAGCAAAACAAAAGCCTTTCCCACAGACTTAAGCACCCTCTTCACCACTTGCCAGCTATTCCAAGAAATGCTATGCCCTCCTCCAAAAAGCTGCGTGAACTTTTCAGAAACCCCTTGCTCCAGGAAAACCATGGGGCTGCACAGCAGAGCCAGAGCCTGGAGCACACACGGCGACCCTGTGTGTGCCGAAAGGTATAAGCAATGCCTTTGGGATTGGGCTCCCACCCTGCCTGCTTCTCTGCCATCAACAAGCCCACCAGAGACCCTGCAGCAGAAAATGGCACACTCTGGCCCAGTCCTAACTCAGTTAAATATCTCCCACATCCATCTTAGTTTTATGCCAGATGCATGAAATGTCAGGTCCCTCCTGGCTCAGTCTGGCACGCAGTCACTATGGTCTGGGGGGCAGCACCACAGGCAGGAATTGCAGAGTGCCTTTATGGCTCAGGGAGCCTTTGTGAGTACTCTGGCTCTGGTTGAGCCTGTAGCACATGGCTGCTAAAGCTGTGAAAATCTGCCTGCGAAGTGGCTCTGCACCACCACGGCCATTGCCCGGGTTTGCCTTGTCTGGGGGGCCTGATAAGGCCTTCTATCTTACCAGCCATCATCTTCTGGGCTTCATAGGGCTCCATGTATCCATCATTCTCTGTCACCTTCTCCAGCTCTGACTGGCTACCAGTCACCTGTGCCGCATCAAAGGGATCAGCGTAGTCCTCCAAGACAGCCAGCTAGAAGAGGGGAAGGGTAGGAGAAAGGTTAGGGTACTCCCTGCAGATTTTGGGGGTCAGGGACCAGTTGAAGACTCTCAAAACCTCACCATGAGCTCTGCTAGCAGCAGCCAGGACCCTAAGCATGCACCATGACAGCCCCACAGAGCAGGGGCTGGCAGCCAGCAACTTTCCAGGCACCAGTGCTTGGCCATGGAAACGCTCCAGCCTTTGTCCCGAAAGCTGGGGAAGAGCCAAGCAGAGCAGAAGGTGGCCTGGCTTCCTCCCTTACCAGGGGCTCAGTGCTGCCAGCACCTGCACAGATGCCCCAGTGAGGTCCCTGGCACTGTGCGGGGCTGCTGGCAGTGCCACCCCACCCATGGCACACAGCTGGCCCTGATGCAGCCACATTTCCTCACCTGAGGCAGAGAAGGGGCACAAGTCCCATTACAGGGGTGTCGGCTGGCACTGGCATTACTGGGAACTCACTGGTTACTTTCCAGAGGACCTGCAGGCTCAATTGATGACGTTTCTTAACAAAATGGCAAAGAAAAGCCTATGGCTTCTCTCTGCTCCCTCCCAAGCTGCTGCAGCATCCCCATAAGCATCCCAAGTAACACAAGACAGGGCTCCTCCGTGTGATCAAGAGTCACTGGGAAGCAGGACCAAGAGCCACATCACAGGGATGGCACCAAAAGTCCAAGGTTTCCCCTTACTAGCAAAAAGAAGACAATCCTGCTGTAGGATATGAGGCATGTCCCAGAACTTGATCCCCTCCAGCGCTGAAGACACACACCTGCTCTAGCACCTCAGCAGCTACCTAGCAGGAGCACCCCATCGTGTGACACCATGACCCCCAGCAAGCCTGGAGCCACGCACTCTACTTCCAGCCTGAAAGCCAGGTCCCCAGTCAAGGCCAGGTGATATATCCAGCAAGATTCAAGTGCATCCAAGCACCTTTGCCAAGGTGTGCTCACCCACCAGGCAGCAAACCCCAGGCTGGACCATGTGGCAGGATGGGTTTGGCCTTCACAACGCTGGCTACACAAGGCTCCTACAGCAAGGACCAGGTGCCTAATCCCACCCAGTGCCAGGCTCTGTCCTCACTGTCACACTGTCCCTGCTCCGTTCACACATTCCTCTCTGGCTTCCACAATTGGCTTAAAAAAAACACAACAAAAACATTTCTTCCACCTTCCTGTGCAAAATACCCAACAATAGCCTTGAGCAGCAAAACCCAGCAGGAAAAGGGAACAGGAACTGGAGCTGTAAACAGCTCCACACAGCCCCGAGCTCTTGCATCCCTCCCAGCTGCAGGGAAGAACGCAGCTCCCTGTACCCTGGCTCACCAGCTCCTCCATAAATGTCCCAGCTCCAGGCTCCCCAGGTGGCTGAGGCCACAGGGCATGGGACAGGTCACCAAGCCCAGCTCCTCTGTAATGGGGTGCAATTGAGTGTAAAAGCATCATCCCCAGAGCAAAGCCTGCATGCTGCAGGGCTCACAGCCACCCTGGACAAGTGCAAAGGGGATTCAAACGTGGGAGCAAGCAGACACCTGCATCCCTCAGCATGGCAGCAGGAGGACAAACCACTGCTCAGGGTACTGGCCTCTGCCATTGAGAGGGAAAGTGCAAAGTCTCCCACCAGCTCTGCAGGCAGGGCCTGGAACCAGTGAGCCAGAACAGGGCTGCAGGAACAGCCAGCCCCTGGCTTTGCAGCAGGATATAGAAATTCTGCACTCACATCCATTATCCAAGGGAGATGTGGCATTGCTTGGCTCCCATGGGCATCAGGGGCATCAAGGGGCAACACTGAGCCCAGGGGCTGCTGACCCTCGCTTGCCACCACTGGGGCAAAAACTTCCAGGAAAATCAAAGTGACTTTTGCAGCTGCTCAGTCACTGGGACCTGACCTAAGGCTTGCAGGGCTGGGAGATGAGTGACAGCTACTGCCAATTCACTGCAGGAAGCCCCTCTCCAAGGCAAAGAGGGGCTCAGCCTGCGGCAGGCAAGTGCTTCCAACTCGCTGTCTGCGAGATACTGAGGGCAGATTCCAAAGAGCCAGGAAATCCCATGGGCTGCACCCACACCTCGGAAAGCTTAAAAGAGGCCTTTGCTCCACCACAATGACATCTGCAGAGCGCAGCCCCGCACTGGTGACAGCTCATTTGCACACAGGCTAGTGCCAAGGGACACCCAAGCTGTTTATCCCGGCACGCACACACACATTGAACCAAGCCCAGCCTGCATCCAAACCTGCCGTAAGCCTCTCTTCCAAGATGCATTTTGCTAGAGACACAGACCCAGCTTGCTGCTGGTGCTAGTCTTGGACCCTCCCTTTCCCACCCCATGAACACAGAGCAGCTTCACACAAGATAGGGCATCAGCATAGCAGCTCAGCAGGCAAGAGGCTCCTCCACATGCAGCCGTCACGCTTCTCAACTAGCAGAAATATGGAGCAAATTCCATACTTCCTTGGGTCTGGCTTTCCAGCAAGGGATGTTTGAGTCCCAACAAGCTCAGAGTGGCCCCCATTCAGATACCTCCAGCTCTGGGTCTAGAAAGCAGAGGATGGTGGAGTATCCTAACACATCTCAGTTGAAACCCCTAAACCCAGGTATTTTGCTGACAGGGGGTGCAGAGGTGCTTAGCAGCAATTAGATGGACTTTGCACAAGCAAGATGTGGTTTGCTGGGCCTAGCTTGGACCCAGAGCCAATGCCTCCTACCAGGGCTTGAGTCTCTAAGCTCTCTAGGTCTGGTGGGGGTTTGCCACATTGGCTTTTTAAACAGTGTGATGCTACAGCAATGACAAGAACCACAGAAAAACCAGGAAGGCAATGCCTGTCTCCAGGGGTGTTGCAACCTCAGGATGCAAAATCAAGCAAGCGAGAATGGTATCTCAAGCCCTGGGGCTGGAGGCTCCAGACAGTGCCAGGGATAAGGCAAGGCCCTCAGAGAGCAAACAGCAGGGATCACAGTTACCAATCACATTCTAATGCCCTTGCACAGGAGGCCGAATTAAGGTTGCCCAGGAAACTGTATCTCTGACATCTCCCAGTCCAAGTGCTGGACTACATGAGCCACATGGGGCTCCCTGCAGCAGCCATGGTGCACGCAGCTGCTCCCCAGTGCAGGAGGAGACTGCAGCACCGGCTGAGAAGCTCCCAGGGGAGCCTCAGACACCCCCAGTTGGGTTAAAAGCCAGGCACTTCCACACCTCCCACATCGCAGAGGAAGCTGCTCACACACGGCTGATCCCAGCACACCGCACTGCTTGGATGCCCGATCACCAAGGGCATCACCTGCTCACACACAGCACAAGTGTCTTTTGAAATAATTCAGGTGCAAAGCATGTGCCTGACATGGAAAGCCACTGACAGGGGTTAGCTCTTGGTGCAGGGCAGTCCTTCAGAAGGGCCATTGGGTACCACTGACACTAGGACACACGTCCTCTTTGTGCACAAGTGTTTTTCATGCATTTCTCTGCCGTGGCAATGCCCATCCAGGGCCTTGCTGCTGTACTGAGGCCAGTCTTGCTCTAGGATTTATGCCAACTGTAAGAAAAAAAAGAAGACCAAAAGAAAATTAAGGTGAAGGGCCAGATCATCACCGGGTTCTCACAGTGAAACAGTTTTTATGCTGCCCACCAAGGAAGGTGAGAGACAACAGCTCTCCAAGAGAGTTCACAGTCCAGACATCAATATCCTAAGGCCGAGATGGGGGTCTTCACCCCATCTTGTCTACACATGTTCTACCAGCCACCACAAGATGTTCTGCTCTATAAAGAGGTCTCAAGAGGACATCTGGGGAGATCCTTCACTTTCTAAGCAAGTTTCTTGCCCCAGAAATAAAGCATGGTCCCCCCAGGAGATCGCCATTTTTCACTCTGGAGCCATTCTGAGTTACAATCCAACTCAGTTTGCTCTCTGTTGGGTGCATGATTTCCCCAGTTTCACCCATCTTGCAGCTGGGCTTTTGGCAGACACTGAAGCCAAACTCAAAAGCCAACCCAGCCCTGACCTTCCAGGAAGGGTCCAGTCCCTGCCCCAGCGGGCTAACTGGGCCAAGCCGGGAGCCCATGGCAGGGCTCACAGCACAGGAGGAGGAACATGGGGCAGACAGCACAGCACCACACAGGATGACTCAGTTTGGGGAGGCTCTTGCAGGAAAGACACACACCCAAGAGCTTCCTGGCCAGCCATTCCCACACCCTGCATAGCTGACCCTGCAAAAATGTCAAGGACTAGGCCCGGTGGGCATGAGACAAAGTCCTCCTCGAGCACATCCCCAACCGTGTCCCCAAGTATGCTGTGCCCTAGGTGCAGGCATCCCCATGCAGGGATGTCCCTCACTGTATCTTTCCCCACTGCAGCCAGGTGGCATTGCTTCTCATGCCTAATACAAACGCAGCAGAGAAGACATCTCCAGGATATCCGCCTGGCTTAGGTGAGCCATACAGGGCCAGTCTGTTGTCCACTGCTGCAGGAGGACTTCCCAGACCAAGCAGATGGAGAAGGACCATAGTTCCCACCGTGTTCAGCAAGCAGTAATGCAGCAAGGGACACTGCAGAGCTCACTCTAAGCCCATCCCTGTCCCTGCTCATGCAGGGGAGGTTGGAACTAGATGATCTTTAAGGTCCCTTCCAACCCAAACCATTCTATGATTCTATGACCCCCACAAGATATTGCAGATCCCTCAAAAGGCAGAAAGATGCGATGAATGATGCTACAGTGGCAAAGCATTGTGTGGCCCAGGCAGGAAAGATGCCATTGTGAAGATGTTCCAGCCCTGTTGTCAGTTCTCCAGAAGGGGCAGGTCAGCTGCAGTGGGCACAAGGCCCTGGAAATACACAGTCAGTCCCCTGACCTCAGCACAGCACCTGTACCACAAACCGCACAGCCTTGGCCACACCGCACAACCAGGAACTCGCAGCTGCTCCTTCCACTACTTCCCATCCTTGTCCTCCCCACTCAGGAGGGCACTACATTTTCTTTGAGTGTTTTTCACTGTCAGTCATTAGCAAAAAAAACCTTCTGCTCCAGCAGCCTTGCCTGTACCTAGAATAGTACTTCTCCCTTTATCTTCGGTATCACCACAACGCAAGGCATTCTGGAGCCCCAGTTCCTGCAGCAGGTAGGAAACAATGCCCACCTCTTCCTAAGTGTGGGAACAGCAAGTCCCCTAGCATAACCATTATCTTGTTGTTCTTGAAGAGCTGAACTCTTGAAGAGTTCAACAGAGGCTCCAGCCCTGGCCTGGCCTGCCTTCCCTGCTCCAGGACACCTTGACATTATTGCCAAAAAAGAGCAAGGGCTGCATGCACCAGCAACCCCCCAGCAGGAACCTCCATCCTCCTGAACCACCTCCAGAAAGGACCACCACAACCTTGCAGCAATCAGGGAACCCTCCCACCACCCAGTCCAATTCCAAGGCCAACAGAAGGGAGCTGCAAAAAGTGCCCAAGCCCAGCAGAGACACTAGATGTGGTGGACACTTCCCAGCTCCTCCAGGGAAACTGTTTTAATGGACAGTTGCATGCACAATCAAATAGTTCCATCTTATCTCCAGCTTCACCCAGTCTTCGGAGTTTTGCCTCTGTCCATCATGTACCAGAGCCCTCAAGAATTAGAAACTTTCTCCCCACAGAGGCAAAAGGGAGATCAGGAGATAATCTAATCACTGGCTATCTTGGTAAGATGAAGGATCTTCAGCCTTTTGCTATTAATATGGTTTCCCCAAACACCTCTCAACTTTTGGCTCTTTGTACTTCCAGACTTCTCTGGTCCCCATTTTCCCAGGTCCTCAGCTCACTGCAGATCAAAGCCTAAGTTGCTCCTATGAGCATCACCTGCTTCTGGCCCCTCCAATTCCACACAGCATGGAATCCTCATAGAGGAAAAACCATCCAGCCTGCCTCAGCAAACCACCACCACAGCAGCACCTTAGGTCTTTGCTGCCAGTGCCCTCGTCCTCCTCTGCTACCCACAGCAGATGCTTTTAAAGAATCCTGCCTGAAGAAAGGGGTTTCTGCCAGCTCCCTCCAGATACCTCCTGAAAGCAACTAATCAGTACGAGCAACTTTCCACAATCCACCAACGACAAGTTTTTCTATCTGCTTAAAATAGTCCCAGTGGGTTTTGCCCAGTGATACCAGGACCACAGATGGGATCCTCGTATCCACCATTCCCTCCACCAGCCAGATGTGCAATCCCATCGAGTTTGCTCGACAAGCCCCATCTTGCAGGCAGCAGCACTGACGGGCACTAATTACCCCTCCTGCCTTTATTTGTGCAGTCCCCACATCAGCCTCTCCACCAATATGACCAGCACTGACAGCTCTGGCCCCACTGGGTTTATCCCTGTACCAGGTCCTTCAGCTGCTTGGAGCCCATTAGCTTCTCCCTGGCTCCTGCCTCTTGCCAGGGATGGTTCTTGCCTCCTTTCCAGGCCTGGCAGCACCAGCTCTGCCCTCACTCCTCCGAGAAGCCGGCTGGGAGGTAGCAGACAAAGAGGCGCTGAGCCTCCCTGACAAAGCAGCTCGACAGCTCAGGGGGCCTCGTCCCACCAGCACTGGCACCGCGGTGCAGGCCCTGGCAAGTGGGCAAACGGAGACCCACGCTGCCGAGTGCAGCGTGCAAGGAGGCCCAGGGCAACTGGCTGGTGTGTTGGAGGCCACTAGAGACAGCCCCGTGCCGCGTGTGGCCTCCCCGGGCTGGAAGGTCTTCCCCACTGTAGAGCGCCAAGCACTTGGCTGCAAAGAAACGGCGAGAAGGGAGGGGAAAGGCGGCGGGCAGGGCCTGCTCTATTGCACCTCGGCGAGCGAAGCTTCCTGCTGGAGGTTGTACCTGCCTCCCGTGGGACTGGAGGAGAAGCGGGTGTCATCCCCACAGCTCTGCTGCTGCTGAGGTGTGACCGGCATGTCCGTGCCACCAGGGCAAGGGCGGACACGAAACGGGAGCCCCCGCACAGCTCAGCCCCGGCCAGCGCTGGGCGGGCGGGCTCCACATGCCCAGGGGCCCGGCCCAGCTCCTCGCAGCGCACGGCTGAGAGTCCGGCGGGGCAGCCCGGAGCATCCCCGCCCCGCGGGGCAGGGGCGCCCCGTGCCG
>NW_009970235.1:1881789-1894561 GCF_000747805.2 Chaetura pelagica | reverse complement strand
CCCGGCTCAGGGAGCGCAGCAGGGCTGCGTGCACCACGGGAAGGGCCGCCGGTGGGGGCTGCTAATGAGACAGGAGCAATGCAGAGTCCGTCGATGCCCGGGAGGCTGAGGGGTTGCAGTCCTGTGCAGGTATCTCCAGGGAGAGTCACCGAACCAGCGGGGGACCGGGGTGAGCAGGGACAAACCTCGGGAAGGTGCTCCAGAGGAAGGCTGAGGCGAGGCTAGGTGTGCAGGGAAATCGGGCGAGCGTGCCGGGCCACCCCTGGGATACCTGGGGCCGGGACACCTGGGGCCAGGACACACGGGCTCCAGGACATACCCTGGTGCTGCCCAGGCGGGGCTGGATTTGCCGGTAAGCATCTGGCAGAGACAAGTGTGCAGAGCAGGGAAGCGGCGTTGAAAACGATGTGTAGGAGCGAGGCAGTGGAGGCTGAGGCAAACAGCATGTCTACGCATGTCGTGACTGTGACCCCTACGCACACACCATCACCAACTGCCACAACTCCTGCTCACCCACCACCCAGGATGCACCATCACCTCCTAGCCCCCAGCAGCTGCTGTGCATGGTCCCTGTCTCCACACCTATACCCCTGAATCCTCCACACCCCTTCCTCAGCACACACTGTTCATCTAAACCCGCTCCCAACCCTGCTCGTGGGCTGAATTCCCCAAAGGCCATGGCCAAACATGAAAGGGAAGAGGGCTAGAAGTAGAATGCTCCAAGAGCATGACCACCACAGAGGTGGAGCTGCGCAGAGGCATGCAGGGACAGGGAGAAATGCCACAGAGTGGCCCTACCTGTCCTCATGTCAGACAGGCTCCTGACCCACCATTGCAACAGAGGTTGAGATGTGGCTGTTGGGGTGTGGGCTGCACGGAGGAGAGCATGCCTTCAGAGAAGCTTCATGTGGTGACCCTCATTCCTTCATTCCAGCCCATGTGCACGAGGAGAACTGGGATGGGGCTGCTGACAACCTGAACCTCCTGTGCCATCGTGGCACCGCACAGGGTGCACTGTGAGTCCCAGATCTGCAGATTTAGTAAGTATGCCCACACACCAAAAGAAACCGAACCAGATCACCCAGGTTCAACAAAACATTACAGAAGCTTCCTCCTTAGGGAAAAGACAGCCATGGCATCCAGAAGCCAAGCCTGGAAATTTCAGAGCATAGGGAATGCAAAACACAAAAGGCATCAGGAGGAGAAAAAGTGTCTGTCAGGAATAGAGTGAATACAAGGCAGTGTTTGAGGTCTAGCAGCAGATATCCATCCTGGCAGATGGGGATTATGATTATTAAAATGCAGAAAAGACAGAAGTTCTCAATAAATCTGTCAGTCAGGCATTAGGAAGGAAGCAGGATGCAGGACTGATGGCACATCAGGCTGAGAGTACTTCCACCCTCTGTCAGTAACTGAGGAGAATGTTCAGCAACATCTGTTGAGATGGCTCTTGTTAAATCCTCAGGCATGGAAAACATGCTCAACAGTTCCTGAGAGGTGATGGAGAAAGGATCTGGCTTGTGGTAGTGTATTATTTTTTAAAAAACTACCATACCAGAGGAATTGCAGAGGCCTGTCCTTCCCATCCTGTCCTGCTACATCCCTGCCGTCGCTCCCTCCTCAGAGAGGCAGCTGCACCAGGGCCATGCTGTGGATCAAAGAGGGCCTGTGGTCTGGGCTCATATGGGACTCTAGCACCTTCTTACCTTTTGCTGGTCCTGATTCTCTTCCAAATGCTTCTGTGGTCTTTTGGTGGGTGGGCATATGGCCCAATGTAGGCCCCTTCTCTGTTCTGTGCCCCGTCTCACCTGAGGCTTCAGCAGAGCCTTGGAGGGGCATCAAGATCATCCCTGGACCCACCTGAGCCCTCAGATTTGAGCTTCTCCTGGGCCAAACCGCCTAGACAGCAGCATGGGGCAGCAGTGTGAAAAGAATGTGGCTGGGGTAGGAGCCCTCCTTGGGACACTCCTTTGTGCTTGGGGAGCTTTGCAGGGGAGTCACAAGGGAGACCAAATGAGCTCCTTACACCCCACATGGCTCAGCACAGGCACAGGCTGCTTATACTTTTTCTGCAGTAGTGATGAGACACTAAGTGACATTCCTTCATTCCCAGCAGTTCAATTTGGGTTGGAAGAAGCAGCGACAGATTTGGGCATTCACAGCACCAAAGCCAAGCTCCATCTGTGTCTCACACTGCAGCTGGTGTTGCTTCCAGTCCCCAACTGTTACATCCCTCGTATCTGATGCACATTGGGACCTGGCATTGATGCTTGCCCTGTAGAGACTGGCCCTGATGCCACCACTATGGCCTGATGCCATGCTGCCTGTGAGTCCCCGCGGCCCGTGGCCGTGACAGATGGCTGTCGTGTGGCATCGCTGGTGTCGGGACTGGCTGCTGGGAGATCGGGGAGTGCAGACTGTACCACTCGTGTGCCAGGCTCCACAATTTGGCTGCTCTCTCAGGCAGCCACCATGGGAAGCCCACTGTGGGATGCACAACCCCAGAGGCTACCTGCCTCTGCACTCCCCATGGACCCCCCGGGAAGGAGGGAGGGATGGCGGTGGAGTCCTTCAGTTGTGAGAGGAACAACCCACAGCTGCATAGACCTAATTATTTGCTCACTCTTAGGGACTGCAGGAACAGGGAAGTCAGGAGGCCTTCTGCACTGGCCTGCAAGGCTGGGCCTCTGCACAAGGAGTTCTGCTCCCACCCTCTTCTCCATCTCTGGAGGGTCCAGGAGCTCATCTCTGTTATCTCTGGGTTGGAATTCCCAGCACAGCCCTTCCACTCACCAAAGGCAGTGATAGCTGCTTGCCTAGGTAAACACTTGCCGGGCAGGTTGGAGCAGGTAGCAGGAAGGAAAAGACAGGCAACATCTTCCAGGCTGTCCTCAGCTCTCCCCCATCCTCCTGGGTGTGAGAAGCTGCTTCAGCTACTTAGAACGCTCCTTGTGCTCACCCACAGCAGGGACAGGAGCCCTCTTTGGCAGCCAGGCCAAGAACAGAACATGGCGCCTTGGTCTATGAGGGCTCAGGCCACATTGTCTGGGTGGAAATTTCCCCTCCAGTTTAACCCTGGGCGTTGTGGAGACAACCCAGCATCCCCCAGGCAGCCGCTTTTGGTGACTCAGAGATCTCTGCTCCTGCACGCTCTTGAGGAGGTGCTGGAAGATGATTCACCCACAGGTGATGTGGGGGCTGAATGTAGCATTTGACACTTGCCAGCTTGAGCCAGGCACTGGGTCTGCTGCTGCCCCTGACACCAGCATCTCCCCTGGCTCCCAGAGAAGTGTGTGGCTCCTTGAGTCTCCAAGCAATTCTTCCATTCTCAGGAGTTTCAAGACGTCTGTGGTGACTCCACCTCCTTCCCTGCTCGGAAGCACTCTACTCAAGCCCTGTTGCAGGGACCATGAGGATGTCATGTCTGCTGGGTACAGCAGGGGATATGAAGACTGGAAGGTGGCAACTGTGACACAAAAAGTACTTCCCAGGAGGAGGCCAAAGAACTACAGACTGATAAATGCCACATCTGTTCTCTGGAAATGAACAAAAACTGGCATAAGGAGTAGGAAACTGGCATTGCTTTGGGACAGATGGGTAAATATGACATACTAGGAAAGAACTGACACAGCTCTCTTAAAGTGAATGTCTTTTTTCCAAAGCTAGTAGCTTTCTTGGAAAAAGCCAGCAGGCACCTGAGCATGATCCAGCTGAGGGAGGTCACCTGCACTTCCACGAGCAGATCCTTTGATGAGATGAGGTCAGTAGAGAAGGGACAAAATCTGCTAAGAATACTTAATTATTCTGGATGCTGTAGATTAATGCTAGGGATTGCAGGAGCAACTTGGCAATAAAAGGAGCCAAAAGGCGGTGTCAGGGAAGTGACACACATGGGGAAACCAAGCCCAGCCTTACATCTGAAGTGATGGGCTCTGAGACCAAAAGCTCTGACAGTCCATGAAAAATTCCCTCAGGACTGAGCAGAGGTCAAAACTGCAAAACCTGTCAAAACTGATGGGAAGGGTTAGGAAAAGGTAGAGGTGACATCAGGGGTGCCACTGTCTGCTGAGCAGTCCTGGACTGCGTAGGGTCCTGGTCCCTCCATTCTGAGGATAGAGTGGAGTTGGAAAATGCACAGAAGGGTGAAAGGATGATCAAAGGTTTCTGCCTGTGGGGTGGGTGACCACAGAATCACAGACTGGTTTGGGTTGGAAGGGAACTTAAAGATCATCCAGATCTACCTCCCACTAGATCAAGTTATCCTGGGCAACCTGTTTCACTGTCTCACCACCCTCATAGTGAAGAATTTCCTCCTAATGTCCAACCTAAATCTCCCCTGTTCAAGTTTTAAAGTTTTTACCCCCTGTTCTCTCACTACACACCCAAGTGAAAAATCCCTCTCCAGCTTTCTTGTAGGGCCCCCTTCAGGCATTGGAAGGCTGCTATGGGGTCTCCCTGGAGTCTTCTGTCTTCCAGGCCAAACAATTCCAACTCTCTCAGCCTGTCTCCAGAGCAGAGCTGCTCCAGCCCTTGGTCTCTCAAGAGCGGAGTACAGGGGCAGAATCCCCTCCCTGGCCCTGCTGCTCACGCTGCTTTTGCTGCAGCCCAGGACATGGCTGGTCTCTGGGCTGCCAGCTCACATTGCTGGCCCATGTTGAGTTTCTTATCCACCATCACCTAAGTCCTTCTCCTCAGGCTGTTCTCAATCCATTCTCCACCTAACCTGCATTCATGCATGGACCAGGGCTCTTTGGCGTGGCAAAAAGACAACTGGGGGCAGAGATCTGCGTGGCTGGGCAGCATGGGGAGAGGCTGGTAGATCAAGGATAAACACCAGAATGTGACTTGAGGCACAGCAGCCCTCTGTGCCACAGGGCAGCTGCAGATGCTACATGGCTTAGGAACAAGAACAAACAAATCCACGTAAATAAATCCGCAAGGCACAAGGAGCCTTGCAGATATTTAGAGCCAATGACCATGTCCTAGATAAAACCTGTTACTGCACAAGGAGACCATCAAAGACAGGGTGATGGGTGAGATGGACTGCTCTTGCCCCACCAACTGTGATACTGCTCCCTGGTATACCCTGCAGGCAGCATGCTTTCACTTGGCAAGTCATTCCCAGCCTGAAAGTGTCCCTCTTCCAGCAGCCCCCAACCTCATCACCAATCACATTCCCCACCAGCTGCACTTAGGAGTCTGCAAGCTCTGTTACTCCCTTCCAAATGTCCCAGCTGCCATCCAACTGGAAGGAAATGGAATAGAGCAGCCATGCTCACCCATCACAGCTCACTTCCAGGGCAGAGAGCAGGCTGGCGTGGAAGGAATGCACTACAGAAGATGCTTTGCAGAACCTCTCAGCCCAGCCTGCCACAATGAGGAGCACAGGGGTGGCAAGTCATAAGATGTGGGAAAGCAAGGAGGAACATTGAGAACATAGGCTCACAGGTCCTGTGTGTGATGTGACACACTGCTCCTTCCAAGCATTGCAAACTAGGACTTTTCTGCATCCACACTGGCACACATGATGGACCGGAGCTTTGGCCACAACACCCCCCGGCAGCGCTACAGGCTCGAGGAAGAGTGGCTGGAGCTGCCCAGCAGAGGGACCTGGGGCTGCTGGTTGGCAGCAGCTGAACATGAGCCAGCGTGTGCCCAGGTGGCCAAGGAGGCCAACACCATCCTGGCCTGCATCAGGAACAGTGTGGCCAGCAGCACCAGGGAGGGGATCCTGCCTCTGCTCAGCCTTGGTGAGGCTGCACCTCGAGCACTGGGGGCAGGTTTGGGCACCGCAGGATGGGAAGGACATGGAGGTGCTGGAGAGGGGGCACAGAAGGGCAGCTGGGCTGAGGAGGGGTCTGGAGAACAGGTCTGATGAGGAGAGGCTGAGGGAGCTGGGGCTGTTCAGCCTGGAGAAGAGGAGGCTGAGGGGAGACCTCATTGCTCTACAGCTCCCTGAGAGGGGGTTGTGGTGAGGAGGGTGTTGGGCTCTTCTCCCTGGTGACCAGTGATAGGACAAGAGGAAATGGAGTCAAGTTGCTCCAGGGGAGGTTCAGATTGGGTATTAGGAAACATTTATTCACGGAAAGAGTAGAAAGAGCTGTCAGACACTGGAACAGGCTGCCCAGGGAGGCACCATCCCCAGAGGTGTTAAAAAAATGGGTGGAGGTGGTGCCTTGGGGGATGGTTTAGCAGTCATGGTAGGGTTCACACTTGGACTTGATGATCTTGAAGGTCTTTTACAATCTTGTTGATTATATGATTCTCTTCAGGCCACTCAGACACTGCTTGTCCAGATGTGCAGGAGATGCCCAAAACACACACCTTTACCAAATGAAGCAAAGTCTTGCCAGCAGTTTTTGCAGCTCTCCGAGCTTTCTGTCCAAATAAGTCATTATGCAGTTGATACTATAAGAGAAACCATGCTGATTGACCAAAAGAAGAGACAACAACTCCATAACAGACATCTGACTGCTCAGACCTAGACACCTGGGTTGTCACCTCAGCCATGCTAAGCACCTTGTCTGCCTGTGCTCTCAGCACTGCCAGCCCTCTGCACATCCACAAACCTGAGTGTCACAACTGCTCTCAGGTGTGATGTATTATTTCATTAACACTTGACAAGGTGTGGAGAGCCATGGGGAACTTAATTTCCACAAATACAGGCACAGCACCCTGGAAATGGGCCAGCGAGAGAGCTGGGTGGCAGATAGGAGTAAAAAAAAAAAATGACTTGAGGACTCACACATAGCATAAGAAATGCCTCTTTCACTGGCAAATGCCAGGTACAGGCTTGAGAGAAATTTCCAAACAGCTGCTACACAAACTCTTTGGTGTTTTATTTTGTTGTGTTTTTTTGTAAAATCATTTCATGTGAGCCCAAGCCCTGGAAACTTCTACTCAAGGGAGCCAAACCACAGGGGTTGTTCTGGAGCTTCCTTTGGTATTTCCCCAGCAAAACCCAGCTTGTGGCAGGGAAATGTTGTGACAGATGCTGACTTGGTAGCAACAGCTATTTTGTATCATGCAAATCTCATGGCCTCATCCAGCCATCTGCTTTCACACTCTGCCCAGTTAAGTTCATGCTTCCAGGGCTGCAGCTGTAACACAAATACAGCCGCTTCATTGCTGGTCCTCTGGTAAGAAGAACATCTGTGTCTGTGGGGTATCATTTGCTCTTAGCATGGGACTTGACCCTGCAGAGGTTTCCAGGTGGAATAAGATGCCTGAATTCCTCCTCTGAATGAACAAAGGAAGCAGGACCAGCTGGCAGAACAGGGATCTGAAGTAGATAGCAAGCAGTAAAGTGGAATTGATTGGATCCACCTGCACTCATTGATCTGAGGCTGAGCAAACTGAGGAGCTGAAGCATTTGCAGTTCAGTCAGAGTGACATGCCTGTTGGAGGCCTGTGTTCTGGGGCTGGCAGGAGACCTGTGTGCCCCAGTAAAGTGTTAATGGTGGCTTTGATTAATCCAGTCGCAACAGCCAGGCTCACCCAGATGAGTCCTTCTCCAGACAGACTCTCACTGGCTTTACATTGCCTAGAGAGTGTGAACTACCCTTGGTATACCCTCTGTATCTCTTAATAGGGCTGTCACCAACCAACAGGAAGATGGACACAGCAGACAAGAGCAAACCAGGGGCTATTCCCCCACCCTAAGTGGAACAAGTTCTTGTGCCACCAACCCAGACCTGTGTCTCTTAAAGGACTGGAAGGCAGAAAATGAAGGTGAATCCAGAGGGGAGTGCAAGATGAGGTGAGGGCTGCTGCCTGTCAGAGTGTGGCTGCCTGTTTTCTGTCTGCTCAGCATCACAAAGCAGGATGATGAGGTGGCTGTGTGCAGGCTATAAATCCTGTGGGAGGAGGCTCCTGCTCAGAGCACAGACCAAGGCAGAGTGAGAGCTTGGGCTGAAATAAGGCAGCACACACATAACACGTGGCAGACCTATATAGGGCTGCAGGGCGGCTGACTTCCCCCTGGGGTGCTTTATCACACCCCAGATTCTGCTGGATGCTGCACCCACAAGGAAAGGGCTCAAGAGGCTGCTCCAGGCTTTGTGCTCCCTGAAGGACAGAGAGGTCGGTTTTGGTGAATCTCTGCTTCATATATTTTGGGGATCATTTTTCTTCATATCTGAATGTTGGAGCCAAGAGAGGGGATCCCACAAAATAACCAAGAAAAAAAAAATCAGTCTGTTGTGGCCTGTTTGCCTGCCCTACATAGTGCTAGCAGACTGGAAAATGTCCTTTGAAGAACCAGAACAGTCTCATGCGCTGTTGTGGGCCCATAAAGCCTCTCAAGAGCATCACAGCTGAATAATCATGTCAATAAATGCTCGAGTCCTCCTCCTTCAGTCCTTGGTGCTTGTGCTAGAAGACAAGGAGGTGGGTGATGGGGACAGAGCTATGTCAGGTTGCTCGCAGCTGTGTCCCAGCTCAGATGTACTGTCCTTTGCCCCCAGATCCCACCTAAACCTTTACCCCTCCCCAGGACCCTTGTCTTGGCCTACTCTTGCATCCTGTACTGGCCTAGCAAGTGGCTGTGGGTATGGGAATATGAGATACTGGGCTAGATGGTATAACTCAGTGGAACCACTCTGATTTCCTTAGGAAGCAAGGGGGACTTTCAGCAGCAGAGCAGATGATGAGCTGAATTTATGGCCTCTGAATACGCAGAGGTGATGTAACTGGCCTGCCTCAGTGCACGGTTTTCTGTCACCAGAAAAACATGGAGCACCTGCTCAAAGCACTGGCATCCATCCCACCTCCTCAGGTACCAGCACTGCTCCCAGGGCTCTAAGACTGGAACAGGAGCTGCTGGGGATCACTCTGCCTCCCTCCTTGAGAAGGGGAAAGGAGCCCAGGGGTTGAAGGACTTGGAGAAAAGCCACGGAGGGACAGGGCGGGGTGGGAAGAGCAGAGTTCAGCTAGAAGAGCTGTCCTGCCCAGGTGCTGAGCAGAGCCCAAAGGGTCATCCAGCAGACAAATGATCCCCCAATATCACCACAAGCTCATCCCTTTCCCACCATGCAGCTTGAACATATCCTGGCAGGTCCAAATCGTCAGGGACAGACCAGCAGCATCCTGTGGACAAAGCCACGCAGCAAAGGGCTGTTGGGGCCCTGACAAACTGGCACAATGTCATTAGAAGTGATAGTATCCAAATCATGTTGGGGAAGACAGCCCATGGGTAGGAAGCTGTGCTCAGACAGGGCCACCACCACTGATAGGTGGCAGCTGCTCCATGTCTTCTCTTCTGCACCCGCCAGGCCCCAGCTGCTTATCTCTGTGTCCACTCACCACCTCCCTGCTGACTTCCATGTTTGGCAGCTCCTCCCTGTCACTGCAGTGCTGATCTCAGTCGTGCCCATTCCAACAGCCCATTCCAATCCTCATTATGCTGTCACTGGGGACACACCTGCTCATTGCAACACCACCAGCTCAATGTGAGGAAAAGCACAAGTGGCCAGGTACAGAGCAGCAGAAGGACCTCTCTCCTCCAAAAGCTCGTGCCTTGAGATCCTGAGACTGTGATGACCCCACCTCTGCAGCTCAGCTTCCCCCTGTCCTGCGTATGTCTGCACAGCCAGATGTCTCCCCACAGTGTAGCCATAGGGCTGATGATGATGTTAAACTCCCTGGACATGAGAGGATATACATCCATCTCCTACCAGTGATGCTGCACTCACTCACTTTAGGTCCAGCATGAGGACACAGATGAACAAGAGCAGGGTTCCTGCAGCCAGGAGACACAGACTGAGATCCTTGGAGGGCAGGTACCAAAAGCCATGTGGACACTCAGGTCATTCAGTAATAACACCAAAGAGCCTCTCCTCCAGCACCTCCTGGTCAGCCAGGTTTGATATGGTGCAGAGCATCCCACCACTGTTGAGGACCAGTAGGCACACCAGCACACAGGGCAAGTCCACAGTGAAGAGGCTGAAGGAAGGATGAGGTGGACATAAACAAAGGAAGGACACAAAAGGTGGTTCTGACTTCCTCTACCACTCTGAGCTCTTTGGGTTGAATACAAGCAAGATGAGGAGGTCAGGGTGGCAGGACTAACTATTTCACAGAGTAACTGAGGTGCCCAGGGCCTTCCTCTGGTTTGTCCCAAGCCTTGGGAACTCTCTTAGATATAGGATGCACCAGCTGCAGCAGATATACAAGTGCAGGGACATACCCAACCCAGCACAGGCAGCATGGCTGCAGAAGACCTCTGCCACTTCCAGCAGCCTCTCACATGCAGGCAAAAGATACAGGGGTGCCTAGGTCTGGTTCAGGTGTGTGTGGATCTGATGCTGAGCAGTGGACTCATTGTGTAGATGAGAGCAAAGGCTCTGTGACCAGATCTCCTTGACACAGAGCTATGAGTCCTCTGGGCCATCCACCTCCCTTGAAGTGCCATGACTAGTCTAAAAATGTTTTACACAAAGACATCCTTTTGATCCCAGGTGTTTGGAATTCTTTGCATATCTGTGAAAATAGAAGAGCCTTTAATACTTGGAGCATTATGAAAATGAGCAACAGTGGTGACAGCAAACAGTGATTAACTATTAAAGTGTGTTTCATCAGGAAGAAAGAGAAAGGATAGCACAGAGGGACACCTGTCACTGTTTTGGGCCACAAAGACCATCTCATAATTAGCCCCTCATCTTCCTCTCTCAGTCCACAGCTAGTGTGTATGGACTGGTGGATGGAGTTGGTAAAGAGAAACTTCATTCCCTGAGAAATACCCACAGGAGTGAGAGGGGGGATTACAGCTGGGGCAGGGGGTGTTGGGAGACACAGTGAGGGGTGGGGTGAGAGAGAGGATGAGGGAAAGGGTCAGGAGAAGAGTTGGGTGAGGGACAAGCTTATGGCTGGAAGCAGAGACAGCATCAAGATCACAGTCTGAAGCTAGGCCAAGGCCAGAGAATACAGAATACAGAATCATCATGGTTGGATCACCAAGATGACTGAGTGCAATCATCAATACAAAAAAACCCCCAAGAAACACAACCAACCACACACACACCACCAAACACCACCCACAAACCCCCCACAACCTTGGCCACTAGAGCATGTCCTGAAGTGCCACATCTACACGTTTCTTGAATACCTACAAGGATGGTGACTCAACCACTTCCTTGAGGCTGTTCCAGTGCCTGACCACTCTTGCAGAATAGAAATTCTTCCTAATCTCCAGTCTAAACCTCCCCTGCTGCTACTTCAGGCCATTTCCTCTGTTCCTGTCATCATTCACTTGAAAGAAGAGGCCATCACCCACCTCCCTACAATCTCTTTTCAGGCAATTGTAGAGGGCAATGAGGTCACCCCCCAGCCTCCTCTTCTCCAAACTAAACAACTCCAGTTCCCTCAGCTGTTCCTTGTATGACTTGTGCTCCAGACCTTTCCCCAGCTTGGTAGCTCCCCTGGACATGCTCCAGCCCCTCAACATCCGTCTTATAGTGAGAGGCCCAGGATTGAACATGAGGTGCAGCCTCAACAGTGGCTGGTACAGCGGCAGGATCCCCTCCCTGGTGCTGCTGGCCACACTGTTCCTGATGCAGGCCAGGATGGTGTTGGCCTCCTTGGCCACCTGGGCACACGCTGGCTCATGTTCAGCTGCTGCCAACCAGCAGCCCCAGGTCCCTCTGCTGGGCAGCTCCAGCCACTCTTCCTCGAGCCTGTAGCGCTGCCGGGGGGTGTTGTGGCCAAAGTGCAGGATCCCACACTTGGCCTTGTTGGGCCTCATCCCATTGGCCTCGGCCCATGCAGATCAACACTTCCAGCCAACTTGGTGCCCTCTGCTCACTTAGAAGGGAAGAAGGGTCAGGTTCAGGAGGAGAGTGACCAGGGTTAAGAAGAGGGAGGTGTTAGGGTTACAACCAGGGTTAGATTTGGCGCTGGGGTTGGGGAAGGAGGGCAGACAGGC
This sequence comes from Chaetura pelagica, assembly GCF_000747805.2. NCBI lineage: Eukaryota > Metazoa > Chordata > Aves > Apodiformes > Apodidae > Chaetura > Chaetura pelagica. The sequence continues at coordinate 1,882,641 of NW_009970235.1, read as the reverse complement.
CTAGAGGTGGGGCGAGGAGCAGGGCTTGGGCTCAGGGTCAAGCCGGGTAATGGGGTGAGGGGAGTGGAGAAGCCCAGGGTCCTGGTCCGAGCTGGGGCCTCCCGGGGCTGCGCTCGGGGCGGCAGGGCCGGAGCTGGGGCAGGGAGAGGGGTGATGGGGCAGAGCCTGGGCTGGCCCCGCAGAACCTGAGCGACACACTCACACTCACACAGACACACTCACAGACACACACTCACACAGACAGACACCCAGACACCCACACCCCCCCACACCCACACCCACACACGCTCCCGTCCCCCCGCTCCGCCGCGTCAGACGAGGCGCGCCCGGCAAGGCCCGCCGCGCCGGCCCCTCACGCACGGCCCCGGTAGCGCGCCGTGATCGTATAGTGGTTAGTACTCTGCGTTGTGGCCGCAGCAACCTCGGTTCGAATCCGAGTCACGGCATCGCCCCGCGGTGACACGGCACAAGGGCTGCGTTTTTTCTTCTCTGCAGCCCCTGCGTTTTCCGTTCCCCTTTCCCCTTTTATTTCCACTCTCATTTATTTTTTTTCGACGCTGATTTATTTTGGTTTACTCCATTTTCTCTTCCCTCAGTGCACTGCTTCCCCGTTGCGCAGCTCCTCCCCGCGGGGTCAAGAAACAGCCGCTGAAATTACCGGCGCGACGTGAAAAAAAGGGAAAAAACAACCTTAGACATGTCTTGGGGTGAAGAAAGTCCCAAAAGGGCTGCCCCTGTGCCGTGTCACCGCGGGGCGATGCCGTGACTCGGATTCGAACCGAGGTTGCTGCGGCCACAACGCAGAGGACTAACCACTATACGATACCGGCGCGCCACCGGGGCTGCCGGGAG
>NW_009970235.1:1872744-1881040 GCF_000747805.2 Chaetura pelagica | reverse complement strand
ACCATCCCCAGAGGTGTTAAAAAAATGGGTGGAGGTGGTGCCTTGGGGGATGGTTTAGCGGTCATGGGGCTGTAGAGCTGACAGTTGGGCTTGATGATCTTGAAGTTCTTTATCAACCTTAACGACTGTATGATTCTATGATCCTCATGCCATGGGCAGGGACACCTCCCACTAGACCATGTTGCCCCATTCAACCTGGCCTTGAAAACTTCCAGGGAGGGGGCCAGCCACAGCTTCCCCAGGAAACCTGTGCCAGAATGGTTTGTGTTGGAAAGGACCTTTAAATGTCTAGTCCAACTGCTCTTCACTGAGCAGAGACAGCTTCAACTAGACCAAGTTGCTCATAGCCCCATCCAACCTGACTTTAAATGTTTCTAGGGATGTGGCTTCTGCATGACCCACTGGGGTTTGCACCAGTATCTCATGAGTGTTGCAGTGGTGCCCTTCACATGCACGGATAGTTCTCACCAGCCTTGTACAAAGCACCTGCAGGGCTTTGCCCCCTGTCAGCCTCTCACTGAGCTGTACCAGCAGGTTGTGCCCACACCAATCTGGGCAGCTTTGGGGCAGGACTGGGCACAACCCACAGGCTGAAGATGCTGCTGGTGTGTGCTAGGACCTTCTACGGGGAGCTAGCATCCAGACGCAATGTGGCACATGGGTACCTTCGGGTGTAACTGACCAGCAATCTCTGAACTTGTTCCTGCTAATCCCCACTGCTGGGTGCTCACATCACCTTCAGAGCTGTATTGCTTCCCTGCTCCCTGTGTCACAAAGAGCAGGGAGATGCCAGCCAGCTGCTGCTATGTGGGGACACAGCCCCCACTGGCCTGTGCAGAAAAGTGGTTCCCAACAGAGGGTGACCAGCAGCCCCAGCCAGGGGCTGGGAGAGGCCCTTTTTCAGGGAAGCATTTCCTGGGGTGGGGTAAAGGTTGGATTTCTGTGTTGAGCCCTGAGGGAAGTGATTAGTTTTGCCTGGGCATGGAAGTACCTCAGGGCACCCTCCTTTGGGCTGCGTGGTGCCCTGTATGGCTGCCCCTTTGGGCCTCCCCCGGGTGCCCGGGCATGAGCCCGGGAGGAGCTGGGGCGGCCCCAGCCCTGCAGAGCCCAGCCCAGCTCTTTGGACCGAGCTGTTAATTGGTAACCGGGGCGCGGGGCCAGGAGCGGCGCTGCTGGCGGGGCTGGAGGGTGAGCACGGGGACCAGGGGCACAGGGCATGAGAACATGGGGGGCGCGAGGCCGTGGGGCACGGGTGTGAGGTCGTGGGGCACAAGGACATGGGGAGGTTGAGTATGTGGGGCACGAGGTCATGGTGGGCATGAGGGTGTGGGGCACAAGGTCATGGTGGGCATGAGGGTGTGGGGCATGAGGTATTGGGAGGCATGAGGGCACAGGGCATAGGGACACTATGGGGAGGCCAGAGGAACACATGGCCGCTCTGAGCTGAGAGGTAGTTAGGCATCCATGGGGGACAGAGGTGCAAGGGGCATGGGCATGGCATAGGGACACAGGACACGACGGGATCAGGGGGTATATCAGCTGCTGTCCCACCAATTGACTACCTATTTGGCCTCACTCCTCATGGGGAGGACAACCAATGAGACTTGACAAAAACAAAGGTAGATGAAACACCTGAGGAGGTGGCACTGAGGGGGCAATGGAGGTGGCATCAGATGCTGGAGGGCAGTGAACATGGGAAGGATGGGGAGAGCTGGGGTCCCTGGAGGGGTCCTGGAGACATCCTTAAGACCAGGAGTGCTGGAAGCCACAAAGGAGGTCTGGAGTCCTACTGTGGCTCTGTGTCCTGCCCTACTCCTGAGGAGCTGCAAGCCCAGGGGCATACTGGGGGTCAGCATGTTTCAGTTGTCCTCCTGCTGGTCCTCCTTGGTAGCTCCACTGGCCCATGGAGCCCAGCACCACATTCAGCTGCCATGAGGTTCCAAGCTGGGGTGGAGGATGTTCTCCAAAACTCCTCACCTCCACTTATTTCATTTGAGGGTGAGTCTCTCCCCTCAGTGGACCCTAATTCTCATGCTGCAGGAAACAGGCAGTGACTTTGCTGTCTCCACCTTCTCCACGCAGAACTGTGTGACCCTCCTCCAAAGCAAGGACAACTCCACACTCCCTCTGTCCTCACACAGTACTGCTCCTACAGTTGATCATTCATTGCCCTCTCTGTGACTTCTGTGCTCCTCCCTCATACTTCTCCAGGTAGAGGAACTAGGAGGGTATCCAAATGGGATGCTCCAACTGTGTTCCTCCCCTGGCATAACACTGGTAGTTCTGGCTTTGCTGGACCAGTTCTCCCAGTATGATCCTCCTTTAGGACCAGTCCCCATGCAAACTACCAGTTATTCCTACCCATGGCTTCAGTACTGTACTAGTTACCAACATGACAGGACCTTCTTCCTCATCTTACTTGTTTGCACCCAAAGCTCTCCATGTGGGATGCAGCCAGATCTATTTTTTGCGAAATCCCATTTGCAAAGGGGCTCATGGAAACCGGTGGCCACTGCCACCAGCTTGGAGGTGGAGCTACCAACCCCCCCTGCTGCATCTAATCTTCTCCTGTATTTCTTTCCCAGAGATACAGGAGAAGGAAGTCACCCACTAGCGCTGCAGCTTGAGGACTCTATGGGGTTGTCCCTTGGTGTGTTAGTGCCAATGCCCTAATGAGAAGGGCTTCTCCTCTTGGAGACCCAAATTTGAAAATTGGGGTGGACATTGGTCCTTCCCAGAACTGATCCCATCTTTCCCTCCCCAGCCGGGGCTGATCCCTCACAGTGCTGTTTCTCTAATGCAGTGAAGCTGCAGCTCTTCTGGAGATGGAAGAAAACCAGATAAACCTGGACAGCCTTGAGAATGGGGCAGATAACCCAGCTTTCAGTTCTGTGGTAAGTCCCCCTTTCCCTCACCTGCAAGAGTAGAGGAGCTGCTTGGGGCGCTCCAGCTAATGATGTTTTTCAGGGGGAGGAGAAACTCTATCAGGAATGTGATGGTCCATGTGGTGAGAGCAAAGAGGAGAGAAGAGAAGGAAAAGGGAGATTCTCCTCCTACTGCTGGTAGGGCGACCATTGGGGATGCGTGGCTGTATTTACAGTTTTATTTACAGCCATTTACAGTGGTGGTAGCAAGTCTGCAACCCTTGGGCCAGCAATTCTGGAGCCAAACCTGATCTGGGAGCAGAGCTGGGATATACTGACCACAGAGGGGGGAACAGTGCCTGATGGCTCCATGTGGTTTTGTAGGGTGGCAGTGGCAGGTCTTTGTGCCTGTAGCAGCCACCCAGAGCAAGCCTCAATTCATGGTGTCCAGGATGTTGGAGTGTGTGGTGGGGTCTCTTCTGCTCCTTCAGAGCTTCTGGAGGCCACGACACACCTACTCCACCATGCTGCTGCTGCAGGCACCCTCTGGAAGGCATGATCATGACCTGGCCCTGTTGAGTTCAGCTGGGTTGATCCTCAGGATCCATCTTCTGTGCTTTTCATGTCTCTGAAATGTGACTCTCCCCAGGAGGGCCCTGCAGCCAGTATCCAAGGCAAAGCGCTTCTGTAAGGCTCATGCCAATGTGTTGAGAAGAGTCAGGGTGAGCACGGGGACCAGGGGCACAGGGCATGAGAACATGGGGGGCGCGAGGCCGTGGGGCACGGGTGTGAGGTCGTGGGGCACAAGGACATGGGGAGGTTGAGTATGTGGGGCACGAGGTCATGGTGGGCATGAGGGTGTGGGGCACAAGGTCATGGTGGGCATGAGGGTGTGGGGCATGAGGTATTGGGAGGCATGAGGGCACAGGGCATAGGGACACTATGGGGAGGCCAGAGGAACACATGGCCGCTCTGAGCTGAGAGGTAGTTAGGCATCCATGGGGGACAGAGGTGCAAGGGGCATGGGCATGGCATAGGGACACAGGACACGACGGGGTCAGGGGGTATATCAGCTGCTGTCCCACCAATTGACTACCTATTTGGCCTCACTCCTCATGGGGAGGACAACCAATGAGACTTGACAAAAACAAAGGTAGATGAAACACCTGAGGAGGTGGCACTGAGGGGGCAATGGAGGTGGCATCAGATGCTGGAGGGCAGTGAACATGGGAAGGATGGGGAGAGCTGGGGTCCCTGGAGGGGTCCTGGAGACATCCTTAAGACCAGGAGTGCTGGAAGCCACAAAGGAGGTCTGGAGTCCTACTGTGGCTCTGTGTCCTGCCCTACTCCTGAGGAGCTGCAAGCCCAGGGGCATACTGGGGGTCAGCATGTTTCAGTTGTCCTCCTGCTGGTCCTCCTTGGTAGCTCCACTGGCCCATGGAGCCCAGCACCACATTCAGCTGCCATGAGGTTCCAAGCTGGGGTGGAGGATGTTCTCCAAAACTCCTCACCTCCACTTATTTCATTTGAGGGTGAGTCTCTCCCCTCAGTGGACCCTAATTCTCATGCTGCAGGAAACAGGCAGTGACTTTGCTGTCTCCACCTTCTCCACGCAGAACTGTGTGACCCTCCTCCAAAGCAAGGACAACTCCACACTCCCTCTGTCCTCACACAGTACTGCTCCTACAGTTGATCATTCATTGCCCTCTCTGTGACTTCTGTGCTCCTCCCTCATACTTCTCCAGGTAGAGGAACTAGGAGGGTATCCAAATGGGATGCTCCAACTGTGTTCCTCCCCTGGCATAACACTGGTAGTTCTGGCTTTGCTGGACCAGTTCTCCCAGTATGATCCTCCTTTAGGACCAGTCCCCATGCAAACTACCAGTTATTCCTACCCATGGCTTCAGTACTGTACTAGTTACCAACATGACAGGACCTTCTTCCTCATCTTACTTGTTTGCACCCAAAGCTCTCCATGTGGGATGCAGCCAGATCTATTTTTTGCGAAATCCCATTTGCAAAGGGGCTCATGGAAACCGGTGGCCACTGCCACCAGCTTGGAGGTGGAGCTACCAACCCCCCCTGCTGCATCTAATCTTCTCCTGTATTTCTTTCCCAGAGATACAGGAGAAGGAAGTCACCCACTAGCGCTGCAGCTTGAGGACTCTATGGGGTTGTCCCTTGGTGTGTTAGTGCCAATGCCCTAATGAGAAGGGCTTCTCCTCTTGGAGACCCAAATTTGAAAATTGGGGTGGACATTGGTCCTTCCCAGAACTGATCCCATCTTTCCCTCCCCAGCCGGGGCTGATCCCTCACAGTGCTGTTTCTCTAATGCAGTGAAGCTGCAGCTCTTCTGGAGATGGAAGAAAACCAGATAAACCTGGACAGCCTTGAGAATGGGGCAGATAACCCAGCTTTCAGTTCTGTGGTAAGTCCCCCTTTCCCTCACCTGCAAGAGTAGAGGAGCTGCTTGGGGCGCTCCAGCTAATGATGTTTTTCAGGGGGAGGAGAAACTCTATCAGGAATGTGATGGTCCATGTGGTGAGAGCAAAGAGGAGAGAAGAGAAGGAAAAGGGAGATTCTCCTCCTACTGCTGGTAGGGCGACCATTGGGGATGCGTGGCTGTATTTACAGTTTTATTTACAGCCATTTACAGTGGTGGTAGCAAGTCTGCAACCCTTGGGCCAGCAATTCTGGAGCCAAACCTGATCTGGGAGCAGAGCTGGGATATACTGACCACAGAGGGGGGAACAGTGCCTGATGGCTCCATGTGGTTTTGTAGGGTGGCAGTGGCAGGTCTTTGTGCCTGCAGCAGCCACCCAGAGCAAGCCTCAATTCATGGTGTCCAGGATGTTGGAGTGTGTGGTGGGGTCTCTTCTGCTCCTTCAGAGCTTCTGGAGGCCACGACACACCTACTCCACCATGCTGCTGCTGCAGGCACCCTCTGGAAGGCATGATCATGACCTGGCCCTGTTGAGTTCAGCTGGGTTGATCCTCAGGATCCATCTTCTGTGCTTTTCATGTCTCTGAAATGTGACTCTCCCCAGGAGGGCCCTGCAGCCAGTATCCAAGGCAAAGCGCTTCTGTAAGGCTCATGCCAATGTGTTGAGAAGAGTTGTCCTGGGCCTCTTGGGAGTAGGTGAGGACTTCTGGCACTGAGTCCCCATTTCCACATCTCTTTGGCTGGCTGTGCCCCCAGCCTCCGAGCACTGGGCACAAGCACCCACGTGGAGGTTCTATCTGCTCTCATCAACCCACTGCCTGCCCTCTCCTCACCCCACCACTCCTGCCCACGAGGGCTACCTGCACCTCACTGTCTTCATTCCCTTTCTCCACCTACTCAAAGGGTTTGCTGTGCCTCTTCTGCTCTCTCTATGTGCCCCCAGATAGCTGAGGTGCTGTCACCAGTGAGCTTGGCTTCAGGGGTGGCGGTCCCTAGGTCCTCCTTGCATAGATAGGAGGCTCAAGGGTGGCCAGAGAAGGACATTTGGAGGAAATGAACCTCACTGTTGGCCCCAGTTAGTGTTAGGAATCGTGATCCTACATTCCTCATGTTTCTGACTCCCCATGTGCCTTCTACAGCCTACTTGTGCTACTTTATTGTGGCCTGTTGGCTCAACTTCCAGCGAGCCCTTGCCTTGGTTGTCATGACTGTGGTGGTTGTCTTCTTCATCTGCTGGAGCCTCTTCAAGAAGCATTGTGGGGCAAAGGTGTTACTGCTTCTCAGCCCCGTTTGGAAATGCTGCCAAAAGTCCTGGCCATGGCTGAGATGGTGAGTGAGAAAAAGGCAGGGCCAGATCCCTCCCAGCACCCGGGTCCCCTCTGTCTGGCTGCCCTGCCAACATGACCAACATCTCGTGGCCTTGGGTATCTGCCCTAGTGCCGCACAGGCACCTCAGGAATGATGCTGCATGGCCCCGCCTGGGGACTACTTAAAAGCCATGGCAGAAACATATTGCTGCTCTACCTCAGTAGTGTGAGGGCTGTTCACATCCTTCATTTGTGTCTGAGCCCCAGGTTTCTTCAGATGCACAGACCTCATGGCAGCAGCTCCTGTGCAGTTAGCTCCTGCCCTCTGTGAGCTGCTCCCCATGGGAACATCCCCTTTGTGACAATCTGGGATTTCCTTTGCAGGCTGCTGTGGGTGGCCCTGCTGGGAGGCCTGATCATATGGCTGGCTTTGGACACCTCCAGAAACCCAGAGCAGCTCATCTCATTGGCTGGCTTCTGCTTTTTGGTGCTGTTCCTGTTTGCCTGCTCCAAGCACCACAGTGCAGTATGTGTTTCAGGTGTGGCTTGGCCATTGGTCCCCTCACAGGAGTTGACCACCAAGCACTAGGGAACTAGTGCTTCCTTCCCACTAGCACCCCATCACTAGAGCTCCCTGTAGGAAGCAGAAGTCCAGCAGGGCTCCTGGGCAGAGCTGGTCAGATGGATGGAACCCCAAAACCACCTCACTGCTCTCCTTCCCACTGCTCAAACCAAGGCTCCCCCATGATGCCTCCATCCTGTTTTCCACCATATCCTTCATAGCGGGTCAGACCCAGAGACCGAGCACCAGACACATGTCTGAGGTTCAGGAGCTTCAGGGGTGGAGGGTGGGCCTGAGCTTTGGGTGCCCTGGATGACTTGGGCAGAAGTGATTGAAGGCTTCACTGGTTTGGGTACTCCCTCCACGCACTTACTACAAAGGATTAATGAACAGGGAGTTTTAGTCTAGTGTGTCTATACTACCAATCAAGGTAGTCAGAAGGTCTCTGTGCTCATCTCCTCCTGGGTAAGCTGGGCAGGTTATGTTCCACCAGCCAGTTCTGGAGTCCCACCAACTCATCTTCTTGCTCCATCACCATCCTACATTTGCAGGTTCCTATGACGCTTTCTTTAGTAGCATTCCCATGACCCTTACACTATAATGGTGCTGAAGAGGCAGGAAGCAAGAGAGTGACATCCGTGGGCTTTGCTAACATCTCAGTCCCTATTCTGCTCTTGGTCCCCAGGTGTCCTGGAGAGCTGTTTTCTGGGGCCTTGGCTTGGAGTTCTTATTTGGACTCTTTGTCCTCCGGACAACCCCTGGAGTTCAAGCTTTCCAGTGGATGGGTGATCAGATCCAGGTACTGTGTGTGTGCATCCCATCCCTCAATGTGATTCCCCCTGGGATCAGCCAGAAGAACAAAGGGTGGCTTGGGGTGGAGAAGCAGCAGGGACTGCATGCTCACTTTTTTGTATGGGACTGGAGGAAAGCCAGATCCTTCCTGGTTTTCTGGAACAGCCCAGGGCCTTTGTTGCAGTCTGCCATTTGATTGGAGCCATCCCCTGTGAGTAGGAGACAACCCACCAGTGTCCTCAGCTTAGGTCATTCTCTGGTGGGGTAGTGAGCTGTGAGGTTGGGGGTGCTGATCCCTGCTCAGTAGAAGTGAGATGTCAGGGAAAGA
>NW_009970235.1:1869061-1872523 GCF_000747805.2 Chaetura pelagica | reverse complement strand
GAAAGAGTCAGTGGAGATCTCCTTACCCTGCAACTTCTCCACTTGCAGTTCTTCTTGGGATACACCACAGCTGGCTCCAGCTTCGTCTTTGGGAACACGCTCATTAAAGAAGTTTTTGCCTTTCAGGTCAGCTTGGGGAACAGGGCATGGGAGGGAGTGGCAGAGCCTGGCTTTCTCCTGGTCTGGCTGCCTTGTTGGGTGCTGGAGAGCATGGAGCTAAATGCAACCAGGCCTGCGCACAGAGCTCAAACAGTTCAAGGATGGGTATCCCTCAGCTTTTAACCCATCTGTGAACCTCCTCAGTGCTGTGAAGGTTTTTCACTTGTCCCTGTCCCTCCTGCCAGCCTGGCCCAATAGCAATGGCTGGTGATGCAATACCATGCCATGTCCAGCTCATGGGACACAAGGGCTTGGTCCCCAAGTATACTTAGATGTGATGCTCAGCTGTCCTTTAACCTTGTGCCCTTGCCCACAGACTCTGCCCATTGTTGTTTTCTTCAGTTGTGTGATGTCCATCCTCTACTACCTTGGTGTCATGCAGTGGCTCATTGTCAAGGTAGGGCCTTACACCTGGCTCTGGGGTGGTGGTGGAAAGGAGAAAAACCTGCTGGGTTTTCAGACTACTGTGTTCAGCTGAGGGATGTCCCAGGGAAATTAGCATGATGCTAATCTGGGGAGATTTGTCCTGCTTAAAATAATAGACACAAACCCCTCTATTTTGCATGCCCTCCCAAGGAAGTTCAGCCCTGGAGCTGATGTTGCTACCTGGTCTTTGGGCATTTCTCAAGATTCCTTCTGTGCAGCTTGAGGGCCAGTGAGTGCCCTGCTACATGGAGTGGGTGGCAGTAGCCTTCGTGAACATGGTGGCCTTGTCTTCCCCAGATCTCCTGGCTGCTTCAAGTCTCAATGGGCACCACTCCCACTGAGACCCTGAGTGTGGCGGGAAACATTTTTGTGGGACAGGTAAGGTATTGGGCAGGAGACCCAGCTCCTCAGCCCTCACTGCTCAGCTTGCCCTGGAGGAAGGGTTGTTTTCTCCCTTCTCAGGAGCAGAAGACCTGCGGTCCTGTGTGACCCTGTTTCAAAGACTACAGGCTTTTCTCTCTCCCAGACTGAAGCTCCGCTGCTCATCCGCCCATACCTGGCAGACATGACCCATTCAGAAATCCATGCTGTGATGACTGGTGGCTTTTCCACCATTGCAGGCAGTGTGATGGGTGCCTATATATCCTTTGGGGTGAGTGCACAAGCAGGTGACTGCCACATATTCCCTGCTATAGGGTCCTGACATGCAAGAGCTGCCCTGGACTTGTGAGTGGGAGAAAACACTTGTGAGTGGGACTTGTGAGTGGCAGGTGCCCCATGGTCCCCTTCTGTAAGCAGGATGAGAACAGGGTGCCTTCATGTCCAGCCTCACCTTCTCCAGCCTCATGAAAATGCCAGAGCCCTGCCAGGTAGCAGGCACTGGCATGGGACCCTCACTCATGGCCTTGCACAGTGAGCTGGGCAAATCTCCCTGAATCATGGGATAATTTACCCTGGATAGACCTTCTGACCCACCCTCCTGCCCAAATCAGGTGATGGTAAAGCCCAGTGGGATGCCCGGTGCCTTGTCCAGGTTGGTGGTGAACATCCCCATGGATGGAGATCTTCCCACCTCTCTGGTCCACCCCATAGGCATCTCAGTTAAGGGAACAACTTTTTTCCTTACATCCAACTGGAATTCCCCCTCTGATACTGTGTCAGTGCTTCTCACCCTTGCACTGGGCACCTCTGAGCAGTGTCTTCCCTCTATCCTCTGTTCAAGTGGTTGGGAATGGCAGATACAAGCCCCCAGCTCTTTTCTCCCAGATGAACAGGTCCTACACCTCCAGCATCACCTGCACAGTCCTGTGCCCCAGCCCTCCTGGAGATGCCCTCTCCATCACTGTCTCAGCCCTGGACACAGTGTCCAGACATGGCCTCATCAGAGATCTGTAAAGGAGAATAAACCTTCCCCTTGACCTGCTGGCTGAGGTCCTGCCATTTAAACATTAATTAGTCTCCTTAAATGAGAAACCAAAGGTGAAAGGCCAGAGAGATGAGAAATTGCCACTCCTTGGGCATGGGAGGGAGGGGTGGCACCAGGAGCTTGGCTCTTCATCAGCAGGTAGAAGTTTGCAATGTTGCACCAATTGCTCTGATACCAATAAAAGGGAACAAGGAAGGGACCTCAAGATGAGGTCAAACAGCAGGACAGATTAACTTCCCCAAGGCTGTGATCGCTGCAGCTCCAGCAATGCCTCCATCCAGGACTGACATGCCACTCCTGGTTAAGATAGGAAAATCAGATGTTTTTCTCTTAGCGACGGATGAAGCCTGAACTGCTCCAAGCATCACTGGGTGATGCCACCCATGTGCTGGAATGCCCTGGTGGGCATGCCCCAGGGCCCAGCCTTTCGAAGAGGTGCCTAAACCCATGGTCTGCATGTTGCAGATCGATGCAGCATCACTGATCGCAGCCTCCGTGATGGCTGCGCCCTGCGCCCTTGCCATGTCCAAACTCGTCTACCCTGAAATTGAAGAGTCCAAGTTCAAGGGCAAAGGAAGCATCCGCCTCTCCAGTGGGTGAGTGTGAGAAGAGGGATGGTGGATGCTTGCACACATCCTGGCAGTGCACAGAAGCCCTAGGGGCAATTTAGGGGACACAAGTGGACATCGCAGGTTGGAAGACCCTTTAGCGTGCAGACATCCACAGAGATGACCTTGCACATGAGCCAACTGGGGTCTTTTTCCACACAGGGAAGAGCAGAACATCCTGGAAGCTGCAAGCAATGGGGCTGCTGCCTCCGTGGGGCTCGTGGCCAACATTGCAGCCAATCTCATTGCCTTTTTGGCAGTGCTGGAGTTCATCAACGCTGCCTTGCGCTGGTTCGGGGAGATGGTGGACATTGAGGGGCTCTCCTTCCAGGTACCCCCAAGGGCAGCCCCATGGTTTTGGGCTACCAAATCCCACAACCCCCACCCATCCCTCTCTTTGCCCACTGCCCTCAGTAGGTTGCTGAGACCCTTGCTCGGTGTTTGGCAGCTGATGTCCAGACCCAGGGCTATGCAGATGGTCAGCTCTGAGTTGCTCCTTTCTGGGATGCTTTTCCCAGGTGATCTGCTCCTATGTCCTCATGCCTGTGGCCTTTCTTATGGGAGCTGACTGGGCAGACTCACCACTGGTGGCTGAGCTCCTGGGAATCAAGATCTTCCTGAATGAGTTTGTGGCGTACCAACAGTTGGCCACGTACAAGAAGAACCGTCTGTCAGGCCTGGAGGAGTGGGATGGGAGCCGGAAGCAGTGGATATCTGTGAGGGACACCTGCCACCCTACTGGGCACAGGACAGGGTTGAAGCCAGCCCAAACAGGGCATGGGGCCTGGCCAGGGTGACAGGCAGGCAGGGGAATGATGGGGGGGGGGTGGGAGGACACCTATG
>NW_009970235.1:1855690-1868776 GCF_000747805.2 Chaetura pelagica | reverse complement strand
AGAGGGGTGAAGCCAGCCCAAACAGGGCATGGGGCCTGGCCAGGGGGACAGGGAGGCAGGGGAATGATGGGGGGGGGGGTGGGAGGACACCTATGGCCAACTAGACTTGAATGTCCACTCACTGCTGGGTGCAAGGTCTTGCTGAAGGAATCAGTGAAGGCCTGTTTCATTTATCCTGCTCCTTGGTGGGGCAGATCATGGTGCTACAGGACCCTCTGTGCCCCCAGTCCAGCCTCTCCCAGTGGCAGGCTGCCCACCACCTGCACTCTTGTTCCCAAAATATAGCTGAAAGAGAAATGATTGGGGTGGGAGACTTATCTCCACCATGCCTGGCTGGGCTGGGAGCTACAACATGGTGCTCAGCTCTGGCTGCGCTGGGGCTTCTCCTGGGGTGAGGCGACCCTTCACTGCCACCATGTCCTCCAGGAGCGAGCCGAGAGCATCTCCACCTTTGCCCTCTGTGGATTCGCCAACCTCAGCTCCATCGGGATCATGCTCGGAGGCCTGAGTGAGTGTGACCCACGTCCTGGGCACAACACAGGGGATCCTGATCGCAGGAGCAAGGGCTAACTGGTTGTCCTCAAGCCTCCAAGTTCAGTCTGTGCCAGCACACAGATAAGAAACAGAATTTGCCTGAGGCAACAAGGAAGAATTTGCACCCTTGGGCCAGAGCACATTATCATGTCACACAAGTGCAGGTGCCACCCACTCATGGGGCAAAGAGCGGAGACTCTAGTGCTGAGAGTGCTGAGGGCTCTGACTGGTCACCCATGGGTGCAGAGTGGGCACGGTGCTCTGCCACCTCCCAAGATGGGCTTACAACGTGCTGGCTGGGATCACCACATATACCTGACACTAGGGGCTGGGCTGGCAGAACTAGCTGGAGACCTGAGACATGTCACTGCCTGTTCCCAACCTGGGCTAGAGCTGGAGCAAGGATCTGGTCTCTGTTTTTCCCCCACAGCCTCCATGGCACCCCAGCGCAAGGGCGACATGGCCTCCATCGTGCTGCGAGCCCTGCTGACCGGCATCTGCGTCTCCATGCTCAACGCCTGCCTGGCAGGTATGTCCCTGCCCACTACCAGCTGGGCCAGAAGGAGCCAAGGAGGGGCAGGCAGAAGGCTGAAGACCCCTAAAAATGCAGGTGTGGGGATAGCTAAGCTATCCTCTCCATGGTTCTGCCAGGTCCCAAAACCTGGCTTTGCCAGGGGCTGCCCAAGCCCAACAGCTCTGCTGGGTCCCCTCATCCCGGCTAGGCTGGGACTGGGGCATTTTGGGCACTGTGAGGAGCTCCCTGGGGTCACTGCTGCAGCTGTCTGAGGGGTGACGTGGGATAGCACATAGGACCTGCAAATACAGGATTTGCAAGCAAGCACAGCCAGGGTAAGGGATTTGTGGGCAGCACTAGGGTACACGATTTTCAAGGATGTTGAGCATATGGGATTTGTATGCATGGTCTTTTTCTTGTCCCCCCAGGTCTCCTTCATGTGCCAACAGAGCTGGGTGACTGCGTGACCATCCTCAGCACTGCCAACTTCAACTCCACCAGCTATGCCACATACACATGCTGCAAGGAGCTCTTTGCCAGGTGGGTGTGAAGGGCCCCAAAGCCAAATGGTCCTGCCTAGGGACCCAGATGGTGGGGCCGCAGCTTCTCCTGACTGCACTTCTCTCCTTTCAGCTCAATGCTCGAGAATGGGACACTCTCCTTCACAGGAGCCTGGGCAGGCCTGGCAGAGAGCGTACTATACCTGACACAGTGCTGTGGGCACTATAACCACACGTCCTGTGTGGGGACAATGTAGACACATGCAGGCAGCTGCCCACACCAGAGGAGAGGGCCTTGGAGCACCAGCGTCCGCCCAAAGGTAGAAAAAAAACCCTGGCAGAGACCTGTGCATTTGGTCTTCTCTGCGCCAGTGATGACAAACAGCTGCATGCACCTTGTGCCCTTTGGTGCTGGCCCTGTGGACACAAAGGAACAGCTCCCAAATAAATAATGGATATCCCTGCCTGCTGGCCCTCAGCCCCACTCTGGTCCCTGACTATAGCTGTTCCACATGGCTCAAGGTGCTTTGCTCAGGCTGCACCCACAAGCCAAATGCCAGCTTTAGGGTCTCACCCAGCCACCTTCTTCTCCCCTGTGGAGTGCTGAAGGGGTTAAAGCCATCACTTGAAGACGTTTCCTTCCCCACAAACACAAAGCCAACCAGTCCTGCCATCTTTGGGTGGATCTTTTCCTCAGGGAGCACACCACTGAGGAACAGCCCAGTCCTTCTCACTTTATTGCACTCGAGAGCGCTCCCTCACCAAAGCGGCCACATTATGTACATCATTATTTTACAATGACCCAACAACAATGCACCAGGACCCCAGAGCACCCCCAGCCCTGCCCCTCCCATCCTGCAGGCAGCGTTTCAGAGGCAGTGTTGGGATCCTCTGCAGGCCTCGCCACCTGCTGCCATGCTTGGGTGAGCTGATGGGCACAAGGGAGGCTGGATGCTATGCAGGGGGCTTTGCTTCCCAGCAGGAGCCTGTCTGTCCCTGCCTCCTGCTGCGATCTGAAGTTGCCAGTTGGCATCTGCCACGCAGAAGCCATGCTGAGCATGACCAGGCTGTGCTCTGGGGCTGGGCAGGGCTTGTGAGGGCTGCATTTGTCAGGTGTGCAAAGAAGGAGGGAGTCCTGCAGGCTGGACACCCACATGTGCCATAGCAGCACAGGTCTCCCCTTTGCTCTGTTTTCAGGTGTCCCAGGGGAGGCAGAGCATCCTTACCATGTTGCTGGTGGGCACCCATAGCATCACTGCTGCCCTCGGCATCCTCCCAGCAAGAGGGTGGGAGGATCACCCCTGGGCATGAGGGAGGCCAGGAGTGCAAAATCCCACCCCTGTGTAGCTGCTGCTGCTGGTGCAAGCACCCCACTATGGGGCTGGCGTGCACACCAGAGCCCCACGCAAGACCAGCAGGAGCCTTGCAGCTCACTGCTAAACCCCTCTGCAGGAAAACCTTTTTACATGACAGTGTGCCAGGGCAAATGCTGCTGGGGTTCGCACCTGTAACGTGGAGCACTGTCAGGGCTTGGCACAGTCACTTTACGGAGGACACCAAGAAGGACTTGAAGTGTCAAGAGCCAGGACGGCAGCTCAGACTCCCAGTTTGGTCGAGGGAGGTAGGGGACATGGCACCTGCAAAGCCTGAGGGAGTGGGCCTTCCTCACAGAAGGCAAACAAGGAGAGTCGAGAGAGGAAAGCGAGCCCGAGCATGGAGCAGCACGTGGCTCCACAGGCCCCATCACTGACAGCAGCTCTTGTCAGGAGGCATTTGGAGAGGGGGCCTGTGCTGCCCTGAGCTTGCAGCCCCCAGTCCCTGGCTCAGCTGCTCACACTAGCACACACCACACAATGCAAGCACTGTGGGCTGGGCCCAACCAAAGGGAGAAGAGCGGCAGCTGCAGTCACCAGGGTCTCCCCTGCCCAGCTCAGCCTCCTGATGCCTCTCGGCTGCTCCATCTCGTGTCTGGAGCTGGGGGGGTCCAGTGGCTCTAGCTACTGCAGGCAGCCAGCCCTGCTGCTCTCTCCTGACCTGGGTTTGGGGGCTGCCAGGGTCTCCCCTGATTCTACAGCTCTCCGGGAGCTTCTGGGGCTCATGGCAGTCTTGCGAGTACCCTGGGGACTTGCCAGCCCCTTCTTCTGGAGTTGGGGACTGGACTGGGTGGATTTCCTTCCGACAGAAGGGCTCTTGGAGCCCTTGGACTTGGCTGACTCCAGTGTCTTCAGGCCTAGGATGCTGCAGTAATGGTTGCACTGGTGAGCAGCTGCGAATTGCTCCAGCAGGGAGGGTAAGCAGCTTTCCTTCAGTCCCTGGTACCTGCCAACACAGACATCCTCAGCCCCTGCTTTGCACCCAGAGATGTCCCATGGGGCAGGGAGCCAAGGACGGAGCCTGTCTGTGCTCACCACCATGGCCCTTTGCCACATGAGTGGTGGAGCTGGGGACAGCCAAGGGCCACCCTGTGCCAGCAGCTCAGGGACACTCACCCTTTCAGGTTGGTAGCGATCCGAACATTGGTTATCTTCCAGCCCACTCCTGCAATGAAAGGGAGGATAACCAGTCTTTACCTTAAGAAGGACAGGTGCTGGCACCAGATCATTGCCCTGGGAGCTGAGCTCTCTGGAACATGGGGAAAGAGACAGGAGGGCAAGGCTGGGGCTTTTCCTCCTCCTCTCACAGGCCATGGGAGGTGGTGAGGTGCCATGGGAATTCAGATGGGGGAGATCACTTTACCTTCCATGTCAGTCACAAGGATGTTTCCATTTGTCCACTGGTAGACCCAATGCTGGAATGTGCAGCATTTGAGCACAATCTCTGAGGTGCCCCGTGCCACCAAGCTGCCATCTCTCTCAGTGACACAGTACTGCTCACAGGGTCCTCCCAGGTCCTCCTCCATTGTGGCGTAGGGGATGTTGTTGGCCGGTCGGTAAATCAGGTACAGAGGAACTATCCTGTGAGGGAGAGCACAGAGGGGGTCAGCCCCTGCTGGCGAGCTCTCCTACCACAGCAAGGGGAGACTCATTCTGTCATCTGCAATCCTGTCTTCTGCCCCTTTCCCCCCAGCATCCCTTCCATCTGCTGCCCTTGGGATGTCCCCACCCCCCAGGATCCACTGCCAGGATATCAATCCAGCAGAGGGGGAGCATCTTACTTACTCAGGCACTGCTCCAAAATCAGGGACAGCTCGTGCCTCAGCAGCAAAGATCTTGCAGTACTCGCGGCTGGAGTTCTGGATCTTACATTCCTGAAGATGCAAAGAAAGGAGTCAGGACCTGTCCCATCCTGCTTCACTTCCCTGGGGCGCCCTGCCTGGCCACTACCAGTTGTTTCCCTGTCCTGGTGATCAAAGGACAAGTGACGGGACAGCTCCAAGCAGCTCTGTATTGCTCAGAGAGAGAAGCTGAAGGCAAGAATAACAAGGACACCGCCAGCCTGCTGGAATATGGCTCAGTTCCTCCAGAGCATTCAAAAAGAGGTAGGAAATAAACTGGGGACAGAGCTGGGCACCATGGCACAGACAGACAGGGAAGGTGTGGCACAAACAACTGGAGCATGCCCCACGAGGATGCCCACCTGGATGGTGATATCATAATTCTTCTCAACGAGGCTGTTCTCATTCTTGGTCCCAAAGGCAATGAAATTGTGCACTTTGATGATGCAGGTGCAGCCAGACTCAAAGATGGGCTCCAGGCCATAGATGGCCCTGGCACGGCAGGCTTTGCGCAGGAATCCAGCAGCCACTTCTACATCTTCGCTCACCACGCGCCCAAAGAGCTTATCCCCCCAGTAGCCTGCGTCAGCCAAACCCTTGGCAAACACCATGGGCGTCATCTCGATCTCCTCTCCAACTGGAGGAAGGAAGAGCTGGTGAGGGGGGACATGGTGGGCATGTCCTGCCCTCTCTGCAGAGCTGCCTGCTCCCTGTGCAGCAAAGGGCAGAAGCTGCCACTCAGCAGCACATGACCCTTACCTTCGATTTCCTCCGGCAAGATAAAGCCTGACAGCACTAGAGAAGACAGAAAGCGAAGAGGTGAGGAGAAGCTGGGGCTCCAGGGAGACCTTTGAGCACCTTCCAGTGCCTGAAAAGCTACAGGAAAGCTGGGGAGGGACTTTTTACATGGGCATAGAGTGATAGGACAAGAGATAATGGTTTTAAGCTGAAAGAGATGAGATTTAGATGAGATTATCAGGAAGACATTCTTCCTGTGAGGGTGGTGAGACACTGGCATGGTTTGCCCAGAAGAGCTGGAGCAACCTGGTCTAGTGGGATGCCCATAGCAGGGAGCTTGGAACTTGATGATCTTTAAGGTCCCTTCAATGATTCAATGATAAGGTCCTGCCAGGATTCCATGCTGCCCTGTGCACTTCCACACAAGGGATGGCAAGGAAGATGGTAGAAATCATTCATCAATTAGCAGATGGAGGCAGATGCACCTCATAGAGGTGGTGTTATGGGCTCTGCAGTTTGCCATGCCATCCCACAGCACACCTGGGCAGCTGGCATAGCTGCCAGGCTGCTGAAGTTTCCTCACCTTCTGGGTTGAGCAGGAAATTGGTGGAGTCAGAGCCGTACTCATTGCTGATCACACACCGATAGACCCCGCAGTCCTTCTGGGACACTTGCACCACAGCCAAGGCTGCCTGGCCCTCGTCACCAGCACTGGAAGAAACCACAGCATGGCCTCAGCCCCATATGATACGTGGGGACCTTGGGGAGCACTGTCACAGGCAGTGTGGGTGGGCATTGGGCTGCCCTAGAGGGCTGGAAGAAGGCTACAAAGGATGCCAGCCCAAGGGCAGCCCAAGGGTGGCCCACCTGCTCTACCAGCACCTCTTGGCATTAGGAGTCCTGCCCTGCAGTTTGGACTTTCAGAGACACTTGCCTTCCCAGCAAGCCCTGAACAATCTGGCTTGGATTGGGCTACAGACTGATAAGGTACTTGCCTCCGAGTGCGGCTCGGATGGGATGGCTGGGAGCTTTGTTGTCAGCTGTTCACAAGTGAGGGCTCACACCTCTCCCCATCCTGCAGCCTGCCCCTCTCCTAGGAACTGGCAAAACCCCTTGAGCAGGCTTTCTCAAGCCTGTAGACCAGGCTCTAGGCTGGCAGTTCCTCTAGCCAAGCTGGTGACCCATCAGGCACAGATGGGTCTCCACAAGAACATGTCTTCTGTCTCACATGGCCAGTGCCAACCAGCAAGGGGATGGCAGGCTGCAGAGGAATGAGGTGGGCCCCTCATCCAGAGACTCACTGGCTGAGCAGTCTTTACCCTGGTCAACTAGATGGCAGTGGCCCCCTCCTGGTCCACCTGCCCCAGCTCAGATACCCTGGATTAAACACCAAGAACCATAGAATGTGGTTTCTGCCACAGAAGCACCTCTCTCTGCCTGCTCATTACAAAGGGAGCTCAAGGATGCCCAAAGGCATGAGGCAAATCCCATCCAGTGTGGATGATGTTCCCACACAAGCTTGAAAACAAGCTCTCCATAATGCACCCAAGGGAGAATCCAGGAACACAGCTGCAACCCTCACATCTTATCACTTGGGGTCCCACTTTGGCAGCCCACACTCAACTCTCAAGCTCTGAGATGGGCACAGCACCTTCTCCGCCCTCCCCAAGGTTCAGGCGCAGCCTCTGCCTTTCCCAGGGCTCTGCTACTCAAGCACCAGCCCTTAAGTCAAGCTCCAGATGGAGCATCAAAAGGACAAATTTGGCAGCAATCCCTCATCTGGGCGATGCCCCCTCCCCAGGCACTGAGAAGATAAAGTCCACAACATACAATGCCATGAGCTTCCCATGCAGCCTTTACAGCAGGGGCACCTTCACCCCAGCACACGCTGGATTGAACACACCAGCCCAGGGCCATGTCCAAGGTCTACAAGGAAGTGGAGCTGGCAGGTTACCTCCTTTGGGCTTCTGCTACAGGGATCTCGTCCTTGTACCACATCAGGTTAGAATCACTCAAAATATTGAAGAACTGGCACCAAAGTTTCAGGTGTCCTGAGGCATCGGAAAATTGTTCTGCCCTGATCTTACGAATCACCTGTGGAGCTGAGGACAGGGTGCAAAGAGATGGATGGTGAGACACACAGCAGTGCTGCTTAGGACCTCGGTGTTGGATATCACCTGTATGTCAGCAGAGCCTGGCATAGCGTGACCTTCCCCAGGAAGGTCTCAGAGCTCTGCTTGGATAAATACAGTGGGATACAAGCGTACACACTCATTCCACAGCTCAGCACGGCAGGACCTAGTGAGGCCTGGACAGAGACAATGCAGAAAAGCAACATACAGTGCTGGAGGAAACATTTATCTACTGAAGTTGGGATTTATCAAGGTTACCAAGAATATTTCTGTGAGGGCATCACCTGGTTCCCACAAGCGCTTTACACCTTTCCTAGTTTAATGCCATGAGGGGTCAACTTAGCATTGATTGTGGAGGTGGAAAAGCAGGGTGCAACTTGCTGATGCCCAGTGGAGCTCTCATAGCATGAGGCATGGTGGGAACCAGGACATGCAGACCAAGGACAAGAGGGTTGTATGATTCTTTTGGCCAGGGAAGTCCAGGCTGTGGAGGCAGCCAGCCTCAGTGCTGCCGTCTCTTTGTGTTCCTCTGCCCGCCCTGTGCTAGGAAATAAGTCTCAGGGCAGACTTTGGGCTTTCACACAGCCAAAGGGCAATGCTGAAAGCCCTGCAAATGCACAAAACTCAGGTGGCCCCACCTGACTATCATCAGCCCAGTCGGCCAGGCTCCCTTTGTAGGCAACAAGGAACCATGCTTGATGGGAATGACCTCTTCCCTTACCTTTAAATGGGTTATTCACTTTCTTGGACTCTGCTGGCTGTTCTTCTGGCTTAGTATCTTCAGGGACTTTGTGGTCACCACTGCTGTCACCTGTGGGCTCCTCATACAGCTTAGGAACCTCCAGGGTGGCCATCTTCCTCGTGAGGGTTGGCAAGCGCTGCTCTGCTGGAGGAGGCAGAGCCAGTGCAGGTGACGGCAGCAGGGCCACATTCCTCCTGGATTGCTGTGGTGAAACGGTAGGACTTCTCACCTGCCCTGGGCTCTCTGGGGTGGCCTCCCCTTCCTCCTCTACCTGCTTGGTTTTTGGAAGGTATATTTTGCGCCGGGCTCCAGAGGCAAGCTCCTCTGGCGTGGCACAAGGTAGTACTGCCAGAGAGTCACCAGGGCTCCCTTTCTCAGGGCTTGCTGGAGGCAAACTGGATATATCGTGATGAGGCTGCCCCATTCCATCTGCTGGCATGCTGCCCACCACGATGGAGGGCACAGAGAGCTCAGGAGACACCCGGGTACGTCTCTTTGGTGGCACAGGCCTGCAATCCAGCATCTCCTTGCTGGTAATGAGTTCCTCGTTAATCATGCCTGTGATCCGCCGGGATGTCCTGGGGGTCAGAGGTAAGTTCTCTGCTGTTTGGAAGAGCTGATTGTTTTGCACCTTTTCCAAAACTCTCCTTGAGGTGCGGGGGCTCAGGCCTGCAATGCCTGTCTCTGGGAGCATGACTTCCTCTGCATCAGGCTGCTCCTTGTCCCTGGGGTCACTGTCTTCTTTTGTGGCATCCTTAATGCTATCTGACATTTTTAAAAGCAGCAGCAAATAGTTCTTCAAGGAGGAAACAAGGTTTTTGTGCTGCATCTTCTCCTCCAAAGACATCTCCTGAGTTGTCTCGGGGCTAGGCAGGACCAGTGGTACTTGTGGCTGAGCCTCAGCACTTCCCTCAACAGTGCCTGAAGGTGCTGCATGTTCCTGGCACAGAACTGTGACTGTTTGCTCTCCTTCCTTCCCCTGAGGACCCACAGGCACTGGTTTGGCACTCTCTTCTCCTAATGTGCTGGCTGAAAACTTCTCTTGCAGGGCAGATCCATCTATCTCTTTGATTTCTGTTTCTCTGCTCTCAGGAGGCAGCATCTGGGCTCCAGACAGGACCTCTCCTGCTGTGGCCTCCATCCCTGGGGTGCCGTGAGCTGCAAAGAGTGCCTCCTGAGCCACCGAGGTCCCCACTGCAGGATCAGGGAGCAGCTCTTCCTTGGCAAGTCGAACTGAAGCAGGAGCTGGTGTCTCAGTCAACTGATGTCCCAAGGGTGCTCCTCCCACTTCCCTGTGTGCAGCTGCAGGAGGTAGCTCTGCTGCACCACTCCCTCCTGCCTCTGCACCGGCATGGCTCACAGGCAGCTGTACTGCCTCTTTGCTCTTCCCATCTTTGACTGCTGTCTGATGCACAATTTGCTGAAGAAGAGAACTTTCTCCAGGCTCTGGAGGACTTGATTTCTTTAGCTCTTCCTCACTTTGGCTTCTGTCTTCTTGATTTGACAGTCCTTCTTGGGTCTCTCTGCCCTCAAGAGCATGGGAATGTCCTTCTATCTGTTTCCTAGAGGGTGGGTGCTCCTTGCTGGACTGCACATGGTCTGGAGAAGGTGCTGGTGGCTGTGGTGGCTCCTGAGGCCTCAGCCGAGGGTTTGTCCTTTTCCTGGCCCCCCCAGTCTCCTGGCAGGCAGGTATCTCCTTCCTGAGCTCCTCTAACTTACTGGCTTGCTGACTGGTCTCTATGGTTGGACTGGACACTGGATGTATTAAGTCACCAGCAGACTGTCCCATTGTTGCTGCAACCTAGTAAAAAAAAATAATATTATTTTTAAAAATAAATTAGCATAATTTTACTTCCTGGGTCTGCTCAGTGGTGCTTGTGGTCCAGCTGTGCCATATGGCATGGCCCAAGTGCTGCTTGAATCCTAAGTATTAACCTGTTATCCCAAATACTCACTCATCCAGGGCCTCCTGGCTTCGCCATTGTGCCACAGTAGTGCACCCCTCAGCCCCCTATCATGATGCACAAAATGTGGGGGTCTTTCAATTCAGTCCAACTCTTCTGCCTTTCAACACACAAAGAGGCAGGAGATCTGTCTATCTACAACATCCATGGCTTTTAATTCCATCTCTGACTCAGTGCCTTCCCAAGGAGCACCCCTTTCCCGTTTTCACCAGCCACTGCCAAGGCCTCGTATAATTTCTTTGCTTTTTTTAAAGCTCTGTGCTCCCCCTGCACTAAGTCTGCAATCTCCATTCAGCTGGGGCAACCATCCACTATCTGGATGAGGCCACCCAAATGAGTTACAACAAAACTGCACACCTTGACATTATCTACGCTACCTGACCCCCCTGTTTCAGGTAGCTCAAATGCTTCTGACTGTAGCTGCACACAACAGCAGATGAGTTACAGCAAGCTGTGACTGCTGAGCTTCATGCTGAGGAGATCTGGTGAAATCCTCCAGCCAAGGGTCACCTATTTTTGTAGGATAAGG
The DNA here is from genome assembly GCF_000747805.2 of Chaetura pelagica. Classification (NCBI taxonomy): domain Eukaryota; kingdom Metazoa; phylum Chordata; class Aves; order Apodiformes; family Apodidae; genus Chaetura; species Chaetura pelagica. Next base: position 1,857,909 of record NW_009970235.1, on the reverse strand, counting down.
CTCACGAGAGGAGATGATACCATGTGTTCAGCTGATGCTCAGCTGGCAACATCAGGACAATCACAGGGGAACAGGGAATGCACACAGCAGAGTCTAGTTACATCCCAGAGGATCTGTTGCTAAAGTTTTTCTCCTGAGAACTCTGACCTGAGCTTCAAGCCTCCAAAATGAGGTCCATGGGAAAGAAGGGCTCTGGCACTCAGCCTTCTATTTTGTACAACTTTGGCTTTGTTTGAATGCTTGGAAAAAAACAGGAAAGGTAATGGTGGTCCCTCAGCAAGCCCATTCCCAAAGAACTGTTATAACTGTGAGTATAAGAGGACTGGGATGGGAGAAGCAGCATTTGGGGGCCCATTCCTGCACCCAAAATTCAAGTCTGTTTCCTTGGTAGACTGCAAAGGATGACAAAGGCTCTGCATTTTCTGTCTCTGCACACAAGGCATGCAGAACTAGGGCCCCAGTCCATGGGGTGGCACAAGCAGCCCCAAATGGACACTGAGGGGCTGGAGGGATTCCAGAGAAGAGCAATGGAGCTGGAGAAGGGGCTGGATCACAAATCTGACAAGAAGCAGCTGAGGGAGCTGTGGGTGTTCAGCCTGGAGAAAAGGAAGCTGAGGGGAGACCTTGCTCTCCACAGCTCTCTGAAAGGAGGCTGGAGACAGGGGGAATCAGTCTCTTCTCCTAACAAACAAGTGATACAAGAGGAAATGGCCTTAAGTTGTGCCAGGGGAGGTTTAGATTGGATATTGAGAACAAATTCTTCACAGAAAGGGTTGCCATGCCCTGGCCCAGGCTGCCCAGGGCAGGGGTGGAGTCCCCATCCCTGGAGGGGTTTCCAAGCCATGTAGATGTGGTGTGGAGGAACATGGGGCAGTGGTGGCCTGGGCAGTGCTGGGTTAATGGTTGGACCTGAAGATCTTAAAGGTCTTTTCCAATCAAAACAATTCTGTGATTCTCTGATTTTAAGAGACAGGCAAGCTTCATGCAGCGAAACCTCCCTGGGTTTTACCACAGTATTTTGCTCCTTCATGGTACACAAAAGGGATGGGAATGGCCACAGTCCCAGAGGCAACACAGCCCTGGTCTCTCTGAGCTGGGGGCTGAGCAGCACAGTGCCTGGGGCTTGGAGGTGGATCAGGGCTGGTCATTCTCAAAGGTGGCTCTACGCAATGGTGCTGGTCAGTGGGGACACCTCTTTGGCTGAAGAGGACTTAGGGCAAATTTGATTATCATTGGTGCACCAATTAAAGCTTATTCAGAAAAGCCTCTGGGAGCTTTTCAGAAAAGCATCTTTCCTTAAGCAATCATAAAATACTCAAACTAGGGATAGGTAAAAGAAATATAATAAAACCACCAGTTTCAAAGTTAGGCAAGAGTGATCATCATGCACATCCAGTTTCTTCTCTGATCTTGCATGTGAGGTGTGAGGATGGTCAGAGCCTGGTTACAAACTGACAATTCTGCTACAGACAAATACAACTGAGTATGAGGCCCAGCTATGTTTCAAGGCCAGGAAAACACTCATGCACCTGTCTTGTTTAAGGAAAGGATTAAAAAAAGAAAAAAACAGGCAACTCGAGTCCTGGGGAGTGAAAATACCCCAAAACACCTGGGAGTCAGCTTTGAAAGGCTTTAAAATAGCTTATTTGGTCACACAAAAGTGTGAGCACTTTTCTCAGCATGCCCAACTAGCTGACGTATTCAAATCAAAAGCATTCCTTTTTGTCTCCTCAAAGGCACACCAGCAGAGAAGTTACAGGCTTCTTTCTGTGAGTGGGTTTTTGAAGAGGAAAATACCTTGATGCATGTCAAAGCCTGAGGCTGACAGACCAAGCATGACTGCTGCACACCAACACTTGGCTCTCCTTGAGAGCAAGGGGCGTTAAAATGAGTAGTTCGATGGTTTGGTTTGGTCGGATTTTTGTTAGCGGGGGATGGGCTCCAGAGGTGGCTCTCATAACAAGCTGGGAAACTCCCCCTGCTCCAAAACCAGCCAAGGAGCCATTAGAGGGACAACAGATGAACCTCTGCCACTAACATACAAAAGAACTGAGGTAAGAGCTGAGCTGAGCTAGCAGTTAGAAAAGAAGAACTGAGCTGGAGAGGCAAAAGGCAGTGCTGGGGTTAAGATCCCGTGGTTGGGGAGGAAGAAGGGGCAGAAGGTGCCCAAGCAGAAGCTTCCCTGCAGCCCATGGCAAGATGGCAGCTGTGCCCCTGCA
>NW_009970235.1:1849150-1854338 GCF_000747805.2 Chaetura pelagica | reverse complement strand
TGCCCCCCCAGTCTCCTGGCAGGCAGGTATCTCCTTCCTGAGCTCCTCTAACTTACTGGCTTGCTGACTGGTCTCTATGGTTGGACTGGACACTGGATGTATTAAGTCACCAGCAGACTGTCCCATTGTTGCTGCAACCTAGTAAAAAAAAATAATATTATTTTTAAAAATACATTAGAATAATTTTACTTCCTGGGTCTGCTCAGTGGTGCTTGTGGTCCAGCTGTGCCATATGGCATGGCCCAAGTGCTGCTTGAATCCTAAGTATTAACCTGTTATCCCAAATACTCACTCATCCAGGGCCTCCTGGCTTCGCCATTGTGCCACAGTAGTGCACCCCTCAGCCCCCTATCATGATGCACAAAATGTGGGGGTCTTTCAATTCAGTCCAACTCTTCTGCCTTTCAACACACAAAGAGGCAGGAGATCTGTCTATCTACAACATCCATGGCTTTTAATTCCATCTCTGACTCAGTGCCTTCCCAAGGAGCACCCCTTTCCCGTTTTCACCAGCCACTGCCAAGGCCTCGTATAATTTCTTTGCTTTTTTTAAAGCTCTGTGCTCCCCCTGCACTAAGTCTGCAATCTCCATTCAGCTGGGGCAACCATCCACTATCTGGATGAGGCCACCCAAATGAGTTACAACAAAACTGCACACCTTGACATTATCTACGCTACCTGACCCCCCTGTTTCAGGTAGCTCAAATGCTTCTGACTGTAGCTGCACACAACAGCAGATGAGTTACAGCAAGCTGTGACTGCTGAGCTTCATGCTGAGGAGATCTGGTGAAATCCTCCAGCCAAGGGTCACCTATTTTTGTAGGATAAGGCTCACGAGAGGAGATGATACCATGTGTTCAGCTGATGCTCAGCTGGCAACATCAGGACAATCACAGGGGAACAGGGAATGCACACAGCAGAGTCTAGTTACATCCCAGAGGATCTGTTGCTAAAGTTTTTCTCCTGAGAACTCTGACCTGAGCTTCAAGCCTCCAAAATGAGGTCCATGGGAAAGAAGGGCTCTGGCACTCAGCCTTCTATTTTGTACAACTTTGGCTTTGTTTGAATGCTTGGAAAAAAACAGGAAAGGTAATGGTGGTCCCTCAGCAAGCCCATTCCCAAAGAACTGTTATAACTGTGAGTATAAGAGGACTGGGATGGGAGAAGCAGCATTTGGGGGCCCATTCCTGCACCCAAAATTCAAGTCTGTTTCCTTGGTAGACTGCAAAGGATGACAAAGGCTCTGCATTTTCTGTCTCTGCACACAAGGCATGCAGAACTAGGGCCCCAGTCCATGGGGTGGCACAAGCAGCCCCAAATGGACACTGAGGGGCTGGAGGGATTCCAGAGAAGAGCAATGGAGCTGGAGAAGGGGCTGGATCACAAATCTGACAAGAAGCAGCTGAGGGAGCTGTGGGTGTTCAGCCTGGAGAAAAGGAAGCTGAGGGGAGACCTTGCTCTCCACAGCTCTCTGAAAGGAGGCTGGAGACAGGGGGAATCAGTCTCTTCTCCTAACAAACAAGTGATACAAGAGGAAATGGCCTTAAGTTGTGCCAGGGGAGGTTTAGATTGGATATTGAGAACAAATTCTTCACAGAAAGGGTTGCCATGCCCTGGCCCAGGCTGCCCAGGGCAGGGGTGGAGTCCCCATCCCTGGAGGGGTTTCCAAGCCATGTAGATGTGGTGTGGAGGAACATGGGGCAGTGGTGGCCTGGGCAGTGCTGGGTTAATGGTTGGACCTGAAGATCTTAAAGGTCTTTTCCAATCAAAACAATTCTGTGATTCTCTGATTTTAAGAGACAGGCAAGCTTCATGCAGCGAAACCTCCCTGGGTTTTACCACAGTATTTTGCTCCTTCATGGTACACAAAAGGGATGGGAATGGCCACAGTCCCAGAGGCAACACAGCCCTGGTCTCTCTGAGCTGGGGGCTGAGCAGCACAGTGCCTGGGGCTTGGAGGTGGATCAGGGCTGGTCGTTCTCAAAGGTGGCTCTACGCAATGGTGCTGGTCAGTGGGGACACCTCTTTGGCTGAAGAGGACTTAGGGCAAATTTGATTATCATTGGTGCACCAATTAAAGCTTATTCAGAAAAGCCTCTGGGAGCTTTTCAGAAAAGCATCTTTCCTTAAGCAATCATAAAATACTCAAACTAGGGATAGGTAAAAGAAATATAATAAAACCACCAGTTTCAAAGTTAGGCAAGAGTGATCATCATGCACATCCAGTTTCTTCTCTGATCTTGCATGTGAGGTGTGAGGATGGTCAGAGCCTGGTTACAAACTGACAATTCTGCTACAGACAAATACAACTGAGTATGAGGCCCAGCTATGTTTCAAGGCCAGGAAAACACTCATGCACCTGTCTTGTTTAAGGAAAGGATTAAAAAAGAAAAAAACAGGCAACTCGAGTCCTGGGGAGTGAAAATACCCCAAAACACCTGGGAGTCAGCTTTGAAAGGCTTTAAAATAGCTTATTTGGTCACACAAAAGTGTGAGCACTTTTCTCAGCATGCCCAACTAGCTGACGTATTCAAATCAAAAGCATTCCTTTTTGTCTCCTCAAAGGCACACCAGCAGAGAAGTTACAGGCTTCTTTCTGTGAGTGGGTTTTTGAAGAGGAAAATACCTTGATGCATGTCAAAGCCTGAGGCTGACAGACCAAGCATGACTGCTGCACACCAACACTTGGCTCTCCTTGAGAGCAAGGGGCGTTAAAATGAGTAGTTCGATGGTTTGGTTTGGTCGGATTTTTGTTAGCGGGGGATGGGCTCCAGAGGTGGCTCTCATAACAAGCTGGGAAACTCCCCCTGCTCCAAAACCAGCCAAGGAGCCATTAGAGGGACAACAGATGAACCTCTGCCACTAACATACAAAAGAACTGAGGTAAGAGCTGAGCTGAGCTAGCAGTTAGAAAAGAAGAACTGAGCTGGAGAGGCAAAAGGCAGTGCTGGGGTTAAGATCCCGTGGTTGGGGAGGAAGAAGGGGCAGAAGGTGCCCAAGCAGAAGCTTCCCTGCAGCCCATGGCAAGATGGCAGCTGTGCCCCTGCATTCATGAAGGAACGTGGTGGAACATTCCCTGAAGGCACCAGGAGGGGTGAACTTGGCCAGTGGGCTTGGATTTTGTGGCCAGTGGGCTTGGATTTTGTGGCCAGTGGGCTGGGCTGAAGCAGCCATGGAAGCCCCCGGGCCAGGGGAGGTGCCTGTTCCAGAAGCCCCTCTGACTCTGCGGGCAGCGCTGGAGCAGCTCCGGGCTGGTGGGAAGGGCTCCTGGAGGAGAGGTTGGTGGAGGATCTGCCATGGGGAAACAGGGCAGGACTGTGAGGAATCCTTCTCTCTGAGGAGGAAGGAGCAGCAGGAACCACCAGCCTGTGAACTGACTCTAAACCCCATCCCCCTGTGCCGCTGGGGGGATGGAGGGAGAGAAACTGGGAACAAAGGGATTTGGGTGGGAAGAAGGGAGGGGGGGGATAACATATGCAAGCCCTGCTCTGTGTGTGTCTGTGTCCTGTGGGCATTAATTAGTATGAAATGAAATAATTACTTTTCCCCAACTTGAGTCTGTTTTGCCCAGGACCTTAATGGCTGAAGATCTCTCCTTGTCCTTTGTCTCAACCCATGAGCTTCTAGTTGGGTTTGTCCTCCCCATTGCAGGGTGTGTGTGAGGGAGGAGTTGAGTGAGTGGCCACGGGGCTGGTTGTTTGTTGTCATGTCGGGCCCAAACCATGCCATTATTGGCGAGCCAGGCAGGAGAGAGACAAGGAACCACAACAAGTAGAGAAGGTGAAAACTTTGCCATGGGCTCAAGCACCCAGCAGCTCCACTTCCTGTATCGTGCATGTTTCCACATCCTAAAATATTTCCATTACCAGCCGAGGGAGATGTGATGGATCTGGAGTGCCTTCTCTGATAGTCTTGGTTTGTATCAAAAAGGTGCACCTACCATAGCTCAACCCTCAAACCCTGATGGCAGCTGCAAATCAGACTCGGGAACCTTTTACCAGAGAAGGAAAAAGAAGAAGAAAAGAAGAAAATAAAAGAAAAAGAAAAAGAAAGAAAAAGGAAAAGGGAAGGAAAAAAACGAAAAAGAAAAAGAAAAAAAAAAGAAAAAGAAAAAGAAAGAGAAAAAAAAGAAAAAGAAAAAAAAAGAAAGAGAAAAAGAAAAAGAAAAGGAAAAAGAAAAGCTAGTAGCTTCCAGTCTAGTGTTTTCATGGAAAATGCTTCAAGTGACAAAAATAGAAGTTGACTATAAGATGCAGAGTGAGGGTCAGGAGCAGGTGCCGTGTCCTGGCACTGCATCAACACCACAATTGAGTCTTGCAACAGAGTTTTTCCAAGCAGGAAGAGCCAAGAAAATAGCCCAGTTCTACTGTATACACGTTGCACTGTAAAAAGAACTCAAAGCCCTGCCCAGTGCAGCTCACGTGGGGTACCTGGCACACTGCTCATTTGCATGGGGGCTCCTTAGAAGCTCAGGCTCAGTGGAACTGAATAGATGGCCCTGCTGCCTGTCACAAGCACGAGGCATCCACCCCCGACTATAAATAGCTATTCAGTGCTCCCTGCTTAACTGATTAGGAAACATTCTGCATGAGGTCAGACTGCCAACTGAACAGGAGTGCTCACAGATACATCTCTCCTCACACCTCGCCTGACATTTCTTGGGAGAGGGGGTGGAATCTCTGCTATCTGAGCACACCATGTCTAGAAAGCCCTTTTTCCTGGCTGCTTTTGGCAATGGAGACCTATGAAGCCTCAGCAGAAGAGGCTGCCAGGGCTGGTGTCACAACACAACTGTGCAGCATGAATATTTTCTTGTTGCAACCCTTTTGTTGGCGGCTTTCTGTCCTAGTTACCTCTGGACAGACGGCTTTGTTTCCCTCCAATTTCTGGGCTTGGTGCTGGGCCCTTTGTCCCTTGGATGACACAGGTCCTGCCCCCAGCACCTCTGAGGACAACGGAGCATCCTCTGTCTGTCTGCTGACTGCCACAGGCTGGTGGGCAGCCTCACTTGCAGCCTCTTCCTTGGCTCCCACCTCCTCCTTCCCTGCTGCCAGATCCACTTGCTTACCAAAATACATCTCTCTTAAAGAGAAGTGCATGCCGCCATTGATTTTAGTGTCCTGATTCACAGCTTTCCCAGGATCATTGATTTTTGGACTGTTTTCCACTTCTTTATCGTTCTCCACCC
>NW_009970235.1:1843273-1849005 GCF_000747805.2 Chaetura pelagica | reverse complement strand
GGAGCCTCCACCTTCTTTTTCTTTTTAGCTGCAGCATCTTTCACCACTGGCTTGTTTGCTAGGTCCTCCACCGTCTCATAGATGTATGTGAGAAAGCTGTTCCCTTTCTCCTCCACACTTTCCGAAGAGGCATCTCCATTGGTGGTCACCTCTGCCTTCAAAGGTGAAATCAGTTTGTTTGGAAAGCCTGTTGTCACATTGACCGGCTGCTCCTTTGACTCAGCGATATCCTCATGTAACCTGGACTGAGAATCAGCAACATGCACCTTTGCTGTATCCTCCTTATCCCACAGAGGGGCTCTTGACTGGAGATTCAGATCCCTGGCCAGTCTCCTCTTTCTCTGGAGCCGATCAGGGCTCATTCCCTGCAACTTCTCCACCTCCACATTTTCTTTCCCTCGTTTCTTGCCCTGTTCTATCTCTCGCAGCTTTACTTCAGCTTTTCTCTTAATTTTGTCAAACCACTTCTGATGGATTTTGAACTCCGTCATGGTTCCCACTTCCAGCACACCAGAGCAGGACACAATGCCTTTGTTATTCCTAGCTGAGGCCTGGTAAATGCCTGCATCCTCTTCTTGGCACCTGGAAACCAAAAGCTTTGTGTGAGACTTGCCCATTCTCCCTAGGCTCTACCACTGGGCACACAGGCATGCATGCTCTCCCACTTCTTGCTCCAGAGGGGCCAGAAGAGAAAGACATGGAGCCTTTGAGATGCCCACAGTAGGTCTGGAGGCCTCAGGCTCTGTCTGTTCTTAGCACTAGCAGATAAGCAAGTTGGATTTAAATCAGTGCTCAGCTGCTGCCTGGGCTGTAATCCTGGTAAGAGAGGCTGAGATGGAGGAGGAACAGCCAACAGGCTTCCCAGATGTTCTGGGCTACATTCCTCTGCAGGATCGTCTCCTCTCAGCTCTTCACAGCTTACATGACATTTCTGTTCTTCCTCCAACCTGCCTTCCCATCCTGCTTCACAGGCACCAGCACAAGTACATGCAGGCCATGTCTGCTGTCCCCCCTTGGGGATGTGAGGCCCATGGAGATCCCTGCTCCTGTGAGAGGTGAGTCACCCTCTGATGGAAACCTGGAGCACAGATGTGGTGGCAGAAAAGCTCAGGATAGAAGCATAAGGATGACAGGACTATCAGCAGTACTGATATTCTGTACTTTCAGATACAGCAGTGTCTGTCTGACATCCCAAATCCAGGACTTGAGGTGTGACAGGTCTCTGCTTGCTTGGGACACGGTGTGCCTGGCTCTCCAGAAACACCATCCTTGTTTAAAGTTAAAAGAAGCTGGTAGACAGGGCTGAATAACGGAGGCCCTTGGCTCCATCAGTCAAGTGCCCAAGCAGCCCTTTCCTTTCCTGACCTCACAGTGAGAGATAAAAAAGGCACTACTGGAACAGGGATGCAGCCCTGATCCCGTGGACTATCACCCTGGAGGCAGTCAGTGCTTCTCCTCTGCTCACCTTTGTCCAGCCCTAATGCTCAGCTCCTGTCTGGTGCAGTCACAGCCCACACTGCTGCCAGCACTGGAAGGCTCCAGATAGAGCAATTTCTCCTGACCTTCCTCTTACATTCAGCATGGCAGCCTGGATAGAAATAATGGATTTCATGCTGACATAATCGAGGTCATCAGAGCAAAGAGCTGAAAGGGAACACAGCCAGGAACATCACTGCAGGCAGAGAGATCTGCTGACAGCCACCTCCTCCAAACACTGAAGCCATGCTCTGAGCTCCCATCACAATCTGAACCAGCTCCTTTACTCACTTGTACAGCTGCAGGGTGTGGCGATTCCCATGACGGAATATCTCATACTTAGGTAAGCCACAGTAGCGATCCATCTCTTCGTCATCCTTATACCACGTCACCTCTGGTTGGGGATACCCTTGGAAGGAGACAGATGGGACAGCAGGGTGTGAAAAATGGCCATCAGCAGCAGAGCAAGCCTGCTCCCATGGGTACAGTCCAGCAGAATAGGATACATGTTATTCTGGACTCAACACATTCTTTAAATGACACAGCAGAAAAAAGACAGTGAGTGGAAACTGATGGGTTTATCCAAGTCTTTTCTCACTCCTAGGAATAGGGCTATTTTTGAGAAAAAAATCCTGACACTTCATTCCTGAGCAGAGGGAAGTGGATCACATGATCATCTGTAATACTGGCTGGGAGAAGGTGAGCATACTGTCACTTTTCTATGAAGAGGCATGTTTTGATGAGTCTAAGGCTAAGGTTAGAAAACAGGCACTTGCTTCTCCATTGAGCTCACAGCATTTCACTAAGTGTAAGCCTGTAAGCTGATCCCAAAGTTTCCATTGAACAGCAACAACCTTGATTGCATCACAGCCAGCTTGGTGTCCTACAAATGTCACTTGACAACAGATGTCACCTGCTTTTTCAGTCGAATGACATCATGATGTGTGTGACTGTTTGGCGAGCAGGCTGGGCATGCAGCCAGGTGCCCCAGCACTGCCAGCAGTGGTGGATTCCTGCGTAAGGGGACAGAAGGGGCAAACCTTGGATTTGTAGAGGGGTTGGCCCTGTCTCGCCCACTTTCCTCTCTCTTGGAAACTTCCTGCTTTGCTGCTGGAGGAGCCTCCACCTTCTTTTTCTTTTTAGCTGCAGCATCTTTCACCACTGGCTTGTTTGCTAGGTCCTCCACCGTCTCATAGATGTATGTGAGAAAGCTGTTCCCTTTCTCCTCCACACTTTCCGAAGAGGCATCTCCATTGGTGGTCACCTCTGCCTTCAAAGGTGAAATCAGTTTGTTTGGAAAGCCTGTTGTCACATTGACCGGCTGCTCCTTTGACTCAGCGATATCCTCATGTAACCTGGACTGAGAATCAGCAACATGCACCTTTGCTGTATCCTCCTTATCCCACAGAGGGGCTCTTGACTGGAGATTCAGATCCCTGGCCAGTCTCCTCTTTCTCTGGAGCCGATCAGGGCTCATTCCCTGCAACTTCTCCACCTCCACATTTTCTTTCCCTCGTTTCTTGCCCTGTTCTATCTCTCGCAGCTTTACTTCAGCTTTTCTCTTAATTTTGTCAAACCACTTCTGATGGATTTTGAACTCCGTCATGGTTCCCACTTCCAGCACACCAGAGCAGGACACAATGCCTTTGTTATTCCTAGCTGAGGCCTGGTAAATGCCTGCATCCTCTTCTTGGCACCTGGAAACCAAAAGCTTTGTGTGAGACTTGCCCATTCTCCCTAGGCTCTACCACTGGGCACACAGGCATGCATGCTCTCCCACTTCTTGCTCCAGAGGGGCCAGAAGAGAAAGACATGGAGCCTTTGAGATGCCCACAGTAGGTCTGGAGGCCTCAGGCTCTGTCTGTTCTTAGCACTAGCAGATAAGCAAGTTGGATTTAAATCAGTGCTCAGCTGCTGCCTGGGCTGTAATCCTGGTAAGAGAGGCTGAGATGGAGGAGGAACAGCCAACAGGCTTCCCAGATGTTCTGGGCTACATTCCTCTGCAGGATCGTCTCCTCTCAGCTCTTCACAGCTTACATGACATTTCTGTTCTTCCTCCAACCTGCCTTCCCATCCTGCTTCACAGGCACCAGCACAAGTACATGCAGGCCATGTCTGCTGTCCCCCCTTGGGGATGTGAGGCCCATGGAGATCCCTGCTCCTGTGAGAGGTGAGTCACCCTCTGATGGAAACCTGGAGCACAGATGTGGTGGCAGAAAAGCTCAGGATAGAAGCATAAGGATGACAGGACTATCAGCAGTACTGATATTCTGTACTTTCAGATACAGCAGTGTCTGTCTGACATCCCAAATCCAGGACTTGAGGTGTGACAGGTCTCTGCTTGCTTGGGACACGGTGTGCCTGGCTCTCCAGAAACACCATCCTTGTTTAAAGTTAAAAGAAGCTGGTAGACAGGGCTGAATAACGGAGGCCCTTGGCTCCATCAGTCAAGTGCCCAAGCAGCCCTTTCCTTTCCTGACCTCACAGTGAGAGATAAAAAAGGCACTACTGGAACAGGGATGCAGCCCTGATCCCGTGGACTATCACCCTGGAGGCAGTCAGTGCTTCTCCTCTGCTCACCTTTGTCCAGCCCTAATGCTCAGCTCCTGTCTGGTGCAGTCACAGCCCACACTGCTGCCAGCACTGGAAGGCTCCAGATAGAGCAATTTCTCCTGACCTTCCTCTTACATTCAGCATGGCAGCCTGGATAGAAATAATGGATTTCATGCTGACATAATCGAGGTCATCAGAGCAAAGAGCTGAAAGGGAACACAGCCAGGAACATCACTGCAGGCAGAGAGATCTGCTGACAGCCACCTCCTCCAAACACTGAAGCCATGCTCTGAGCTCCCATCACAATCTGAACCAGCTCCTTTACTCACTTGTACAGCTGCAGGGTGTGGCGATTCCCATGACGGAATATCTCATACTTAGGTAAGCCACAGTAGCGATCCATCTCTTCGTCATCCTTATACCACGTCACCTCTGGTTGGGGATACCCTTGGAAGGAGACAGATGGGACAGCAGGGTGTGAAAAATGGCCATCAGCAGCAGAGCAAGCCTGCTCCCATGGGTACAGTCCAGCAGAATAGGATACATGTTATTCTGGACTCAACACATTCTTTAAATGACACAGCAGAAAAAAGACAGTGAGTGGAAACTGATGGGTTTATCCAAGTCTTTTCTCACTCCTAGGAATAGGGCTATTTTTGAGAAAAAAATCCTGACACTTCATTCCTGAGCAGAGGGAAGTGGATCACATGATCATCTGTAATACTGGCTGGGAGAAGGTGAGCATACTGTCACTTTTCTATGAAGAGGCATGTTTTGATGAGTCTAAGGCTAAGGTTAGAAAACAGGCACTTGCTTCTCCATTGAGCTCACAGCATTTCACTAAGTGTAAGCCTGTAAGCTGATCCCAAAGTTTCCATTGAACAGCAACAACCTTGATTGCATCACAGCCAGCTTGGTGTCCTACAAATGTCACTTGACAACAGATGTCACCTGCTTTTTCAGTCGAATGACATCATGATGTGTGTGACTGGTTGGCGAGCAGGCTGGGCATGCAGCCAGGTGCCCCAGCACTGCCAGCAGTGGTGGCTCAGCAGGAGAGCCCTACATAGACCAGCAGTAGCCACAGCCCTCATCTGCCACCAACAGCAGCTCCAGCTCAGAACTAGCAGATTTCAGGGGAAAACTGCTCCAGCCAGTGGCCAACATTGGTTCCTGTTCTTTACCCAGGGCTCCCAGAACAGCCAAGTTGACCCTAACGGCATGGGATAAAAGTTTCAATGACCATATCATCCCTTCCCTTCAGTCAATGTGCTCAACAGTTGTTCAAAGCCCCAAGGCAGATATCTGAAGCTTACATCCTGCCAATGCCCCTGTGGCTTTCTGTGCTGCCCAGGTGAAGGAGTCCAGCATACTGTCCACCCCGACCCATCTCCAGGGGGTCTCCCCACCAGCCCTCAGTATCACCAAATGCAGAAGGGGGTCAGCTCCCATGGACAGCCCTGGCATGGGGCCAGCATTGGCTCTCCAGCAATATCCAAAGTGTTTAGACTTGATGGCTCTGGAGAGGGCAAGGACCTATCCTGGATACTTCTCACCTGCCAACCCACAGGTTTCAGGGCTGACCAGGGCCCTTTTCATCTCCAGGGTGAGAAGCCTCCAACTTGAACCAGCCAGAGATGCTGGCAGCCTGTAGCAATACCTGAGTGTTGCTTACATCTGCTCCCATGAAGGTCCCATAGCAG
>NW_009970235.1:1834428-1843120 GCF_000747805.2 Chaetura pelagica | reverse complement strand
GCAGGAATTCACCCTTGGTTCAGGTGATTCAAAATGTCTTTGACCAGAAAAGCAGCACATGCCAAATCTCTTCACTTATTGCCCCAATCTGCTCTTCCAATACACTCTCTGTCTCCTCACAGGACTTAGCCCTTGGTTGGGGTTGGGGAAATAGTCTCTGAATAGTTTTCTTTTCCTGGTCTTCTCCATGAACAACAGCCACCCCCATAGCCCAGACACCCCCACAGACCAGGTTTTACCCCGTTGGCATCTGACCTCTCCACTGTCTGTACCTCTTTGACTTTCTGTTGGTTAGTGCCTTGTTCCTCCTGTTCTGCAGGAAGTCAAATAATTACTTTTTCATGATGCCTGCAAGGCTCTTCATCCTCCTCTTTGGTCTCCATCTTACCACAGTCTGCTCTTTGCTGCTGCTCTGGCCCTCCAAACCAGTTTCTAGAAGTGCAAAGCCCTCAGATCCTTGTGGCTGAAGAACATGAACTCTAAACGGCTTACTGGAAGTGGGACAACAAGAGTATTCCAGTCATGGGATCACCAGGGATTGACACTGCTGCATATATTTTCCACAAATATTAGCTACTGGCTTTACTTGGCAGCAGGACTCTGGGCTGAATGAGCCTGTGGTTGGTTTCTTTCTGTGCCAGGGAACAGGAACAAAACAATTTTCCTACACAGTTCAGACTTTGCCTACCCTTCAGGGGGCCTCATGGCTCATAGCACAAGGAGCTGGCAGGTAGATTTTCCTAATAACCCTGCAAATAGTAATCACTGCACTTCATTCTGGGAATTACAAGCATATAAGTTCCGAGAATCCGGGTGTGATGTCCTCTTGTGGCCTCTGCAGCTGATTCCCATTCCCAGCTGACATCTGCTAAAAAGACCTGCCATTTCTAGAGCTGCACAGTGCCTTGATGAAAGGCTTTTCCTCCTGTTAAGCCTAAACTCCCTTTGACCTGTAGCACTTGTGTCCTTGAGACTCCCTGCTCCCTACCAGGGACTACCACAGTCCCAGTCCAGCACAGGCAAGGAGGGACAAGCCCTTTCTGCAGTGAAAGGGAGTGACAGGCAAGTGCTGTCTGGAAACCCATAGGCAGAGGGATGCTGAAAGACTTCCCACCCCAGAGTGGCCCCAGCTGTCTGTTCAAACACCAGCTATCCTTCCCCAGGAGCTGTAACCAGAGCCAAGCAGGGGATGGAGAGATGCCTATGCAGAAACAAGGCTCCCTGGCATGCCCTGCACTCCACTGGGAAGGTGCTGCTGGCATCCATCTTCAGCCCACTGAGCATATAAATTCCCCTTTTGCCTGGGAAATAAATTCTGTTGCTCCCTGTCACTCCTGGCATATTCCCCGCACCCACAGCATCTGCAGCTTGCCAGGCTGCCATGATGGGCCAGTTTGAAGGGTGATAGTGGGATGGGGTGGCTGAGCCAAGGGCTCCATCAGTGGGAGTTGCCACACTGCAGGGAGCTTGATGCTCCTGGCATATCATCAAACTTGTAGAATCATAGAGTCATTGAATCATATGGGTTGGAAGGGACCTCTGAAGATCATCAAGTCCAGCCCTCCTGCTGTAGCAGGATCACCCAGAGCACATCACACAGGAACGTGTCCAGATGGGTCTTGGAAGTCTCCAGAGAAGGAGAGACCAAACCCTCTCTGGGCAGCCTGTCCCAGGGCTCTGTCACCCTCACAGCCAAGAAGTTTCTCCTCATGTTGAGGTGGAACTTCCTGTGTTGTCACCTGGTGCCGTTTCCCCTTGTCCTATCACCACTGAACAGAGACTGGCCCATTCTTGACACCCACCCTTTACATATTTATGGACATTAATAAGGTGCCCTTTTAGTCCTCTTTTCTCAAGACTGAACAGCCCCAGGCCTCTCAGCCTTTCCTCATATGACAGTTGTTCCAGTCCCTTCATCATCCGTGTAGCCTCAGTTGGACTCTTTCCAGCAGATCCCTGTCGCTCTGGAACTGGGGAGCCCAGAACTGGGCACAACACTCCAGATGTGGTCTTACGAGGGCAGAGTAGAGGGGGAGGAGAACCTCCCTTGTCCTGCTGGCCACACTGTTCTTAATGCATTGCAGGATACTATTGGATCTCTTGGCCAGAAGGGCACATTGCTGTCCCATGGATAACTTGTTGTCCACCAGGACCCCAAGGTCCTTCTCCATAGGGTTGCTTTCTACCAGGTCAACCCCTCATCTGTATCGATGCCTGGTGTTTTTTCTCCCCAGGTGCACTGCAAGACGGAGCAGCCATTCAAAAGCCAGGCACTCGCCATTCCAAAACCTTTCCCTCCCATAGACCTCAGGTGCAGCTGGCTCTAAGAGGGATTTGCCAGCAGCTGATTCCTGTGTCTGCCAGCAGTTACAGATAGAGTGGTGCTGGGCATCTCAGGGGAGAACAGCATCTGCTGCACATCTTCAAGCCCAGCAGAAATGTTTTAGAAAGCATGTCTTCCAGCAGCATTGATCCAGCATGATGTCCAGCCACTGCAGGAGCCAGGAGACCTTGCTGAGCAAGGATTTTATAATTATGATGATGATGATTATCATTATTATTATTATTGGAATTGTCAGGTTTAGATCAAACATTCCCAAGGCTGTTAACATTTGAGATATCTTTAAAGCTTTGCTGACCTTAAGCAAAACAGCTCTTGCAATACCTATCCAAAATCACCCAGAAAAACTCTTTTTAAAAGAGTTTTAAAAACAGGGTTGTTTTTTTTTGTTTGTTTGTTTTTTTCAAGGAGCGGGGCAGGGGGTGTAGAAGTTAGTCTTCTGAAACATGGGAAGGTGGAAAGAGTTTAGAACAATTACACATAATCTCCACGGTTTTCTGTTTCTTCTCGACACAAGATATATAAGGGGGGATTTCAGGCAGTTTTGGGACGAAGTCATGGTAAGATCTCATGCTTTATGGATTTAAATCTGAAGACAAGGAAGCTCCCAGGAATGCTAACAGGAGAGACAAATACTCACTAAAAGCAGAAGTTCCTCATGCCAGCAGCCTGTGAGCTTATTCTCCATCCCTCTCTTGCCTTGGCTGCCCCAAACCCAAACATCCTCATCTCTCACCAGCCTGCTCTCTGCTCTTGTACTCACTGTCCCAACCCCCAAACACACCCATCCAGCCTCTCACAGCCCCCGCATTTCTCCAGACATCCTTCATCCAAGCACTTTACTCTTGTCCTTCAAACACAGCCCCAAAAGAGTGATCACTGATGAAAGAAGGCAAACTCCTTCATGTCCGTTAAAATCCCCACCTACCAAGCATGTGGCTGCCTACTCATTTTGCCCCAGCTCTCTTCCCCGACCCATGGGCAGAGCCCCTTCCCCTCCATAGCTCTACCACACTGTTTCTGGGCAGGTTGCTTTGTTTCCATCCCCTCTGGGAACATGGTGCTCAACACAGCACAGATGCTCAAGCTGATCAAGCACCTGCATAGCATGGGAGATGTGCCAGACTGGACACTTCCTCAGCACAAGCACCAAGCCAGAAAGGGAGAGCTGATATTTGGGTGGCCAGGTCAGAGCGGCTGAACCTGACTAAGAAGGGCTGAAATGGCCCTGCACAAAAATGCAGTGAAAAGTTTCTTTAATTTTTCCAGGAGAGGTGCCACGAAGGACACGGACCAGGCATTTACCAGGCTCCCTTGTTAGGGCTGACTGAAATTACTCCACTGCAGAGGAAATGGAATGTGTTGGGATCACACATGCAGGGCACTTCCCACCTTGTCAGTCATCCAATCTAATGGTGAATGTGCTCAGCTGCACAAAGGCATTTTTATTCTTGACAAAGCTCTCTTGGAGCTGATGGTATCTTTTGGACTTTGCAAGGTTCTTAGAGGGAACTTCTGACCTCAAGTTGCTGAAGACTTAGGCCAGTAAGAGAAGGCAGGACTATGTACTTTAAAAGGGGTAAGAAATCGAGAAAGGAAGAGCAATGCTACCCTATGTCCTTGCAGGAAGCAATCACTCTCAGGGTTTGCAGCACTTCTACACTTTGTCTTCTACCTCCCCTTGCTGGAAAGTGCTTTTGCTTTCAGAAAAGTTTATGTGGGAAAACTCCTGGGAGAAGGACCTGGGGGTGGGAGGAGATGAGAAGCTGGACACGAGCTACAAGTGAGTGCTGGAGCCCAGAGGCCAATTGTGTCCTGGGTTGCAGCCAAAGAAGTGTGGCCAGCAGGGCCAGGGAGGAGATTCTGCCCTGCTCTGGTGAGCCCTCACCTGGAGTGCTGGGAACAGCTCTGAAGCCCTCAGCACAGAAGAGACATGGAGGCCATGAAGATGATCAAAGGGCTGGAGCAGCTCTGTTCTGGAGACAGGCTGAGGGAGCCACAAAGATGATTAAGGGAATGGAACATCTCCCTTATGAGGAAAGGCTGAAGGAGCTGGGTCTCTTTAGCTTGGAGAAAAGGAGACTGAGGGGTGACCTCATCCATGTTTACAAATATGTAAAGGGTGAGTGTCAGGACAATGGAGCCAAGTTTTTTTCAGTGATGACCAGTAATAGGACAAGGGGCAATGGATGCAAACTGGAGCATATGAGGTTCCATGTGAATATCAGGAAGAACTTATTTCCTGTGAGAGTGACAGAGCACTGGAACAGGCTGCCCAGAGAGGTTGTGGAGTCTCCTTCTCTGGAGACATTCAAACCCCCCTGGACATGTTCCTGTGTGATGTGCTCTGGGTGATCCTGCTCTGGCAGGGGGGTTGGACTTGGTGATCTTCAGAGGTCCCTTCCAACCCCTAGGATTCTGTGATGTTGTGATTCTGTGTGATTCAGCCTGGAGAAGATAAGGCTCTGGGGAGACCTTAGAGCACCTTCCAGTGCCTGAAGGGGCTCCAGGAAAGCTGGAGAGGGGCTTTTCACCAGAAAGGGCAGTGATAGGACAAGGGGGAATGGTTTTAAACTGAAAGAGGAGACATTTAGGTTAGACATCAGGAATAAATTCTTCACCATGAGGGTGAGAAGGCACTGGAATAGGTTGCCCAGGGAGGCTGCTAATGCTCCCTCCATGGAGGTGTTCAAGGTCTGATTGGATGAGGCTTGTGCAGCCTGGTCTGGTGGGAGGTGTCCCTGCTCATAGGAGGGAGGTTGGAACTTGATGATCTTTAAGATTCCTTCCAACCTTCACCATTCTATAATTCTATGATTCTATGATTCTTTTAATGAATCACTGAGGGGCATGGCCTGGAGAATCTACCCAGCAGCCGACTTCTGCCCTAGAAGCAGGAAGTGATCTGCTGAAATTAAGTACCAATCAAATCAATGTATCAGTTGTACCCCTGCAAGTTCAGAAAGTCAAACCTGTAAAACAAGGGAATCCATATGAGAAGAGCCAAGAATTCAAAGCCAGCAGCTCTCAGAATGGCTCAGCCTATTTCCTGGTGCATAGCTTATTTACAGCACATTTCTAATGGCAAACTAGACTTCCTAAATCTTAGGAAAGTCTTGGTCCTTGTGACTAAGAGGTTCACTGGAGATACCCTCCTCCATCCAAAACTTAGAAACTTGCTTCATGTCTCCCACTGAGCAACCTGTTGGAATGAATCACATGTGCAACATCAGGAAGGATCACAGAGTTGTAAGCAAGCTCAGACGATGGAAAACAGAACAAAAAGAGAACAAAGAACAAAAGCTCATCAGCAAAGAAGCCACTTGCCTTTACACCAATGCACTCCTATGCCACATTATCACAATGCCCTCTTCTCAACTCCCTCCTTCTTTTATTGGTCTAACTCCTTTCTGCGCAAGGTTAGGTTTTACCTCATTGCGCAGAAACTGGCTTTTATTTCAGATGTTTACAGAAATTTAGCACTGATGCAAATGCAGCTGCATTCTGACCATTTACTGCCAGCAAAGAGCCAGAGTTGGCTTCAGTATGATAGCCTTAGTGTTCTAAACAGCACACTCCTGAGTTAAGGAGTCTGGGATTAGCAGCTATTAGGACAATCAAATGTAGCTGGCCCAAGCAATAACCAGCATATCCCATTTTAAGGACTTTAATTTGCCTTGTTTGGAGATGTTTGGTTATGTCTTTGCCTCTTTACAATCTCAAGTACTTCACCCTTCTTCCCCTCACTTAAATGAAAGCTGAAATCACATGCAATTGCTGCATCTTTGCAGTCTGATAACAGTGGACTTGTTAACATGTTGCCTTGTTATCACTTGCTCTAGAGTTTAGTACAAATCCAGCAAGTGAGGCAGGACTAGGTTAATCACTGAAGACACTGTTACCTGTCACTATGCAGGTGAATTTAGCATCAGAGTCCTCGGACACAGAATGGGATTTGATAGTGGTTTCAAACAGTGGCTGGGTTTCCTCCGTCAGCTGAGAAATGATTGCGCAGAAGGTGCTCCTGGAAGATTCAAGAAGCATTTCTTAGAGATCAAAATACTGGGGAAAAAAAAAGGTCCCCTTCCTACTCAGAAGCCTGTGTTCCTCCTGTAAATGCCCTCATTCCCTCCCATCTTCCACTACTACTAGTCTAATCCAGCTCAGAGCCAGGGTATTTGACTGTTTTTTTCACTCCCAAGATGACACTTTCTAAATTGAAAGTGTCATTTGGGAGATGTTCCCTTTGTCTTAACCCTGATCGCTATTGGGCCAACAAACGTCAAGAAACATTTTAGATCTTGATTACAACAGAACATGTCTTTGATCAGTCAACAGACTCAAAGCAAGGCCCTAACAAAGGCAGCTTCACATTCCTGGTACTGCACCATCAGTGTTTCAAGAGTTTTTCTGTTCACCAGGATTTTAGTCCATCTGTGAAGAATTCGCATTGTAATTTCAGGCCAAGCGTGAACTGAACATGTATCCTAATCACAAACTCCCTTTGAAAGCTTTGAATCAAGAAAGCTGTCTGCTGCAGCTCACTGAATGAGACCTTGAGCATAGCTTGCAGCTTTCTGAGCTTAGGAATCCTATGTGAAGCTGCCCCCCATGCTCTGTTTCACCTCCCACTGCTGCAGATGGGCATCTACCCTACATACTGTGAGTTCAGGCACCAACCCCAAAGTTCAGGCTGGGACACCCAAACAGACAGAACTACCCAAGTAGCCATTGCAATCTATGGAGCTCATAAAAAGGGACTTTAGATTCGCCAGTCATGTAAGCACTACTCCAGGACATGAGTGTATTCATACAGCACTGCCAATCCTGTTGAAACATCACCAAGTGGAGGCCCAGAAGATCTAGGCTTTCTTAAATCAAAGAAAAGGATTCATTCCAAGTTGGGTCTTCATTTGGATAGTGCTCTGGGGCTCCTGGAGGAGCCTTCATTTTTCCCTCTGCAATTTTTCCCTCTCCTCTCCCAGGAGAGAGGACCCCAAGGTCTCAAGTGCAAGGAGACATAACAAATACTACAAAAGAATTGGTAGCTGGCAGCTCTACTTAGATAATTTTTCAGCAGTGAAAGACATTTCTCAAACAAGTGATCAGCTTCTAGAGACATGCAAGAGGTGGAACAAACCCTCACACCATTCCTGACACAGCTCCACCACGAGCAGAAGGTCTTACAGCACATAGAGGGGGCTCCTCAAGGAGGACCTCAGCCTCACAAGCAGCCCCTGGCTTGCAGGCAGGATGCTGGTGCTGCTGCTACTCATGCTCTACCTGCTGGGGAAGCAGACTTTCTCAGGAAAAACAAAAAAACCCCCACATTTAGCATGAACTCAGCTAGGTCAAGTGCACTGACAGGCTTTGCAGCACGGACTGAAGTGTCCACATGGCTGAAGGTTTCATTTACCCTGAAAACTCACCTGGAGGCTGCAGTGCTATGTTTTTCACTCTGGCTTCCTGCTAGAATGGGTTTGTAAAAGATGCAGGGAGATGAATCCCTCAGCAAAAACCCAACTGGGATGCAGTGGGAGCCTCAAACAGCTCCCAGGCACTGTGCAGGGACAGTGACAGCTCGGACTGCTGCACACTTGTCTCATCTACCGAATGAGGGTTGTAAACACTGTCTATATCCAAACACTGTCTATATCCAAACACCCATCTATATGGGATGGGGTAAAAAACAGATGTCACAGCTCAGACTCTTTTCTGTGGAAATCGGTGGATCCCAGGAGACTGGTCCTGCCAATCCACTCTTCACACAGGTACAGGGCTAGGAAAGGGCTGTGGGAGCCAACAGCTGTTTGAAACCACAGAAACCATTCCATACTCCAACCCCAGAAGAAAACTCTCAATTCCAAAGAGGAAATCCAGTACCAAGGCAGTTACTGGTGAAGTTTTGATGGCCCCTTCAAAACAGATCCCCAGCTCTAGACCAGTAAATGCCTTTTAGATCCACATAAGGAACTTCTCAAGCACCAATGAACATTTCATACCCCAGCAGGACAGCAACTGGATCAGCATCTTTAAAAGAAGTGATGTGCACACACAAAGTGACACTCGGAACCAAGTTTAATCCCAGTACCATGCCACTGTACCAGCAGGTATCAGCAGGCAGCACCAGGAATAAGCCTGGTCCACACGGTGCAAATCCCACAGTCAGGTGAAATACAGCAAAGGCTACTGAATGGTTCAGGAAAGCAGCATCACGAGAAGCTGGGGGCTCCACAGGCACAGCAGATGAATCAGAGGAGACTTGCCCAATGTACACTTGGCAGGAAGACTTGGAAAGTCCATTTAATCTTTCAAATAAACCATTTTATTAGGTGGGAGGGGGAGGGAGAG
>NW_009970235.1:1816020-1829374 GCF_000747805.2 Chaetura pelagica | reverse complement strand
GACAGAGCACTGGAACAGGCTGCCCAGAGAGGTTGTGGAGTCTCCTTCTCTGGAGACATTCAAACCCCCCTGGACATGTTCCTGTGTGATGTGCTCTGGGTGATCCTGCTCTGGCAGGGGGGTTGGACTTGGTGATCTTCAGAGGTCCCTTCCAACCCCTAGGATTCTGTGATTTTGTGATTCTGTGTGATTCAGCCTGGAGAAGATAAGGCTCTGGGGAGACCTTAGAGCACCTTCCAGTGCCTGAAGGGGCTCCAGGAAAGCTGGAGAGGGGCTTTTCACCAGAAAGGGCAGTGATAGGACAAGGGGGAATGGTTTTAAACTGAAAGAGGAGACATTTAGGTTAGACATCAGGAATAAATTCTTCACCATGAGGGTGAGAAGGCACTGGAATAGGTTGCCCAGGGAGGCTGCTAATGCTCCCTCCATGGAGGTGTTCAAGGTCTGATTGGATGAGGCTTGTGCAGCCTGGTCTGGTGGGAGGTGTCCCTGCTCATAGGAGGGAGGTTGGAACTTGATGATCTTTAAGATTCCTTCCAACCTTCACCATTCTATAATTCTATGATTCTATGATTCTTTTAATGAATCACTGAGGGGCATGGCCTGGAGAATCTACCCAGCAGCCGACTTCTGCCCTAGAAGCAGGAAGTGATCTGCTGAAATTAAGTACCAATCAAATCAATGTATCAGTTGTACCCCTGCAAGTTCAGAAAGTCAAACCTGTAAAACAAGGGAATCCATATGAGAAGAGCCAAGAATTCAAAGCCAGCAGCTCTCAGAATGGCTCAGCCTATTTCCTGGTGCATAGCTTATTTACAGCACATTTCTAATGGCAAACTAGACTTCCTAAATCTTAGGAAAGTCTTGGTCCTTGTGACTAAGAGGTTCACTGGAGATACCCTCCTCCATCCAAAACTTAGAAACTTGCTTCATGTCTCCCACTGAGCAACCTGTTGGAATGAATCACATGTGCAACATCAGGAAGGATCACAGAGTTGTAAGCAAGCTCAGACGATGGAAAACAGAACAAAAAGAGAACAAAGAACAAAAGCTCATCAGCAAAGAAGCCACTTGCCTTTACACCAATGCACTCCTATGCCACATTATCACAATGCCCTCTTCTCAACTCCCTCCTTCTTTTATTGGTCTAACTCCTTTCTGCGCAAGGTTAGGTTTTACCTCATTGCGCAGAAACTGGCTTTTATTTCAGATGTTTACAGAAATTTAGCACTGATGCAAATGCAGCTGCATTCTGACCATTTACTGCCAGCAAAGAGCCAGAGTTGGCTTCAGTATGATAGCCTTAGTGTTCTAAACAGCACACTCCTGAGTTAAGGAGTCTGGGATTAGCAGCTATTAGGACAATCAAATGTAGCTGGCCCAAGCAATAACCAGCATATCCCATTTTAAGGACTTTAATTTGCCTTGTTTGGAGATGTTTGGTTATGTCTTTGCCTCTTTACAATCTCAAGTACTTCACCCTTCTTCCCCTCACTTAAATGAAAGCTGAAATCACATGCAATTGCTGCATCTTTGCAGTCTGATAACAGTGGACTTGTTAACATGTTGCCTTGTTATCACTTGCTCTAGAGTTTAGTACAAATCCAGCAAGTGAGGCAGGACTAGGTTAATCACTGAAGACACTGTTACCTGTCACTATGCAGGTGAATTTAGCATCAGAGTCCTCGGACACAGAATGGGATTTGATAGTGGTTTCAAACAGTGGCTGGGTTTCCTCCGTCAGCTGAGAAATGATTGCGCAGAAGGTGCTCCTGGAAGATTCAAGAAGCATTTCTTAGAGATCAAAATACTGGGGAAAAAAAAAGGTCCCCTTCCTACTCAGAAGCCTGTGTTCCTCCTGTAAATGCCCTCATTCCCTCCCATCTTCCACTACTACTAGTCTAATCCAGCTCAGAGCCAGGGTATTTGACTGTTTTTTTCACTCCCAAGATGACACTTTCTAAATTGAAAGTGTCATTTGGGAGATGTTCCCTTTGTCTTAACCCTGATCGCTATTGGGCCAACAAACGTCAAGAAACATTTTAGATCTTGATTACAACAGAACATGTCTTTGATCAGTCAACAGACTCAAAGCAAGGCCCTAACAAAGGCAGCTTCACATTCCTGGTACTGCACCATCAGTGTTTCAAGAGTTTTTCTGTTCACCAGGATTTTAGTCCATCTGTGAAGAATTCGCATTGTAATTTCAGGCCAAGCGTGAACTGAACATGTATCCTAATCACAAACTCCCTTTGAAAGCTTTGAATCAAGAAAGCTGTCTGCTGCAGCTCACTGAATGAGACCTTGAGCATAGCTTGCAGCTTTCTGAGCTTAGGAATCCTATGTGAAGCTGCCCCCCATGCTCTGTTTCACCTCCCACTGCTGCAGATGGGCATCTACCCTACATACTGTGAGTTCAGGCACCAACCCCAAAGTTCAGGCTGGGACACCCAAACAGACAGAACTACCCAAGTAGCCATTGCAATCTATGGAGCTCATAAAAAGGGACTTTAGATTCGCCAGTCATGTAAGCACTACTCCAGGACATGAGTGTATTCATACAGCACTGCCAATCCTGTTGAAACATCACCAAGTGGAGGCCCAGAAGATCTAGGCTTTCTTAAATCAAAGAAAAGGATTCATTCCAAGTTGGGTCTTCATTTGGATAGTGCTCTGGGGCTCCTGGAGGAGCCTTCATTTTTCCCTCTGCAATTTTTCCCTCTCCTCTCCCAGGAGAGAGGACCCCAAGGTCTCAAGTGCAAGGAGACATAACAAATACTACAAAAGAATTGGTAGCTGGCAGCTCTACTTAGATAATTTTTCAGCAGTGAAAGACATTTCTCAAACAAGTGATCAGCTTCTAGAGACATGCAAGAGGTGGAACAAACCCTCACACCATTCCTGACACAGCTCCACCACGAGCAGAAGGTCTTACAGCACATAGAGGGGGCTCCTCAAGGAGGACCTCAGCCTCACAAGCAGCCCCTGGCTTGCAGGCAGGATGCTGGTGCTGCTGCTACTCATGCTCTACCTGCTGGGGAAGCAGACTTTCTCAGGAAAAACAAAAAAACCCCCACATTTAGCATGAACTCAGCTAGGTCAAGTGCACTGACAGGCTTTGCAGCACGGACTGAAGTGTCCACATGGCTGAAGGTTTCATTTACCCTGAAAACTCACCTGGAGGCTGCAGTGCTATGTTTTTCACTCTGGCTTCCTGCTAGAATGGGTTTGTAAAAGATGCAGGGAGATGAATCCCTCAGCAAAAACCCAACTGGGATGCAGTGGGAGCCTCAAACAGCTCCCAGGCACTGTGCAGGGACAGTGACAGCTCGGACTGCTGCACACTTGTCTCATCTACCGAATGAGGGTTGTAAACACTGTCTATATCCAAACACTGTCTATATCCAAACACCCATCTATATGGGATGGGGTAAAAAACAGATGTCACAGCTCAGACTCTTTTCTGTGGAAATCGGTGGATCCCAGGAGACTGGTCCTGCCAATCCACTCTTCACACAGGTACAGGGCTAGGAAAGGGCTGTGGGAGCCAACAGCTGTTTGAAACCACAGAAACCATTCCATACTCCAACCCCAGAAGAAAACTCTCAATTCCAAAGAGGAAATCCAGTACCAAGGCAGTTACTGGTGAAGTTTTGATGGCCCCTTCAAAACAGATCCCCAGCTCTAGACCAGTAAATGCCTTTTAGATCCACATAAGGAACTTCTCAAGCACCAATGAACATTTCATACCCCAGCAGGACAGCAACTGGATCAGCATCTTTAAAAGAAGTGATGTGCACACACAAAGTGACACTCGGAACCAAGTTTAATCCCAGTACCATGCCACTGTACCAGCAGGTATCAGCAGGCAGCACCAGGAATAAGCCTGGTCCACACGGTGCAAATCCCACAGTCAGGTGAAATACAGCAAAGGCTACTGAATGGTTCAGGAAGGCAGCATCACGAGAAGCTGGGGGCTCCACAGGCACAGCAGATGAATCAGAGGAGACTTGCCCAATGTACACTTGGCAGGAAGACTTGGAAAGTCCATTTAATCTTTCAAATAAACCATTTTATTAGGTGGGAGGGGGAGGGAGAGGCGCGGGGGAGGGAGATGGGCGGAGGAGGGAGGGGCTTTAGAGGCTGCAGCGGTGTGGGGCTCTCAGCTGACTCACTCCAGCTGCAAGAAGACTTGTCCAATTCAAATTGCTTTCTAAACTAGTAATTCAGAGCATTCCAGAAATCTGATACAAAGCAGCAGCGGCTCTTCCTCCAGGCCTTCCTGAAGCTGCATCTTTGCTGCAGAAAAAGCCCTGGAGCCTAGGAAGAGAACACTGGCAATTCAGTAGCCTTTTTACATTAAAGAGGGATTTCCATACAAATGCAGTCTGCAGAAAAAGGAGATTTGAGAAGTGTATTCCTCTTGATCATTATTTTCTTTTCTTGACCTTTTGGTTAGCAACCCCACAGTTACAGGGATGTTCTGGAGAGGCCTTTCCCTCCATGGACATTCTGCCTGCTTTGCAGCGAATAAGTAATGCCACGGAATTGCAAATGTGTTATTTTGCCAGAGGCAAAGTACAGCTGTACAAGTGCACCTCAGGGCAGAGTCCAATTGAATGATCTTCACAATAAAGCACAGGATGACAAGGGGGGAAGAAGAAAATTTCTTCTTTAAAAGTCTCAGCTCAGGCATGTCTAATTTTTAATGTCTCTGTATGGAAGTCTCACTTTAATATCAAGAAGTAGCTGAACACCCATTGTCTGGCTAAGAAAGGTGAATATTTCTTGCACCTTAACACAGAAATTACAATGAACATTCACTTTGCTGTCTGCAGTTCAAGCAAGTATTAGGGACCCAGTCATGCAGAATAAGGCTGTTAGATCACTTCAGGGCTCTCTAATTAGTACCAAAGCATTACAGATTAATCATGTGCAGTCAGATTCAGTAAAGTGGTTGGTCAGAGCAGTTTAATGCAATGTAGTTTTACCTTCCTAAACTGGAGGGAGAGAATCTGCTGCTTGATAAGCTAAGCAAAAAACAGCATAAAAACCATTAGACAAAAAAGCATGGAAAGGAGCTGAAATAAACAGACCGTTACAGAGACATATTAATGATGAGTCATTTTGCACAGGTCAGAGTTCCTATTAAAAGAAGGTACAGCTGCCTTACTCAGGCTGAGTGCCAAGATGAGCAAGCCACATTGTCAATTGAAATCAAAGGCTGTAAAAATTAAATGGTCATTAACAGCAGAGAATAAGTGTAAGGACATCTCTAAAAGTAGGTTTCCAAGAAGCAGCATCTGAGCCTTCCATGCACCATTGCAGCATTGTGCCCAAAGCAGGCACCTCCATCCTAAGAGGTGTTCAATTAAATGGCAGGCAGGACAGACCACTGCAAGCCCATGTCCCTGCTGGCAAGCAGGTGGCCTGAGCTGGTAACTCTCTGTGCTTCCAAGGACAGCTCTTTGGAGAAGCTGAAAACTCTCTGGTCACTATACAAGTTTCCAGCTTGCCAGCCAAATTACTAAGGTCTGGCAAAAATTAAAATAAAATAAAATAAAATAAATAAAGTTCACAATAATCTACAGGTTTTGCTTTCTTTGCAGGAACATGTTACTACATCAAGTATTCAAGTTCTATACAAGGGATACCCAGATGTGCTACTTACCAGTGGCCGCCAGCTCTCCCAGAGAAGTGCCTTCAAGAACACTAACCAAAAGGCTACCTTGATGATACTGTGGCAGCAGCTCCTTGCAGGCTGTAGCAAACAACCCATCAGCATCAACCCACAGCAGTCAGGAGCAGCTTCTCAGACCCTGAGCTCACCCACATGGCAATCAAAAGCCAAAAACAAACTAGGTACAAGCTAGTCAACAGCATGTAAGCTCAGTGCTTCAATCACACTGAGGTACCTGTTAGTTATGCCTGTGCAACCACCTCACCATATAGTCTTTAAAGTACCTGCAGCACAGATATCTCCTTTGGGATGGGAGAAGTCAGACTCTCACATCAGTATGTGCAGACAGACCAAACCTCCTCAGTCTTTTGCACTGAAGACTACTGTTGACTGAACTTCACTGCTTCATGATGATGCTACAGAAGATAGCAGGAAGAACCAAGAAAGAGGCACCTCTTCAGGTCTTCTACTCAAATGACCACATCCAGGCTCTGTGCAAGTCCTAATCACACAGAAGTCAGCAGGCCTTCAAGTCTTGCCCTAAAAATGACCACAGAGGCTCTCTGAAAACTGCTCCTGCCAAATATGTAGCACTTCTCCCTGCAGTGACAGAATCTTCATGTGAATAAGTAAAAAAAGTGGTTCAGCTTGACAGCCTGACATTTTACCAAAAGAAATGTACATTTTCATTGGGAAAAAAACCCCAGCACTCTGAAAAGCTCACTGACTCCTCTCCTTCAAATCAGGAGAGCAAAGACAGAAGTAGTTTTAGGCAAAATGCTCAGGAGTAGCTTTAACCCAACAACATGGGCAGCACTTGCCTTTTTGGCAACAGCTTCACCCTCTCCACCCCCAGCCACATGATCCTGATCCCTCCCCAGTGCCAACTACTGTTCACGCAGCCAGAGGATGAGTAGATCAGGGGTTATCCAGCTGGAAAAATCAAACACTAACTCTAACAGGCTGAGGGTCACCCACCCGATCCCTCTTGCATATGCTGTGCAGGCCTGTGGGAGAAGTCAGACAGAGGAACTTTGTCTTTCCAGCTGAGCCTCACCACTTGGGGCATCCCCTTGTGCCCCATGTCCTCTCCAGCACTGCAAGGTATGTCTTCACATAACCTGCCTTACTGACCAGCATGTCACTCCCAGCCACACTACCAGCTTAGAGAGCTCCAATCCCACCTCCAGCTGCTCTCACCCTGCCTTGACCTCTTGACCTCCCAGGGGATCAAGCTTACTCCTTCCCACAGCCCTCCCAAGCACAGGTAACCCTCGGAGCAACAGCACCCGTACACTGTGTCCCTGTGCTCTGAGCTGCCCCAGGTAGCTCTGTCCTGGAAATACAATTCATAGAAGCCCAGAATGGTCTGGGTTGGAGGGGACCTTAAAGATCATCCAGTTCCAAGCCTCTTGTCATGGGCAGGGAGACCTCGCACTAGACCAGGTTTCTCAGAGCTCCATCCAACCTGCCCTTGAACACTGCCAGGGATGGGGCAGTCACAGCTTTCCTGGGCAACCTGTTCCAGTGTCTCATTACCCTCACAGGAAATAATTTATTCCTAATGTCTAACCTAAATCTTCCCTCTTCCAGTTTAAAACCATTCCCCCTTGTCCCATCACTCCCTGACCTTGCCAGAAGTCCCTCCCCAGCTTTCCTGGAGCCCCTTCAGACACTGGAAGGTGCTCTAAGGTCTCCCTGAAGCCTTCTCTTCTCCAGGTTGAACCCCTCAACTCCCTCAGCCTGTCTCCAGAGCAGAGCTGCTCCAGCCCCCCAACATCTCCATGGCCTCCTCTGGACTCACTCCAACAGCTCCAAGTCCTTCTTGTGTCGGGGCCCCAGAACTGGACCCAGCACAGTACGGGATACAGTTGGCTTTCTGAGCTGTGAGAGTACAAATGCCAACTCATATGGAGCTTCTCACCAACCAATGCCCCCAGGTCCTCCCCAGGGCTGCTCACCATCCATTCTCCATCCAGCTTGTGTTTGTGCTTGAATTGCCCTGATCCACATGCAGGACCTTTAACATAAGTATGAATTATGTCTCACCTTCCAGCTTTTCAACAGCAAAGAAACCCAAAACAAGTTTGCAAGGGAAAAATGTCATTTTAGCTTCCAGGAATACTAAGGACATGGTCATTGCTTGAGGACCCAGCAGCAAAGGCCCTAAAATGCCTGGTAGAGAATGCTAACATAGGCAGAAGTGTGGTTTTAATAATGTTTTCTTGCATAAGACAAATGGGAAGGTGTCTTGGCTTGGATTTAAAGTAAATCACTCAAATAGTAAGAGCAACCTGGGTTTTATTCACTGCACATCCTGAAACACAGCACTGAAACCTGAACTGAGGATCTCCTGAGAAGCCTTGATATTATCAAAAGAAAAATGCCATCACCACAAAGATCCATGTAATAACTACAGTTTAACCTCAATGTCCTAAGGAGGCAAGCAAAATTTGCTTTTCATACTAGAGATTTAAGCCCAGAGAACACAAGATCAATTTCTAAATGCTTCAGTCAGAACAGCCCTGCCTGCAGGCAGCCAACATTTCACTTCATTTTAATTACATCCACAGGATATGCACTCAGAGCTGCAACATCAGACTCTACACCAAGTCTGTCTGCTTTGGAATGTGAGGCTCCTTAACACGGCACAACAGATGCCCCAGCACACCTCATATGATATGCTCTGGGACCAGGCTGCCTGTGTCCTCAGCTCCCCAGAGACTTGTTACTGCACTCAGCAAAGGACTCTGCTAATGAAACACATCATCGGCTGCAGATGTGTCTCCCCTGAGCGAGACTGAGGCTGTTATTGTTACTGGATGAAGGCAAACATCCTGAGGAACACATCTAAAGCAGGTGAATCAAGGTCTGAAGGTATTGGTTTCTTTCTACTGGAGAAGGGTTCAGAGAGGGCTTCTTTAGGCATGTCCAGCACGAGTGGGAGGGAGGCTCTCCTTGGGTTTCTTACACCTCTGAAGTGAAGCACAGCTTGTTAAAAGTGAGCCCTGAGCAGACAGGTTCTGTTATTAACTGCTATTGCACTCAACCATGAGAATTGTATCCCTCTACTATGTTCCTTCCACCAGCCTCAATTCTTCTTTAAATTCTGTTTCATCAGATGCTTTCAAACTCCTTTGGACACTTACCTTCATAAAGGTCTTGGCCCTTTGACTACTCATAATATTCTTTGGAAGTGAAGACAGTCTTCCCCATTTTTCATGCACTTGTCAGATTTCAGCCTCATTGCAAGGGCAGGAGGCAGAACTGTCAACAACAGTAATTTTTAAAATCATTTTAATAAAAAAATATGCTTAAGATGATGGTCTAGGCTGGTACATCACCCCACTGACACTGAAAAGTTAATTACTTGAAAAACATTTTAAATGCAGCACCTTTTCTAACCCTTTCATGTAATCACTGTATTAAATTCTCTTTCTGCAGTTCTTCTCCCCAAGATAAAGAAACCTTTCTCCTTCCATCTCATGTCCTCATATGGAAGATGACAAGAGCTCAAGAGACCCTGAAAACAGGCTTCACAGTGGCTCCCTCCTTACAAGTACAAGTACATGGACTTGATCTTCCTGAGTTGAAACAGTCATTAATATTTTTCCATGCTCTCCCACAGCATAAAAAGCTGCCCAGGGCAGCAACTAAACAGTGAAATGTGTCAATGACAGCAAAGCTGAGACTTCCAAGTTGTGTTTGGATGGAAGCAGTGCTAAGGAAAAGCTCGCCAGAAATGCCCACCAAGAACTGGGCAGCTTTTCCATCCCAGGAGCAGGTGAGGGATGACCCTGGCAATCCCCTACAGACACTCCCTCTCACTGGCACTCCAACTCAGGACATTATTGGGCTTGTTTTGCACATGTAGTATAAGATTTCATATGAACTTCTCTGCCTCCAAGGTTAGTACTACTTGAGACAAATACAAGCCACCTCAAACGTCTTCTCAGCTGTCAGTAGCAAACCATTTTCAACATTTAAAAGCCAACAATGAAGCTTTCATGTACATATAGTTCTGCTTAAGGCTCCTTTCCTGCCATGTGTCCCTCTTCTTATCAAGTACTTCATGCACACACAGAGAGAGTGTGTTTGTGTTTCATATACCATGGCAGTAATTATCAGCAACACTGTGATAAAGCAGCTGTGAGTGCTCTGGAGCTGTACAAGACACATTGTTATTTTACAGACTGGAAAATGGATGTATTGAGTCTTTGCTTGTCAAGGTCATGGAACAAATCAATGTTGAAGCTGGACAAATACAGCATTTTTTTCCACAGGTAATTTACTTTGAGCTGAGATAAACACAGACTTGCATGTAATAATTTAGAGCCAGATTTCATTAGCAGAGAAGATGGAAAACAATAAATTAAGTTACACATCCCTTTATCAGCCTCTGTAACACTTTGAAGATGGCTCAGATCTGTGTATTTTAAATCTGAATTATTGCGGCCTTTATGGTCCAAATTAAACTGCCACCTAGTTGAAAAATAACAAGGAATGCAAAAGGACAAAGAAAGCAAAGCAAATATTGGACAATGAGATGCCTAGGAAAGCTGACATCTTCCTGGTAACTCATTGCATGTACAAGTTTTTTGTCACTGGGGGTTAGAAAAGAAGCAAGGTGAAAATACAGTTGTTCATAACAGCTCTTCTTCTTTCATCTTCTTGGACCAGGTGACACTGTAAAGTGAGACTGAGTTGGTGTGAGGTAACAGCCTCCAACATCCAACACCTTCCTGCCCTTGATCAAAGAGTGCAAGATCTATCAAGTTTTAATTCCATCTGCTGGAAACTGCCACTGCTGTGGCACAAGAGGTTCTGGTTCAGAGGAGACCATGTTCTCCCCTCCAGGCCATCAGATGGGATCCCAGACCTAGGAAATATCTCCATTTATGAGGTTCCAGGGAAGAGCAAGGCTCTCACATCCTACAGTTTGTATTTTAAAAGTGGTCCTGAAGGGCACTGTTTGTCCAGCTCCAAATCTTAATCTTCCAGCCTAGGTTATCAGCTCTACATACTCAGCTCTGTTTGACTCTCTAGGAGATATGGGCAGGTGGCTTTAGAAAGGGGGCTAAAAAATGCAGCTTGGGATTATAATTCACTGTGCACAACAAGAGCTCCACTCCTGTAGGATTAGGGAGACCAAGTAAGACCACCCAGACTACCCTCTACATGGATCATCAATGTGAACATAGAGGTGGAACATGTCTATGAGTCACCCCAGAAGCAGGGATTCCTAACCTCAGTTTCTTTTCATGAAGGGATTTCCATGTCTGTAAGTGCTTCTATCATGCCACTACACTTCCCACTGCTTTAAGGATGGTTGAAGAGAGCAGGCAAATATTTTGGTTTAACACACTCTACAAATACATATAAAAGTAGCAACAGAGAAGCCTGAAAAAAGCACACTTTCTTTAGATCAGAGTATCTATTTTTGCTTTCTAACCACCCCAGCAGCCTCCCACTGCAATTCTGTGTCTGAATCATTTGTCCCATAGTTTTGTTAGCTCCAAATCCACCAAATTCAATTCTCTTCTGCTTTATAGAAAACTGCTGAATGTTATCTGCCATTAGGCGTGTCACTCATCTTGCTTTTCAAGTTCTCCCAGGCAAGCTCTCCAAATGTTCCTGATTTTAATTAAACTCTTAATTGCTCTCTGAAAGTCTTCTTGCTACAGCTTTCCACTCATTTGCTTTCCAGAATTGTTAGGATACATTATTTAATTACAGTACAAAAAGCCCCACTTCATTCAAGCCCTTCCCTTCTATCACAGGCAACAAAGTTTCCACACATCCTTGCTCAAGTCTTCAGCACTTGTAGGCACTCTCATGGCTGTGCAGGGAAGGAGACTTTCATATTATTCCTCCCTAACGCATGAGAGAAACTGGAAGATGTCAGGAACACACAGAAAGGTCAGCTTTCCTATTTAGTGAACATTTATGCACTGCTTCTTACAACAGAAGCCACTGAAGTTAACAGGCAAAATGAAATTACCTTACTTTGAGCACCAAGTACCCAAGCTGGTTGAAAAAAGGACTGGACAATTTGTCAAAATCAAATGCACAGCTGATTTCAGCAGGGCAGTTCAGTGCCCTTTGCCTGCAAAACCATTAGGCTCCTGCAGATGGAAACTGGGGTCCACCCACCCAAGACCCCAGCCTGACAAGCTCAGGGTAGTCAGAACTCAGAGTTTTACAGACACAGGCTGGATTTGCCATGCCTGAGCCACAGGATTGACACAACAAGGGGACACCAGGCTCATAGCAGGGGAATGCTACATTGCTCTGTGCCTCAAGGAAAACTTTGGGTATTTGGAGAAGCCATTTGGGAACACTAGAGGTATTGCTTGTAGGACTGATGAACCCTCCTTTATGGTTAAACTGATTAAACCTGCAATTTTAACATATGCAGGAGGAATAAAAGTCAAGCTATAAGCAACCAAAAAAGCTCAACTTCTTATTTATTAAAGACTCCCTTCTTGTAATCTGCAGAAAGGAGCAATCAGACTCAATTACAGATTTCCTTTGCGTGGAATGGCCTGACATGGCAGACTGGTTGTGGCCACTGTGGACATGCGTTGTACTGCAGATGCCATGGCACGCAAACAGACTGCAATTAGACTGCATGCTATGAGAGAGGCACAAAGGAACTGAATTAAGGCAACTTAACTTTGGCATTACTCCAGTTTCAACATCTGACTTCCCAGGCAGTACAGTTTTATTTCTTCTGGTCCTGTTTTGTTTTTTTTTAATTAATCTCTGACTATTTGAGGCATCAACTCTTGACACACTGAAACTGGATTATTTATAAATTATCAACCAGGAAGAGGCACACACAAGAGCTTGCAGGCTGAAGAGCATTCCCAGTGGATTAAAAAGTAATGTATAGGCTTTATTTTGAAAGACTAAAACAATTACCAACAACTTGGCCTTCACTGGCACATTGCCTTGTATTTTTGTCATTGCTAACCTCAGCCAGTCTCAGCTGACAACATGTTTATCATACCTTCTACGTGTGAACAAAGCCTTATTCCTATCACAGACTCTCTGCCTCAGGCCATTTCTGACCCAGGAATGCTGTTCCCACTGCTGCTCAGCCCATATCTACTTTGCAGAAATACCTCTTTGGCAAGAAGATAAGGCACAGGCACAGCAGGCCCCTTGTTCGGAGTCTGGTGTCGATAACACAATGAAGGCAGGAAGGGCAGGGCAGGATCCTGTGCGCATGTTTAACTCCAGACACAGAAGCTCGTGTCCGTCAGGACTTGCTATAAAACGATGCGTGGCGGTGACAAGCGCTGCCCCAGCAGCAGCCACGGCAGAACACAGTCCTTTTCTGGGAAGTGAGGGGCTAGCCCTGCAGCAAACGAGCCGCCTGGGAGAGCCCAAGCCATCGCTTGGTTCCTCCACCCTGGAGACGATCCCTGGGAAGGGAAAGGCCCAGGTGGCCGTGCTGCTCCCAGCTTGGCCGTCACCTCAGTCCCTCAGGACCGGGGTATCGCCTTACGCCCTGGGACGCGGCCAGCCCCTTGTGCCTGCAGCCCCACGCCTCAGCCCTGCCCCGGCCTTGGAAATGTCACCCTGCCCCGCTGCCCCGCGGCACCCGGGGCCCAGCAGCCCCAGGCACCCACAGCGGCTGGCGGGGGGGGGCCGCCCCCCCCGCACCCG
>NW_009970235.1:1810100-1815793 GCF_000747805.2 Chaetura pelagica | reverse complement strand
CCCCGGGGCTGCGGGCCCGGTCTCCTCCTCCATCACCGCCCGCATCTCTCTGCGACTGAGTGGTTTAATTATAACAACCCCTACGCACGCCCTCGATTGGGGGCATTTCTGGCCCCTTGAAAATGTCTCAGGGTTGGCCAAGCCGTCTCCCGACCTCTCGCAAGCACCAGGCTCCTGCCTGGCTGGTGGCACAGGGCAGTGTTGCCCCAGCTGCCACCTTCTTGGGAGCATCTCGTGCCTCAGCAGCCGGGCTTTCCTCCCAGGAGAGTGGCTGTGCTGGTATTTATTCAGTCTCCATGAAAAGGACAGGGCCACAAAGATGATCTGCTCTGGAGCCAGGCTGGGAGAGTTGGGGTGTTCAGCCTGGAGAAGAGAAGGCTCCAGGGAGACCTTAGAGCACCTTCCAGTGCCTGAAGGGGCTCCAGGAAAGCTGGGGAGGGGCTTTTCACCAGAGAGGGCAGTGATAGGACAAGGGATGATGGGTTTAAACTGAAAGAGGGGAGATTTAGGTTAGACATCAGGAATAAATTCTTCACCATGAGGGCGAGAAGGCATTGGAATAGGTTGCCCAGGGAGGCTGTTGATGCCTCCTCCCTGGAGGTGTTCAAGGCCAGGCTGGATGAGGCTTGTGCAGCCTGGTCTGGTGCGAGGTGTCCCTGCTCATAGGTTTGAAGCCTGGGGATCTTTGAGGTCCCTTCTAACCTTAATTGTTCTTTAATTCATTCTATGATTCTATGACACCACAAAAGAGGGCTATAAAAGGTGGGCATGTGTCACAAACTATTACCAGCAGTGATTTAATGAAAACATAACATAATAAAATGGAATTCATTCTTGTTCCACATTCATGTTGCCTGTCAAGCTTTTGTATCATATGCTGCAGGCACGTTGCTGGAGGCACCACATCTCCCTGGCACAGGATTGACAGATGGAGCAGATTTGCTGCAGATGGGCTGTCTGTCCTCCCCTGCACAGCAGCCATTGCTGTGAAAGTGGGAAGATGTTGGTAGAGAAGATCATGGTAATTGTCTGCTCCAGACTGGGAAAGACAACAGGTTTGAGCTGATCGATGATGAACACGGCAGCAAGTAGCAGGGCAAGTGATGGCTGCATGGATCACTTGGTGCAGGAGACCCCTGATTCCTCTTTCTCTGAAGACACTGTGTTTTGGAAGGTGACTTAGGGTAGGGACTAGCACAGTGGTTTTCACAGATATATACAGTGTGAGCATCACCTATAGACCTATAGGCACAGGAGTGTGCAAGAACACACACACAGTGTGTACTACAACCTGTGCATGGGCACAGGGGTGTGCACAGACACACACAGTGTGGACATCAGGTTGATATAACGCAGCCTAGACCTAAGCTGTTCTTGTCACTGATGTGTTAAACCTCAGTCCTAACGGAAGGGGTGATTACAACTTCAGACAGATCTGCATGTGTGGAAACTGATGTCCACCAAGAGAATTGCCAAGCCCAGCAGGTGTTCAGACCTGGGCATACAGGAGGGCAGTGACACCTGTGGACCAGAAGGGTGGGGAGAAGTTTGCAGGGAGAGGCAGTGACTGTGGGGGATTCAGACATGCAGTCTAGAATAGCAGTGGTTGAAGATACCACCAGATCCAAACACAGGACCCTCGAGTGAATTTTGCTCTTATGATGTGAGGAAAATACTCTACAGCCCTGAGAAGCTATAAAGCAGGTTCTTTATTGCAGCACTGGGTGTGCAGGGGATCGCTCCTCCAAACACGCACAACAGACAAGAACAGTACATATTTATTCACTTAAAATATACATATGCATCACTTAACAAAAGATTAGGCAGGATGATACAGATTAATTCCCTGAATTCATTATAATAGTTAAATCATTTCCCTGAAGTCATTAACATAAAGCTATGCCCATTTCTGCATGCGCACTGCCTCTCGGTGGTCATGGGCAGAGGTTTCTTGAAGGAAAGCTTGTAGTCTTCTTCTTAGGTGAGACACATTCTAGTTCAACACAACACCTGGAACAAAAAATTAACAGGTTCAACTAATCAGTGGCATATAGGTTTGGCAAATTTAACCCTTAAGTCTCTAATTCACTTATATAAAGCTTCTTGTGTCCTGTTGACCTGTCAGAGGCAGTGTCTACTGGGTCAAAAATTTGTTTTTTGTGGTTGCAGAAGTTATGATGTGGCCCTAAGCACTTCACATCTGAGTTATCCAGTTGGTTGACAGTGGCCTGATCAGACTTGTAGTTCTTCCTTTCAAGCAGCGGTGAAATGCTTTCCTCAGCTCAGATCTCAGTATAGTCTTGCATTTGAGCAGTGTTTTTGAAGGATCCTTCTGTCATCTCAGGTGTAGGTATTGGAGCTTATTTGCTTTTTGCATGTCACTGTGGCAGGTGATGACATTATCAGGAATGTAAATAGCTGGATTTATGATACCAGAGGGGACACTTGGACTTCACAAATGCGTTGGAGATGGACCTCATAAGACATGGAAATACAAGCAAAGAAGGTGGTCCCAGAGGGCTGGCTGAAGATCTCACCCTCATCAGACAGTAAAATAGCAGATGAAATTGTGTAACAATGAAGGCAGCATGATCCATAGGGGAAACATGCGACTTATTTTCTGTAAGCAGCAGTGTGCTCTGCATGGACTAATGCCACTTGGGAATAATCCATCTCAAACAAAATACAGTAGACCTGAAAAAAATCAACCCCAAAACTCACAGAAGGGCAGCAAGGATAACCAGAGGTCCAGAAGAATAGACGTAGACTGGGACTCTTCAGTCTGGAAGGAACAACTGAAGAGAATATGACTGGGGTTTACACAGCTGTGGTGGACAAGGAGAACAAGACCAGGGGCAGGAGATAAAATCAATAAAATAGAGATGCTTCCTCCCTCACCTTGGCATTGATAAACCTGTGGAAGGAAAATCTCTTGAGGTTTACTCAGGACAAAGATACTACTTTTGATTCAATAATCTTTCTCTGAAAGGAAGAGGACTTTTGGGTCCCACAGCTTCAGGAAACCTGAATTCAGGTTCCAGCACATGAATTACATGTTATTTTACCATCCCATCAGCATGAGCCTTATATCTTGGAGTGTTGACCTAACAGAAGAGACAGTTCAGAATATCTTGAGAACGGTGTCCAGAGCAGGTGGGTCTCTGTGTCAGGCCTGTAACTGTGTTCAGTTTCATACTCTCAAACACAGGAAAGGCACTGATATGCTGGAATGAGCCCAGTGAAGGCCACCGAGATGATTAAGGGAGCTCAAGGACATGAAATAGGAGAAGTAGAGAAGAGAAACTGGGTTTAAGTCTTCAGGGGAGGACTAAATGGACACCTCCTTGCTTTTTTCATCTACCTCATGAGAGGGTGTACACCAGACAGAGCCAGCCACTTCCCAGAGATGCAGTGATAGTCTGAGAGGTAACAAATACAAGTGGCAAGAAGGAAAGTTCTAATTAGATGTTAGGAAGAAAAATTGCCCTGTGAAGGGGATAAAACAGGGGCCCAGAGAGGTGGGTGATCTCTACCCCAAGGGAGTCAACTGCAGATGGAACTACATGTTGAGTGACAGATTGATGTCTTCCTTGGGTGGGGAGGCTGGACCAGAGATCACCAGAGGTTCCTTGCCACATTTAGTGGTTCCATGCCTCACTCTGGTAGCAAAGAGTAACCTGGATGTTGAATGCATGTTTAGTTCAACTGTGCTGAGACAAAGCCTGCCGTGGTGTTTGATCTGTCCCCTAGACATACGGTGGATGTATTTTTTTCTGCCCTTTCAGGCTCTGAATGGTTCTTGAGCTAGATGCCCTGCTGTGACAGAGCTTCCTCTTACAGAATCTGCTCTCTCATAATTTTTTTTGCAGAGTGACAGTGCCCTCTGCTCCCATCTCCACTTGGAAACACACACTCAAAATTTAGTTTTTGAAGTCTAAGCCAGTGAATCACAAGGGTTCAATCTTTGTTAGAAAAGATTTTATCCTCTGCCTGCAAATCCAGCACTGGCTCACAGCAAGAAATGCAAATGTTTTCTCCCACAATCCATCCTTCCCTTTCTCAGCCTGCACTCACAACTTGCAGGTTCTTCTCTTTTTAAAATCACAGGCTTCTTCCTGCTCTCCAGCATGACATCAACAAGCTCTCATCTCTGACTCTTCACCAAATATTCCTGCAGACTGTGCCAAGGCAGGCCTTTTACTGAGGACAAGCACGACAGACTTTCTGTCTAGGTCTTTGATGGAGAATGGTCTCTGAAGCCCAGAGAAGAGGTCTACAGGGAATGCAGCAACTTCCAGCTGTTTAAAGAGATGCTGCATCAACCAGAAATGTCATCTTTAGCTCTGGGAAAGTGCTGTATTATCACTTGTATTAGCTACCTGCACTGCATTTATAACTCTGCATCGCAGGCACAACACAGAGCTACTGACACATATTCAGCCAGGGCCTTCATTTGCAATCCATTAATAGAATTATTTTAAACCTGCAAGGATATATTTCCAAATTCATGGCTGGACCCTCTAGAAATTCTAAAAGGAGGGTCTGTGTGAACTTAGAGATGAGTGGGGAGATGAGAATAAAGAAAAGTCTATGCTAAGCATCACCTGTAGAAGCAGGGATTGCGCTGGATCAGATTTAATGTCCATTTTCCTACCTTTGCAGGAGCACAGATTGACCTTTCCCTGAGGAAAGGACTCAGAGACAAATCCTCCATTCATTAATGGTGTGGGTTTTGGCTTTCTCCTACCACCTACTTCCCTGTCCCCTATAAGAGAAAAGCAGCAGCAAGAGGAACATCCCTAAGCCTTGCATAGCCCCTCTGATGCTAAGGCATGGCTCAGTTCTGCCTTGGGTTCCCCTGGGAACCCTGTGGTGGTGACCCATGATCACTCTCAGCTGCAGCTGCTTCTCTCTGCCATCCCAGAGGCCTGCCTGCACCTTTCCATGCTGCCACTGAAGGCATGTGGGAGAGACATCCCCGGTAGTCTTGCTTTTCCTTGGTTAACCTCCATCGTTGGTACTGCAACCCCCCCTGCTGCAGTCCTGAAGGGAGAAAAACAGCTGTATGGAAGCAGGGGTCTCTCTTGTAGCTTCTTTTCCAGGTGGTCTGTGGTCCCCCTCATGCTGCAGACCTCTTCCTTGTCACTTTGGGCATCATAAGGACCTGCTGCCCAGGACCATTGGCCTGGGGAGAAGTCAGCCTGGTGGGAATTTATCTACCCTGCGGCAGGGAACCCTTCAGTGGGGTCCCCCAAGTCCTGAAGCCCAGATCTGGCACTTCCCCACTCACTTTGTGTCACATTCCCTGCCGGGTCACTTCGAAGTTCTTTGGGAACAACAACCATTTGCTCCATGTTCATCCTCCATCCTTGCCGTTTGCCATTTCACAGACCCCCAGCCTCTTTCCACATCATCCTCCTGTCTCTCGAAAGGTGCCGAGTTTTGGTTTAATGAATCTGACCTTACTCGCCCACACATTGTAAACGAAAGTCACAGCACAGTGAGATTGAGCCCGGACACTCAGGGCCGCGGCGTTTCCCCCGCGGGACCAGCTGTGCTTGTGCAACCTCCGGGCGGGCCGCGCTGGCGCCACTTCCCCCGGGTCCCGCGGCGCCCGGCCCAGCGGCGGGGCTGTCTCGGGGGAGCGGCCTGGCCGGGTTTCTCCCCAGCGGGTGGAGCAGACAGAGCAGAGC
>NW_009970235.1:1806144-1809597 GCF_000747805.2 Chaetura pelagica | reverse complement strand
GGTGGGCGGCCCGGGCTGGGCCAGCCCCGGTTCCGCAGCGCACCGAGTGCCGCCGCCCGTGCGTGTGAGCCCCCAGAGAGCACTCGAAAAGCCCCGCGGCATCCCCTGGGCGCGGAAAGCTGAGCATCCCCGTTTTCCCAAACCTCCCTTCCTCTGGGCATGGGTGCCGAGGGCCCTCTCTTGCAGCCCAGTGTGTCTGGCCACCACTTGGGAGTGGACTCCTGGGTTGTGCCCAGCAGGTTGTTCCCACTCCCGTGTCCCCTTTCTCCGCAGCCATTGTGATCACGGAGCAGCCGGTGTCCGTCGCTGTCCCGGTGGGATACTCCTTCACCCTGCGCTGCAGGGCCGAGGGCCGCGCCCCCCTGCAGTACCAGTGGTTTTGTCAGCACCAGGTAATGGTGGGAGCAGGGGCAGCGCTGGGCACAGCTCCAGACTGGTCCCTCTCTGGGGTGATGGAGCTTGTCTTCTGTGGGCAGACCTGGTGGGAACCAGGAGGTTAGAAGGAGAGGGTGAGAGGATGCCATGGGCTTCTGCAGGTGCTGGGAGGGGTCGCACAATGGAAAGCTCCTTCTTCTGCATCTCTGCAGCTGGAGGAGAGGAGGAAACCAGGAATTTTCTGTTTTCCTGCACATGAGGGGCCTACTGGTGCCTTCTACTACCAGTGATGAGGGGGGACTTGCTGCCCACCACCTATGTTTTCCCTTTAGCTTGTTTGCCAGCAGATTCCAGGTGCCACCAAGCCAGACTTGCCCATCACTGCACAGCAGACAGAACTCTACACCTGCAGAATCAATGACCTCTACAGAAATGTCATCTTTTCTGACTGGGTGAAGGTAGAGGTCCATCCATGTGTTGCCAGAGGTACGAGCACATCTTCTAGCTTTATTTCTATTTTGTACTTGGTGCAGACATTGCACACACTTGCAGTGGTGATCGTTTGTGGTTCCCAGGGCTGTGTCCCCTCCCAGCTTGAAAATCATAATACAGAAGGATCGTTCCAGCCACGTGAGCCTGCAGGTCTAACCCAGACCTCTCCGTCCATCCTCCAGATGGTTCAGCTCCCTGTCATGGTCCCACCAACCCCAGCTGTATGTACCTCAGAGTTATTCCTGGTGTTTGCCCATTTGTGTGAGGCAGAGGGGCTGGAATAGGCAATGTGGCTACTAGCAAAAATGACTCCAGGTGTGGCTGACCTCAGTATGTTGACTTTCCTTGTCAGGAAAGGGAAAGCTGCAGGTTTGCGAAGCCAGAGGCAGGACTTCGCTTTGCCATTTACTATCGTGGGTGTTGCAGAAAGGTGCAGTGGTGATATCCTGTGGGATGGCAGCTCTTGGGTGTGGGTAGAAGAAGCTTGCTTTCCTGACAATAGAGTCCTTTACAGGGGAAAAAAATTACTAGTTTTCTGTCCCTGTGAAGGGAGGCTCAGTTCTGTGTTGCTGCTTCACAGGATTGCCCCCTCGGCTCTGGCGAGGAGAACCAGTCATCATCCTTAACCCTACTGAGCAGTGGGTGGAGGTGGGGAAGCTGCTACAGCTCCAGTGTGCTGCGGTGGGAGTCCCAGCACCTAGCTACCAGTGGTACCGGAATGGCAACCTGCTGGACCACCAGAAGAAAAAAAAACTCTGGGTAACATTGCCTTGGAATAGTTGAGAAACATTGACTGCTGAGGTGGGTGATGGGAGAAGCTTGTTGGTGGATGTGGAAGAGCCTCAGAGGCCTTGGAGAGACTCCTGAAAATAGTGAGTTTGTCATTCTGGATGTGACAGGTGGCAGACCTTAAGCCTGCCTTGTCTTGAGTGTACTTTGATCTGTGTGATGAGGTGAATGCCAGCAGGAAGCAGTCTCTCCTTGCCTGTCCTCTTCTCACCAGCCCTTGAGAAGCAGCAGCCTGGTCCTCATCTCTCCCTGCTGCCTTGCAGGGCTGTGAGAGAGCACGGCATGTATCACTCCTGTTCTTTGATAACTGAGTGAAGGACTCTGGGTGAAGAGGGAGTACATTTGATGGGCTCCTTTGAAAGCTGTGGATGCTTCTCTAAAAAGTAACCCATTCATAGATACATCAAGGGCTCTCAGCACATCTCCTGTGCCTTTTTGCAGCAGTGACACAAGAACAGCTATTGTATATCTGCACAGGGGACTGTGGAGTGGTGGAGCTGCAGGAGTGCTGTCTGCCTGCAGGAGGGCTAGAAGGAAAAGTGCTTAGTCCCAACAGGAAAACGTCAGGGAGGCAGTAAAAGGTCTTGGGTCACTAGCTGAATGGAAATTAGTGCTGTCTCGATGCAAGAAGGACAGATTTCCTTCTGGGGCATCACGTGAAGGGTAATGAAAACAAGAGATCCAGTCTCTTCTCAGTAGTGATAGGTGATGTTATAGGGGGCAGTGGCCTCAGATTGCACTCTTTACGGAGAAGCTCAGTCTGGCAATTAGGAAGAGGATCTTTATTTGAAGGTGGGTGGTGCTGCACTGGAGCCAGAAAGGCAGCAAGGTCTCTGTCCTTGGAGGTTGTAGTGGCTTTAGTTCCTCTCCAAGCAGGAGCCTGGTCTGGAGAACCACAGAAGCTCTCATCAGCCAGTACTGCAATGATTCTTGTCCAATGTCAAGAGGGATGGGTAATAGTTGAAAATTTTCCAGAAGAGAGCAATGGGTGTGATCAGAAATCTAGAAAATGTTGCCTAAGAGGAAAAACAGGCAACCTTCTGATGTTTGCCGCACACTGTCCTCCCACTGTTGCTCTTGGGGCACTGGGC
Source organism: Chaetura pelagica (assembly GCF_000747805.2). Classification (NCBI taxonomy): domain Eukaryota; kingdom Metazoa; phylum Chordata; class Aves; order Apodiformes; family Apodidae; genus Chaetura; species Chaetura pelagica. The sequence continues at coordinate 1,806,850 of NW_009970235.1, read as the reverse complement.
TTGGAGGCTGCTGGAAAAAGAGGGGAAGGCATTTGGGCAGAGGATTCTTGCACTCGAGAAGCTGGGGTCAGCAGCAGAGCTTAGCACCTAGCCTAAATAAGCTTCTTAGAAAGACAGAAATTGTGGGAAGTCTCTTAGCTTTGTGAGATAAGGAGGTCTAAGCAAACAGCAGGAAAAAAGATGTTTTATTCCAGGAACACGAGTGCCTTTCATACCAGCAGGGGACCACAAACTTTGACCATAAATAACATCATTTACTTTTGATCTGTCTAGATCACCCATGCAAAGGTCAGTGACTCCGGCACGTACCTCTGCTGTGCCTCCAATAGCCATGGAGAGCACTGGACCAACGCTGTGGATGTTCACATAGGTGAGCAGGGCCACCCCACCTCTGCTTTGCTACTGTCACCTTCTAGAATAAGAAGTATTTAGAGGGCAGACAGGAAATGAGTGCTTTTGCCTGAAAGCTCCAGGGGAACAAGGAGTCCGGTGCTGGGGTGTTACCCTGTGGTTCCATCTCAGCAGGGAAGCTGGGCTCTGAGCCATGGGATTAGGAGTAGGATTCGTGGCTCTGGCATTTACACCTTCCCCTGGCTTGGCCAGATCTTGCTTGCTTTTATTAACAAAAAGAAAGGCTATTGGTTTGAAGTGCCGCTTCTGTGGGGAGCCAGAGGTAAGACACTTCAGAGCACAGGGCTGTGTAGGG
>NW_009970235.1:1802207-1805484 GCF_000747805.2 Chaetura pelagica | reverse complement strand
GGTGTGTTCTGGAAGTCCTGTGGGAGCTGTCATGGGAGCAGTTTCACACCTGGGATGTACTGGATGCAGTGATCTCAGAGCTGTGCAAGCCCTGCTGAGCAGCCAGTGCAGAAATCCATCACCCCCTGAAAAACAGGATTCCTTGATAACAGGGCTCGGGGGTAGCGAGGGAAGTGGTGTCTAAAAGAAAAAAAACCCACAAAAGCAGGGTTGGCTGTGGTGCAGTGAGGGATGCTGCTGGGCCCTGGAGGCTGTCAGAAATCTGCTGCATTAGAGCAGGCTGAGCACTCTCAGATGCTCACTGTGGTTTTCTTGCCTTGCTGAGGTGCTGGTTTAACAGCTCCCTGGACAAATCATAGCAGGATCCTTTGCTAAAGCTCATTTGCAGCCTTGGTGAGATGAAGTAATGTGCTCAGATGCTTAGAGCTGGAAAGGATGGTGTTTATTTCAGAAAGATTCAGGCCTCTCGGGCTGGCAGCCCAGGCCTGATGCGGCATGAGCTGATGGATCCCAGAGAGGAGATGGTTCCCCAGAGCCTTGGGCGTGCTCCACGTTCAGTGTGACAGCTGCTTTGGCTCTTTGCCTTTGCCCTGCTGGGACAGGACTAGCACTGGCTAGCTTTGCTGGCTCTTTGCTCCATCTAGAGATTTTTCTGTGCCATAAGCTTCTCAATCTTGCCTTTTAGGCTGGCTTTAAAATTGCTCTAGAGTGCTAATTAGTCATATATAGCCAGAGAGCATTCTGCCTACCTCCTCACAGCTGGCAAAACAGCACCTGGGAGGGTGGCGGGGGAGACAGGCAGTGAGAAAGGAGCACAGGATTATGTTGCATTCGAAGTGTTATGACTGAGTAGCTTTAACAAGTAACAGGCAGCTTTGTCAGAGGCAGAAGAGGATGAACGGGCTTATTCTAATAATCTTCCTGGAGCATTAGCAGCACTGGTTCAGGTGCTAAAGGTCTTCCAGACTGTTGAGATTTAAGCAGTTAAAAACACACCCTTGATTTCTTCTTTTGGAACCTATAGGGCTTTAGGGTTTTCTCCTGGGCTGGGTTGTTTTTTATTATAATTTTTCATCTAAATAGGAAAACCCAGAGCTGTTAGCATAAAGCTGATTTTAAGAGGCTGGGTGTGCTTGGACAGGGGAGCTTATGGAGCTCGTGAAAGTGAGTCACATTTGGGGTGGCATTTGTGATTCGGAACTGCTAAAAGATAGAGGAGGGCAAAGCAGGGTGGTGAAAGGCTCTGGGAATACTATTGCAATCAAAAGCAAACACTCAGCTTCCTCTGTATTGACTCCTCATGGGGAGAAGCTCTCTGGTTTTAAGCTTGTGTTGACCTTGGGTCATTGTATTTCATTTGCTTTCGCTGCAGTGAGGGAGCAGGCAAGTCATCTTGGGAAGTGCAGCAGCCTAGAAAGGGCTGGAACAAGCAGCACAGACCTGCTGATGGGTACAAGCTCTGTCATGTTAGCCTTCCTTCCCCTGGCCTGCCCTGACTCCAAGCCTTGCTTCCCAACTACTCAGGATTTCATAAATCCTTCCAAAATCACCAGACCGATGTCTTTTAAAGTTAGCAAGCAGGCAATGAAGAATTTGTCCAAGAGGTGTTGCTTCTGCAGCTGCTCCCTGGTGTTTGATCCAGCTTTGCTGGCGGATGTTGGAGCAGGTTTCAGACCTGCGATGAGAACTAGCACTGGGTGCTGGGCACAGGGCTTATCACTTCCCTCTTCTTTTCCAGGTACCTGTCACTCTGAAAAGTTTTTTGGTGAGTACTCTTATCTTTCCTTTCTGAGCAATTACTCCCTTAATTAAAACTAGGCTCCAGGGCAGATGCAAGGATAGGGCATAGCAGTGCTTTTCTTGTGGAGACTGCTTCAAGCCATTATGCCCACATTGTCATGGGTATGAAGACATGTCAGAGCTGCAATACACAGGATGAGTCCCATCCCCTGCCAAGGCCTGATCAGTCTCAGCAAGTAGACTAAGATTATTCCAAAGGAGTAACCCAGTCTTGACCTCCATGCCTGCCAAATGTGTTTTAAAGTGCACTGTTTCCTTTCCTTGAAATACCTCCTCAGAGCAGGGCATAGCTCCTCACTCCCACCACTGCTGAGTGCCATAAATTTGGTTTTCCTGCAGTGAAAGGTGGGAATAAAATGAAAGCAGCATCCCAAGGTTTCTCTGTAAGGACTTCTCAGCCTGGCTCAGTGCCTCCCCTTCCTAGACAAAAGTGGCTCGTGAGACGTGTGGTCCCAGTAGGGCAGGTGCATGGATCCTCCTGCACTCATGGGATTTGGCTTCTCAAAGGAAAACTTTTCAAGTCTTTCAAAATGATGGTTTATGTATTCTGTCCATTTTCAGAAAGCTGAAGGCTTTCTGCAGGGTGCCTCAAGCTTGTAGCAGCATAGGGTCTATCCTTCCTGCCTAGATGAAAGAAAAGTTTTCCTGTGTCCTCGCTCGGCCAAAGGAGGTGAGACCTTGCCTCCTGCTGAGCTTTTACAGCTTTGCTTCTTGGTGTTTCCATCAGCTACAGGCAAGGTAGCTCTTTTAGTGGGCAACAACCGCTACCATCATCATCCCAACCTGATGGCTCCTGTCAAGGATGTGTTTGAGCTGAGTCGTCTTCTGGAGCAGCTGGGCTTCCAGGTGGTCTCCCTTCTGGACCTGAACAAAGCTGAGATGGTAGCAGCAGTCAGTCGGTTCCTGCAGCTCCTGGAGAAGGGAGTCTATGGTAAGGCAAAGCCAGTAAGTTGGTAATAGTGGTTGATGCCAGGGAGGAGTAGGGATTTGGCAATTTTTCCAACCAGCTGTTGAACTAAAAAAGAAGAAATTAAGTTTTCCTTTAAGGGGGGCAGAGGAGCCCTGTACCACAGTCTGCAGCAGTGCCAGTCTTGGCAGAAGTCCTAAAGTAAATGCTGTTCAGTTTTGGCCAGGTTGCAAGCATGTAAAGTAGGTGTTTCTCCATCACATAACTCACCTCCAACAGCATGGTCTCATGTGAAGGTTTTGAAGTCCCAGTGGTTCTGATTGCAAATGGGAGAAAGTCTTGTCTTTTCCTTAAATGAAAGATTGAGGAGTTTGACCATCAGTTGTCCCCATCACGCTTCTTTGCAAGGAGAGGAGTTCCTTTTGAGCTTTGACTGCTACAGCCAGTCACAATTTCCTTGTTTCTCTTTCCTGATAGTCTAATTTGAGCCTCTGACAGCCTTTTTGCAGAAGCACATTCCCAGCTGCAGATGGCTTTGAGGTTGGGCTTTGAGCTTGTCACTTGCTGTCC
>NW_009970235.1:1795756-1801962 GCF_000747805.2 Chaetura pelagica | reverse complement strand
TTCCCCAAACACAAAACCAACCAGCAGATCTTGTGGCTCTTAAAGCAAGTGTTCACATTGAGTGGTGAAAGTAGCTTCTTCGGGGTTTCTGAGGTTCTGATGGATATCCTGAAAACACCAGGCAGATGTTTTAGCATCTAAACTCTAGTGAGAGGCTTGCCTTGACTGTTGCCTGGTGTACAAGGGCACTCAGGCAGCGCAAGTCAGCACAGGCCAGTTCAGCACTCGGCATGAGGTTTGGAGGTTGTGCAATGGACAGGGACATGGTCACAAGTGAAATGCTGCAAAGCTACCTCGTTCCAGGAAGCACTGACTCACTTGTGGAGGCTGATCTGGCAGGGAAGGGCAGTACACAGGTGTCACTGCTCCAGCCAAGCACGTCATCTGATGGCAGCATATTCCTGTGACTTGCAGCTTCCTTTTGTGGTTGCTCTCTGAAATCCCCTTGCATCTCAGGTGTTGCCTTCTCTTGCAGGCCAGAGTCATTCCTGGGGAGCTGCTGTGCTTTTCTCATGGTACTGCCGTTCCTGCCCTCTGTCCATAGCCTGTGAGGATCAAATGTAATTTTGTCCATGGTGCTTCCCTTGTTTTTATAAGCATCAGAGAAAAAAAAAGATATGGAAATACAAACTTTTAATGCTGTCATACCTTCTTTAAACTTCTAGTGCTTTTCTGCATTCTTGGCCACTGATCCATCCTGGCAAAATTCATTTTGTGCACTGGCAGGGAAAGCATTAGCAGCTGAGTTACTGAACCTTGATAAGCCTCAAGTGTTTGTTAGGCACTGCATGATCAGGGTGGTGGTTTTCTTTACAGCTTTCTAAGCCGAGTGGTCTACTATTCTTTGGAGGCAGTGAACCCCAGCACAGGCTGATCCCAGCAGCATGAGTGGACTGATGATTCTTGCCGTAATTGGTGGCATCCAGTTTATGGTGTGTTGGGTCAGTCTGCCTGCTAATTTCCTCAGGGTTCTCCATCCAGAGTGTGCTACCTCTGACTGTGATGCATTTTCCAGCATTTCTTCAGCTGTTTTGTCATGGTTTGGGCCCAACATGACAACAAAGGAACAGCCCCATGGCCGCTCACTTAGCTCCCCCCCCACACACACACTCTGGGATGAGGAGGACAAAGCTCATGGATTGAGACAAAGGACAAAGAGGGTTCTTCACTGATTAAGGTCCTGGGCAAAACAGACTCAACTTGGGGAAAAGTAATAATTTAATTTCATACTAATCAAACACCCACAGGACAGAGACACACACAGAGCAGGGCTTGCATATGTTATCCCCCCCCCTCCCTTCTTCCCACCCAAATCACTTTGTTCCCAGTTTCTCTCTCTCCTTCCCCCCAGCGGCACAGGGGGATGGGGTTTAGAGTCAGTTCACAGGCTGGTGGTTCCTGCTGCTCCGTCCTCCTCAAGGAGAAGGGTTCCTTACAGTCCTGCCCTGCTTCCCCACGGAGTCCCTCCCATGGCAGAGAGTCCTCCATGAACCTATCCTGGTCCTTCCCCCAGGCTTCCCCCAGCTGCTCCAGTACTGGCCACAGAGTCACGGGGGCTTTGGGAACAGGCACCTCCCCTGACCCAGAGGCTTCCACAGCTGCGTCATCCGAATCCACTGGCCTCAAAATCCAAGTCCTGTGGCCAAGTTCACCCCTCCTGGTGCCTTCAAGGAGTGTTCTACCACGTTCCTCCATGAATGCAGGGGCACAGCTGCCATCTCGCCATGGGTTGCAGGGAAACTTCTGCTTGGGCATCTTCTTCCCCTTCTTCCTCCCCAGCCACCAGCAGTGCCCTGCTTTCTCCTGCACAGCTCTTCTCCTTTAAGTGCTCCTCTGCTCAGGTATTATATCAGTTCTTTTGTATGTTAGTGGCAGAGGTGCATCTATTGGTCCTCTAATGGTTCCTTGGTTTTGGAGCAAGGGGAGCTTCTCAGATTCTTAGGGGAGCCACCCCTGGACCCCTTCCCTTGGTACAAAAAAAACCCACCAAACCAAACCAGAACATGTTTTTCTTACATAAAAATAAAAGAACCAGGTAAAGTACAAATCATTGGAATTAACTTGTCTTGTTAATAAAAATGCATATTTAGAAGAAGCTAACAACTCCTAAACCCTATGTATCAAGTTTTCAAGGCACCAGCTCCAAGATAAACCGCTAGAACTGCCTGAAAGGTTTAGGATTCACATAACTAATACGCATGTGGAAGGTAATGGTGAGACAGCAGCTCCAGGAACACCTTGGCAGCCTGTCAAAACTTCAGAGACCCCAAGGGTGCCTGTCATAGCTGGTCCTGTACATGGGTGTCTCAGACATGTGTCTGCACAGAGGCATCCTCGTGCTCCTACCTGTTTTTCCTTGCTCAGGGAACCTGGAGGTGCCATCTCCTGTGTAGCAGCCATCATGACTGAAGTCACAAGATCTGTGTGTAGATGTATGGAGCAAAGCCCAGAGCTTGAAGGAGAGGAGTGACTGCTGAAGGGCTGTCGCTGGACTGAAGTGGCAGGCTGGTGTATCACAGACACACCGTTCTTGGGAAGTGAGACCAGCTGTCTTCTGGAGTTTAACTCCCGTGGCTGAGGCATTCATGCATCTTTCTGCTGGTGCAGATCAGGCAAGAGGACATAGCCACATGGATTAGCGTTTGAGCGAGGTGCTTGTTGCTTCAAGAGTTTTATTTAGCTTCAGAATGCTGATAAGAGCTGAAAAAGACATGTCTGACCTCCCCAGACCTCTTCCTTATTGTGGGGCTCTCTGGCTGGCTGACCCTCCCTTACTGACCTGTTTGATTTACATGTCTACTGGGGTTGGTGGGAAGGGACCTGGGAATCATCAACCCAAGGCTGGGGTTGGTTGTGGCTCTCCTTATCAGACCTTGAACACTTCCAGGCATGGAGCCCCTCACTTCTCCACCTGTCCATCCCAGGGTTGCGTGACCCTCCAGGGAAGTCTTTCTTCCTGTCAAACATGACCCTGCGTGGGTTGATGCTCATTGCCCCATGTTCTATGGTCCACAACAACAAGGAGAGTTGGGCTTTGTTATCTCTGTAACTGTCCCTCCAGGAACTCTAGGCTGTTGTTAGACCTTCACCTCCACATCTTCAGAGAATCCCAGCCCAGCTCCTTCCCCCTCTTTTCCCAGCCTGTGTACTCCAACATCTTGGTAGCCATTGCTGGCCTTTCTGCAGCTTATTCACCTTCCTCTTGGACTGAGGTCCCTAAAACTGGACACAGGATCTGAGTGGGGTCTATGTGAGGCCAAGGAGAGCAGTAACAGCTTCCCTAGTGGTCCTGCATCTCCTAGAGTAACTGCCCAGTCAGTGCTGGCTCATCTGCAGTACGGTAACTGCTGTGATCCCAGGCCCTTATCTCCAGACTTGCTGCTCAACCAGTGCTTAGCCCCAGCCAAAATGCTGCCTGGGCTTACCTGTCCCTGTTCAGGGCTTTGTGCTTCTTCATGAACCTTCTCAGAGTTTTGTCAAGCCCAGAACAAATACAAGTTTTGGTTTCAGGAACTGTATCTTATGGCTGCATGTTCAGGGTGATCCAAAGGCTTCTCTAAAGTCTTCTCTAATTCACCATATGGAGGTGGTGGCTTCTTTGACTCCAGATCTCATCTTAGAAAAGCTGCAGATAATTTTGAAGGCCACCAACAACCCCTGTATAGTCTTATTATGCAGCCCTCAGGCAAACGAGGAATTCCCCTGAATGTTATTTCGAGTGTCCTATAAAGTCCTGAGTCAAAAAAATAATGTCAGCAGTGCAGTGAGGGCAGAAAGTTGTGAGTGATAACTAGTGTCATCATGCTTTAATTAAGCTGCATGGTGACATTTCCTGTATTATAAGCAGTGCCTGGAGCTTCCCCTTTTTAATTTGGTTCTCAGACACTTGGCTTTGATCAGCAGTTTTGACTCATGAGATGTGGGAAGAGCATTGAAATGTTAGCTGGGAATAAAAAAAAACCCTTTCCTTCTTCAGTCTTTCCTGTTCAGGAGGAGAGATTAAATCCAGGAGAGATTTGCAAAGTCTCTCAGCTGTTGTGAAACGTTTGGGTTTTTTTTGTACATGAGTTTTTGTGGTTTAATATAGTGCAGGGAGCACTTGGTGGTGCATTCAGGGTGCAAGACCTCAAAAGTTTTAATGATTGAATGATTCTTTTTGGGCTTTTCTGTGACATTATGTTTTTTGCCGAGCACTGATGATGGTGTCTGGATGGCATCACCTGCAGGAAGGGAGGCAGAGGGATGAAAGCCATCAGTGCTCGGTGACTTCAGGGATTAAACCTGAAGTGCCTGCATCCTATTTTTCCAGAAGGCTCCCCATTTTAGATTCTTTTGTAGCCCTAGGGGAGGTTTTTGTGGCTTTGATTTTGCAAATTATGAAAGTTTAAAACTTCTGCAAATCAGAGCCTGTTGTGTCTGGTTGGTGATCCTCAAGAGGAGGAATCTAAACCTTGTGGGCATCTGTGAAAACAGCTATGTGAGTAACTTTCCATTGACCCCTGAGAACAGAAACCAATGGTGAGCTGAGGCCTTTTTTATTAATGAGATCATGCTTTCCATCTTCTATATGATGAGATCATGCTTGCAGTCCTTCAGCTCCTGCCCCATTCACTGCATCCATTGCAGCATCACAGATCAAGGCAAGTGTCATGCAGGAACAGTGGAGGGAACATAGAGAGAAGGTTACTCAACAAACCAAGGGCTTTGGCAGTCAACTTGACTGAAGAATTTTTCTAGTTTCTGCCTCTTAGCTGCTTGTTCCCATTTCTGATCTCTCATTCTTCACTGGCCCTCAGCTCCGGTAGTGCAACTTTTGGTGTCACCTCACAGACCTGTTTTTAACCCATTACAGTTCCCCAAGTTGGCTTACATCAGCATGCCCCAAGCAGTTGTGTCCATGCTGGAAAGGGGTCCCAGCCACTTCCCTTCAGGAATCTGCAGCCCACAGTGGGATTCCTGTGCAGAACGAAAGCCCTTCACCAAACACAGGAGCCGGAGAAAAGCACCAGCTTGGGCCGTGCAGAGTTCTTCAGTGCTGGCTTTCCAAACTGCATGTCACCATGTTGCACTCTCTTGTGAAGGGAAAACCATTTTAAAGCTTCACATGCTTAAGAGAAAAAACTTGAAACCAATTTTTTTGTTGGGTGTTGGTCTTGCCACCACACCAGTGGGAGTGATTCCTGTCCCACCTTGCAGGGCTGGTGTGGAGAGGGTGGTGTTACTGGGTGGTGTGCTGTCTCGTCTGAGATTGTTGAAGCGTGTGTCCCACACTGTCTGGACATATGAAAAACTCACCTCTCTCTCTTATTTTTCACCAGCTTGCAGGTGTGTAAATACAGGCAGACCTTAGAAAGCTGGAAAGTGTTTCCCATCACCATTGCTAGTTTCTTCTCCAAAACAAGGAAGCTAAGGAGCTTATAATTTAAAAGGCTGTTAATGCATTTTTCATTGTGGTAAAATACTTTATTGTCATGTTCTTGCAAAGAGCTGAGGATTAACCAAACCTTGGTGCAGAACTTGGTGCAGAGGTGGCATTCAGCGTGGCTGATGCTGAGCTAGGGTGTGGTAGTGCAGACAGTTATGGAAACGTGTAGGCCCTGTGATGTTGGATTCTTCTGACAAATGGAGCTGGAAACCACAAGTACAGGAGAGCCTCTCAGGGCTGCTTCCAACTCTGCTGAAGAGAAGGGACTGAAACATTGTGAGGTCAGCATAGCTCCAGTTTCATAGGTGCTACTGGTCTAGGTCAGACCTGCACCACTATCCCTTCAGGACAGGAGGTGGGACATGGCTGTGGGGGAGTGGTTACAGACCTGAAGGCTCACACTGTGGCTCATCCTCTCCTCTCTCTGTTCCCAGCTATATTCTACTACGCTGGTCATGGGTACGAACATTTGGGGAGGAACTACATGGTCCCCGTTGATGCTCCACAACCCTATACCCCTGAAAACTGCATCAGCGTGCAGAGGATCCTCCAGAAGATGCAGCAGCAGCAGACGGCCCTGAACCTCGTCTTGCTGGACACCTGCAGAAAGTGGTAGGGTGCTCTTCCCCATTCCTCACCCAGAATGGGCAGAACATGGTGCTGTGAGGGGTCAGGAGAAACAGCTTCTAGCCTCAGACCTGCTTCAGCAGTGAGCTTCTGCACAACCACATGGGGTTTTGGTGTGGATTGCTGAGTGCACATCCCCTGTTGTGCTGCTGAA
>NW_009970235.1:1786790-1795433 GCF_000747805.2 Chaetura pelagica | reverse complement strand
CTGAACCCAGGCCTCTGTCAAAGGTTATCAGGGTGTGTCATAAAATCAGCAAGACTGCCAGGTCTTGCAGGATCTCCTGGGAAGTCCAGTCAGTCATGTGTTAGCTGCAGAGAGCATCAGATCCAGCCTAAGATCTGCTGGAGAGAAGGGGCTGCAGATCCTCCCTTGATTTTTTGAGGTGAAGAAGCTTGGCAGATCGAGACTATGAGAGTGAGTTAGCTAAAGCCTGCAGAGGGTTTAGCTCTGTCCTGGCATCAGTTGTTTGCTGAAGAACAGCACAGGGTTTGTCTTTCTGTGTTTCAGCCCCCTGCACTGATCCACCCAACCTGGCAGCCTGTGGCACCCATCTCACTGACCTCATGTTTTCATGGCATGGGTTGCCCATGTGCTCAGGCTAGGAGTGTTCAGCTCATCTCTCCTCTCCTGGCTGCACTTTTGTGAACACCTCAGTGAGAAGAGTGCAGCATGATGGGGAAAATACTTTAAGCTGTGCTACTTGGACTTTAGTCGCCATAAATGCTTCTGAAGCAGTCATGTCATTAAATAGGACCCAGCCTGCTGCTGAGGTCAGGGATCAGCTTTTTCCCTCCTTGAAAAGCCCATCATCCTTTCTTTGCCTGCAGATCTCCATCCTGCAGCTTGAGTACTGCAAGAAAATTACTAGTTGCTCATTTTCACCAGAGGTAGGAGGTCAACAGTTCCAGTAGAAGCTGTCTTTATTTATTTTGGTTTTCTGAGGCAGATTTACCTAGAGGGCAAGTAAAGAAAGTCTCTCTCTTCCTTCTGTGGTTCCTGCACTAAGCAGAAAGATGACAGAGATTTTGATGCTGCTGCTCTGAAAGAGCTGCCAGTCCCTCAAAAGATGTTAAACCTTTGATGCCTTTTCGCTGGAGAGGTAAGAATGCTCACTCTGAGTAGCTTACTAGCTGACTGTGCTGGGACTCATCCTGCTGCCACAGTTCTAAGCTGAGACCATGGCTGGAGCTTGCTGTCCATGAATGCCCCAGAGTGAACCATCCCCATCCTTCTCACTGCTGCTGCAGAAGGTAGGGCAAGTCGCCTCCCAGTGTCCCTTGGCAGTTTGTGGCTCTCTCCACCACGATACCAGGTGGGGGGTGGCTTGCAGCCAAACAGGAGCCTGTGGCTCTTGTGATTCCACCGATGGAGATGCCTCTGGGCTGCTGGTGGCCCATCTGAGAGCAGGGTGTGATGTGGAGGCAGCATGGAGGCTGCACAAGGGTTACTGATGCCAGTGCTGACAGTCTATAAAATAGCTTTTGAGCTGATGTCTCCTCTCTGGTGTCAGCTGTGGTTTCTGTATTCAGTGCAGCCTTAATCACAGAGTCATAGAATCACAGGGGTTGGAAGCGACCTCTGAAGATCATCAAGTCCAGCCCCCCTGCTGCAGCAGGAACACCCAGGCCAGATCACATAGGAACGTGTCCAGACAGGTCTTGGAAGTCTCCAGAGAAGGAGACTCCACACCCTCTCTGGACAGCCTGTCCCAGGGCTCTGTCACCCTCATAGCCAAGAAGTTTCTCCTCATGTTGAGGTATTGTCACTTGGTGCCATTTCCCCTCATCCTATCACCACTGAACAGAGACTGGCCTATTCTTGACACCCACCCGTTACATATTTATGGACATTAATAAGGTGCCCTTTTAGTCCTCTTTTCTCAAGACTAAACAGCCCCAGGTCTCTCAGCCTTACCTCATACGACAGATGTTCCAGTCCCTTCATCATCCCTGTAGCCTCCATTGGACTCTTTCCAGCAGATCCCTGTCCCTCTGGAACTGGGGAGCCCAGAACTGGGCACAACACTCCAGATGTGGTCTTACGAGGGCAGAGTAGAGGGGGAGGAGAACCTCTCTTGTCCTGCTGGCCACACTGTTCTTAATGCATTGCAGGATACTATTGGATCTCTTGGCCAGAAGGGCACATTGCTGTCCCATAGATAACTTGTTATCCACCAGGATCCCTTGCTTTGGCAAAAGGATCTTTGTGAGATCTGCTGTGACATTCTGGCATAGCTGTGTGGCTGTTTTTCTTTCCCCCATAGCCTGCTCAGGCTCACTTCTTTCCTCCTCTTTCCCACAGCAAACACAGTGGGTGTTATCCTGGAGCTTACAGGAGGTTGATGTAGGAGCTCTCTCCTGAGCTCATTTTCCTTTAGAAGTCACCACTTTTATCTCAGCAGTGACTTTGGATTTCATAGTTGCGTGTGTTTACACCAGTCCTTAAACCAGGGCTCCCAGAGCCCTTTTGGTTAGACTGGTGCTGTGATCTCAGCTGTGCCTGAACCAGGAGGAGCCAAGAAAGATATCACCTGGAGCTGCTCTTCACCCCATATGTTGGCATCAGAAATGCCAAAGGGTTGAGAAAAGCATCCTCCCTTGCCAAGTGGTAGCAGGTGTTCAGCTTCAGCAGAGGAGGAGCCAGGACTGTGGAACCTCATACATTATGTGCTGATTTTGGGTGGATGTGACTGCCTCTTCCAGTAATTCCCTGATTTATGGGGGTTTCTAGCGTGTGCCACTTAGGACAGAAGGACACCTTCTCCTATCTGGGATGCAGGTTAGAACTGGGTTGCATGAGGTATGTTGCATAAATGAGACTTTTTGAGGCCTAAAACAGGATGGAGTGCTGCCACCTCCTCTCCCTGTGTTAGTTGTGATCTGGAAATGCCCCTGCTGAAGCTTGTCTTCTGCTGGGGCAGGGGACAACAGCCAAGGTTTCCATGCTGGGCAGCTCCAGCCTTGTCAGAGCTGTGGATGCCTGTTGGTGCCATCACAAAACGTTGGTATCAACTCATGTTTGCTCAGACTCAGGTGGGTGTCCCCAGCAGGGGGATAACAGGACCTTGGGTTATTTGGGGATCTCATGTCTCGTTTCACCTTAGACCTGGAATCCCAGATTTAGGCATTCATTCAGGAGCAGCTGGTGGGCCCATAAACTCTCTGCTCAGTGTTCAGATTTAGAGGCCTATCTTTTTTTCCACATTTTCTGTTCTTTGGAAAACTTGCACAATCCAGATGAATAGTGCCATTGAACACCTTCAGACTTCTCCACCAGCAGTAGGTATCATGCTGGCTGCTGGTGTTACAACCATCCCTTCTGCTCTCCTTAGCGTACCAGCTTCAGCCCCAGGAAACTGGGCTGGAATTGAAGAACACTTGGGTAATGCTGCCTCTGTGCTTGGCTCTTATCTCTCTGTGACTGGGAACAGCTCCAAGTCACTGGTGTAAACTAGAGGCAGCCATTCCCCATGTTGTTCAGTCTGGCTGTGGTTTGATAGACAAGGCTTGACTATTAAGTTCAACCATTCTGTCTTTTTGGTGGAACTAGGACGGTCACCCCAGATCTACTTGATCTTGGAAATAACAGTGTCAGTGCTCACTTTGGACTTTGAGATCTGGGTGTGTGTCCTTGATCGCACCTCTAAATGAGATCTAGAGGTGTATCAGCTCTAGCATGCTTTGATGTCCTGAGGCAGAAGGTGTGTGCATGGTCTGGAATGGAGCTGTGGGGCACCCCAGACCTTTGAGAAAGGCAGCTGAGCCCAAGTCATGCCGTGTGCACATCACCAAGCCCTTTGGGGACAGCTGTCCCTTGGCCCACAGTGAACCTGTATGTTCTCTGCACTGTGCTGCTGCCTGGATGTGTGACAGACCAGCCTCAGGAGAGAGGAGGTATGGTTGCACCCATAGCTTCAGGCTCTCTTGCAGGGCAGGGAGCAGCTCACCAGTGCAGAGAGGTCAAAGCTGGCCCTATTTTCTCATGGTCTGGGTTCTTTGTAAGATTCCTTACTCTAGTTTTTTTTGCTGCCCAGGTAACATGGGTGGTTGTATGTGACATGAGGGCTCATCTTATTGCCATCCATAGAAGATAGATTGGGTGGAGCACACAGGCTCTGTCTGCTCCAGGCACATGCTGATGGACTCATACCTTTGTCTTCTCTTCCAGGTATAACCCAGAGTGTGCCCTCTCCCAGGTACAGCCACTGGCGCCCTGGGGCAACACCGTCTATGGCTATGCAACGTAAGTGCACTTGGCCATCCCCACACCATAACACAGGCCTAAATCCTGGCTCTGTCTCCTTGTATCCCTTCATGTGTGGTGGCTCTTTTCCCATCCCATGCCTTTCCTACCCTCTCCTGGGCCAGAACCAAGCACAGTGTGCCATTGCATGAGGAGCTGGTTCAGACTTAGCCAACAGAGTCTGCATCAGTTGGCAAGCCCTGAGTCACCCCCAGGGCTTTGTTCTGTCACAGAAAGGTGAGGACAAGTCCTTTGTCTTGCAGGAGCGAAGATGCAGAAGCCTATGAGTTGCAGGATGGGGAGTTCAGCTCTGGGATCTTCATGAAATATCTGAAGAAACATATTCTGCAGGACAAGAAGGTTACACACATGCTGGAAGATGTGTTAGAAGGTAAGGAATGAGCTAGAAACCACTTCAGCAGATATCAGCTGGCTCCACACCACCCTGTCCCAGCTATCCCTAGAAACCAAATTGCAGGCCATGCCCTGAGCAACCCTTTAGTAACCTGGAAGCAGAAGGGCAGCTGGGGAAGGGGCTGGAGCACAAGTTTATGAGGAGCAGCTGAGGAAACTGGAAGTGTTCAGAAAAGGGGGCTTTCTCACTCTGCAACTGCCTGAGAGGAGGCTGGAGCAAGGGAGGGATCAGTGTTTTTTCCTGAGTAACAAATGATAGGACAAGAGGAAATGGCCTCAGGTTGTGCCAAGGGAGGTTTAGACTGGATATTAGGAACACTTTTATCCCCAAAAGGGTTGTCAGGCACTGCCCAGGGCAGTGGTGGAGTCAGCATCCCTGGAGGGATTTCAAAGCCATGTAGATGTGGTGTTGAGGGACATGGTTTAGTGGTGGCCTTGGCAGGGCTGGGTTAACAGTTGGACTTGATGATCTCAGTGGTCTTGTCCAACCAAAATGATTCTGCTTCTGGGATTCTATGTTCATGGATGGTCGGAGAGGCAGGGTGAAAAATAAGGAACCTGGAGTGACCCTTGTGCCTCCAAAATCTCTTTCCCAGACATTGGCCGGGATCCCTTGGTCACTGGGAAGCAGGTAATGGAGATCAAACACACTCTGAAGGAAGCCCGGTCCCTGACTGACCCCATCTGTCCCCTGGGAGCAGCTGCTGAGCGCTGGGGACGCAGCCGCGGTGAGCCATGCAGGGCACTGGAGGGTGACCAGGTGTGGGGAAGAAGGGGGGCTAGGGGTCTCTATGTCCCTCAGGGACACCAGTCTTGGTGGGACCCCCTGAGGAGCTGAGGCCCAGCAAGTGATGACCCTGCTGGACTTTCCTTTCCAGAGCCAGTGAGTGAAATGGTGACCTTCCCCTGCGGGGTGCAGGTGGAGCTCCGCTTCCTCTGGCTCTTCTCCAACGTGATGTCCATCGGCGCCAAGCTGTGGCCACCACCAGCCCACGTCACTGATGCCTGTCTCCTGATCTGCCAGCCCAGTGTGAGTCTCAGGCAGAGATGCTGGTCCCCTTCCCCTCCATCCCTGCTGGGCTCCTTTCCCCAGGGCAGAGGAAGAAGGAGAATTATGGGAAGCCTAAGGGGTCCTGAGGGCTGGGAAAAGCTGAACCCACATGGAAGGGGTTCCCTTTCTTTGCTACCTCTGGTGTAAATAATCCTCTCTGCAAACACTTCTGTGGGTCTCCTTCCACATCTTAGTGCCTTGCAGACTGCTTGCCTTCCTCCTACTGCATCATAACATGGATTTGTTGCCAGTTTTGATGCCTTTATCTAGTTACTCTTCAGACCAATTTTTGGCCTACCTGGTTAAATTACTGCATTTAATCCAGTTGGCATTAAGATCCTTTCAATTTTCTGTGATTAGAAGCAGGTCTGGCTTTTTGATTAATACCTTCTCAGCCTGCTGTGCTAATGATGTATCTTCATGTAACAATATATCCTCCTATACTTGTCCCAGTTGAGCTGTACCAGCTTCCTTGCACCCTCTGTCACACCTTTCCCAACCTACCAATTGGCTAGTGTGGTCTTTTCTGGTGGTGTAAGGATTTGATTTGCTGCTCCTATTTGCTAAAGTCTTCTTCATTTTCTCCAGCCCTTCTACTGAAGCATAGTGTGATTGTAGTGGATTTTTTAGCCCTTGTGGCTGCCCGTAAGTACCTGGTGGTCGCTGTTACAGAGAGGTGCATCCAGCAGGAGGTTCACAGCCTGGTCTTGCCCAGTGCCAAGCTGGATCAGCATTTCGCCTCATGAGCTCCCTGACCATGCATGAAAATCCTGTGTGTGTGCATATGCCTGCCCGTGTTTGTGTGCATCTACCCCACTCCAGCAGCTGTGGGGAAACGGGGACCCACCTGCTTGCTGCTGTGTCTGGAGCTAGTTCAAGAGGGATTGGGGAGACTGAAAAGGGGAACCCAGAAGAGCCAGAGCGGTAGGATCCCCATTCTTCTGCTTCATGGTGGTGCTAGCTCATACTGACTTCCAGTGGTGTCTGATAACATGGCAGCAAATCTTTACATCGGATTGTAATTTGTCTGCCCCACGTTTGACATTCACGTGAGGGCACCCACTGTCACCACAGTGTCCCTCAGGACCAGATGCAGGAGGGCAACTGACTTCTTTCAGGATCTGGGCAAGCTGGCCATGTCCTCACCATGCCAGCCCTCCTCAGGGATGCTGAGGAGAGCCACATTGCTGAGATGCAGGAGCTAGAGACTGAAGGGTGACAAAAACAGGCTCAGTGTGAAGTGCATATTGTAAGCCCTGTGGAATGAACCCAAGGAGCCCTTTGGCTGAGGAAATAGTGGTTTTCTCACCACTTGCCATGTTCTGCTTATCTAAGTGACTTAAGCAGAGAGCTTTGGCTGGCCGTAGGGCTTGCCAGAGGTAATGATGATGAGTTTTCCTGGTATTGATCCTAGAGCAGAAAGGAGAGAGGCTGCTCTGGGACATATGTAGAAAGCAATGATGCTGAGATCAGAGGTGTTCCCATTTCTTTGCTCCATACTGTTTGAATAGTTACTTTTTAAAAACTTATGTTGAATCTCTTTGTTTTCAAGTCCCTTGATGTGGAGCTTTATGACCCAATGGCCTCTTCAGTCACCTGTTCCTCAGTTTGTTTAGAATATCTGAAGCTCTGGACTAGCCAAAACTCTGGCCTTGCCAATTCCTGGGCATCATCTTCATTTAAAAATATATTCTATCATGGGAGAACATTTATAAATAATTATGAATGGACTGAAAAAATTAATTTAGAATTATTTTTTTCTCCATTCTGTGGTTTCCTGACTCCTACACAGCCAGCAATTATAAAGGAAACTAATGGAAGGAAATACTTGCCTCAATGCACTGTAATTAGATTGTGGAAGCCATTGACATGGGCAGCTGTGGAGGCTGGGGATACAGCAGAGTGCAGATACTTGTGAATAACGATCTGCTGTCAGACAAAGGGATCTGAGTCTCATCTCTAAGGGCTTTAATTGGTCCCTCGAGATTAGGTAGCTCCTTGCTGGGGTGAATGGCTTGAAGATCACTAGGCTGGAAAGCTGTGTTCCTGTGGGACACAACCCTAGAGAGATGAGAGGTCCAGGAGAGCTGATGGATTTTCAAGGATGCTGATGAAGAGGGAGTCAAGCAAAGGCAGCAGGAGGCCTGCATGGATGTGCCATGGGCTCCTAACTGACTTCACACGTGAAAAAGAGGTGAGCAAGAGGTGGAAGCAAGGGCAGGTGAGATAGAACTGTAGAGATGTGGTTCAAGCACGTAGGCATGGGGCTAGGAAAGCCAAAGCCAGTCTGGAACTGAACCTGATGGAAATGAGAAAGGTCCTACAAGTGTGTCAGCATCAAAGGGAAAGCAAGAGGAAATATGGGCCCACTGCTAAATGGGTCAGGGTCCCTGGAATGGAAGAGGCCAAGGTACTTGATGCCTTCTCCACCTTAGTCTTTACTGTTCAGACCAGCCTTCAGGATTCCCAGACTGCTGAGACTAGAGGAAAACTCTGGAGCAAAGAAGACTTATATTCAGCAGAAGAGGACCAGATCAGGGAGCACTTTAAGGAACTGGACATTTAAATATCTATGGGACCTGAGAGGGTGCATCCACAAGTGCTGAGGGAGCTGTCAATGAAACTGAGGCTACTCTCCATCAGCTCCTGGTGGCCTTCCTGAGGTCTGGAAGAAAGCCAGCATCAGTCCTGCCTTCCAGAAAGGCAAGATCTGGAGAGCTACAGGCTGGTCAGTCTCACCTTGATCCCGAGGAAGATGGTGGAGTCAGTAATCCTTGAAGCCATTTCCAAACACAGCAAGAACAAGATCATGACTGGGAGCAGTCAGCATGGATTAGGAAAGGGAAGCCATGCCTGATAACCTCATAGCCTTCTGCATTGAAATGACTAATTTGGTGGGTGAGGGAAGAGCAGGAAATGTAATTTATCTTGATGGATCAAGGTTCCTGACACTCTCTCCTGTAACATCCTCGTAGACAAGTTGATGAGATAACAGACTAGAGAAATGGGTGGTGGATTGAAAACTACCAGGCTCAAAAGATCAGTCCCCTGAAGTCCAGTAGGTGGCCACTAATGGGGAGCCCCAGGCATCATTAATTATCTGCATAATGGGGAGAGTGCACCCTCAGCAAGTTTCCTGC
>NW_009970235.1:1784750-1786689 GCF_000747805.2 Chaetura pelagica | reverse complement strand
AAGTGGGAGGAGTGGCTGATGCACCAGAGGGTTGTGCTGATATCCAGAGGGACCTGTACAGGCTGGAGAAACGGGTCAACAGGACCTTATGAAGATCAACAAGGGGAAGTGAAAAGTCCTGCATCCTGCATACCCCTTGTATGCCAACTAGTGGTTGGCAGGCTGGTAGTCAACTTGGCAGAATAGCCCCTGGGGGTCCTGGTGGACACCAGGTTGACCACGAGCCAGCAATGTGCCCTTGCAGCAAAGATGACAAATGGTGTCTTGGGCTGCACGAGGACGTGGTGCAAATTCCTGCATGTGGGCAGGAAGAAGCAGTTGTGTAAGCATGGGATGAAGAACAACTCGGGTAACAGTTCTGGTCAAAGTCCACAATAGCTAGTGCAGCAAAAGCAGGGCAGAAAACTGTGCCCTGCTTGTAAACAAGCTCTGAGACTTCAGTGAGATCCTCTCTGGCTCCCCTTACTATTGCTGGGGCTGGTGCACAAGTCCAGCTTTGGGTCCATGCTTCATGGAAAAAAGTATGCCAACGAAAGCACATCCGAAGCAATAAAAGAGCAGGAAAATTGTGGGTTAGGCAGAAAAAGCAAAAATTGGTGGATATGGAGCCTTCCAGTATATAAAAAGTTGTTTACAATGTGAAGAGAAATCGTGGTATAAATTGCAGTAAGGACATGACATTCGTATGGTAAAAAGAGTGGCTGACTGGGAGGGGTTTTGCCTAAGGGTGTTGCAGAATGACCACCCATGTCGATCCCTTAGAGCATCTAGACATGCATCTGTCAGGCCTGAGGTATATCACCAGGTCTGCATTCTGGGGTGCAGGTTCTGGGTGGCTGTGCAGGGTCAACATCCCAGTGGTGGGGGTGCTAGCCTCACCATCTCTGTGCTGGAGAGAAAAGGCATGTATGTTTTGGATGTTCATCCCTAGGCTTCATTCCACTTGGGGAGGCTGTATGGTTCACCCCATCCAGACAGGCTGCTGCTGACTGCTTGGCTTTCCAGGAGTTGTTGCTTACCTTGTGATGGAATATTCTGATGGAATATTGTTATATTTGTGCTAGTCACACCTGTGGTACACCAGGTGTTTCTTATACTGAGGAGAAGGGTGGCCCAACTTCAAGAGGATCAAAATTGCAGAGCAATAAACAGCTGCACTGGAGAAAAGTCCAGTGCATTAGCAGATATCTGAGCGTCCCAGCAAGCATAAATCCAACTGCCATGTTCATCGCTGAAGCTTCACAGTGTCTGCAAAGGCTGCTAATACCATTGCAAAAGCAGGCACTGAGAGGTCATCTGACCCAGAGCGCATTTGTGCCCGTTGGAGAAAAAAGGGAACATGGCCCAACCTCAGCTCCAACAGCCTGATGAATCCCTGGAGGAGCCACTCTTGGAGAGGTCGCAGGTGTTGGGGATGCACCAGGGGAGGGCAGGACTGTAGAAGTCAGAAAGCATGTGTGGAAACAGAAAGGAGGTGGCCATAGACAAGGCTGGAGGAGAGTGCTATGGCATCATCAGATATGAGGAAGACAGTGAGATAGTGTTAGGATGACTGTGAGGAGGACTTCTGGCCACAGACTGTTTTCCTTCTAGAGATTTGGTTGTCATAGGTATTACAAGTCTAGAAGGGTGCAAAAATAACTGATGCCTTCATAAGGGACCGTCAAGGCGGAGGTGGCCATAGACAAGGCTGGAGGAGAGTGCTATGGCATCATCAGATATGAGGAAGACAGTGAGATAGTGTTAGGATGACTGTGAGGAGGACTTCTGGCCACAGACTGTTTTCCTTCTAGAGATTTGGTTGTCATAGGTATTACAAGTCTAGAAGGGTGCAAAAATAACTGATGCCTTCATAAGGGACCGTCAAGGCTATTGAAAGGACAGAGGCTGGCAGGGTAGGCTTACCTTCAGCATGACTGGCAGCACGTGCTGGAGGATA
>NW_009970235.1:1773869-1783905 GCF_000747805.2 Chaetura pelagica | reverse complement strand
TGCCTTCAGCAGTACTGGCAGCACGTGCTGGAGGATAGAGCTGGCTGGACAAAGTAGAGCGGCTCTGCAGCTTCTGGCCACCCCCCTGATGACACTCTGTGTCGGTGGCATTCATGCTGGTCTGCTTTGTGTCTCTTTGGTCTCCAGATTTAGTTTAACCCAGCAGCCTTGCTCAGCAGAGCAGTGACAGCAGTGGGATGGGTGGGAGCAGGTCCCTAACGCAGTGAGTCAAGAAAGGAGGCAGCAGGAGAGGGCAGGGTTCTTTAGCAGAAGGTGCTCTGCCTTGCAGTCCATCTCCTGTTACAGGCACAGTTCATGCTGGTGAGGAGGCTCCCTGAACAGGAGAGCTGCTCCATCCCCTGCAAGCTCTGTCCTCCCCTTACTGGCACACTAATCTCTCTCTCTGCAAGCTCCATTCACTGCCCTGAGCTTCCCTAAGCTCTCTCCAGTTTATCTTTCCTGTAATGAGTTGCCAACTGCTGAGATGGGATTTGGCTTTGCTTTTACAGAGACAAGTGGTATTTCTTCAGCCTGCCTCTAAAGGACCTATTGGATCAGCAGTGGTTTTCACTCCTGTTCTGTCAGACTTGCAAGCAGGGGTGACCCTGATGCTTGCAGATCCCAGCCAGTATTTGGAATCCAACATTTTAGCTTCTAACCCTCATATTTTCCTGGCTGGAGACAAATTGCTTTGACCACTTCTGGGCAGCAGTTCAGGGAAGGTCTGTAAAAGCAAACGAGTTCTCAGGGCTTCTCTAAGCTTTGCTTCCCTGCAGTGCCCTGACAGCCTCCTCCATCAGCATGCCAACAGTGAGAAATTTTTGCAAGGGCTGAACTCTCCTTGTGCATCACCGGCTGTATCAGTGGTTGCAGTGAGCCTGCCTGGCACCCATGGCATAAGCCAGGCCAGCACATGCCAGCACTGGCCAAGCCAGGCCAACAGGATTAACCATGGTAGTTGCCAGAGCCAACTAGCAGAGCGAAGCACCTTCTTATAAAAGGGGCTGGTGGCCTGTGGACTGTCACCCATCCTAGAGGGCTCAAATCCAAAGCAAGATGCTATTTCATAAGGAATTTCATATTCCTTGCTCCTTCTTGTGCAATTAGTGGCTCCAAGATATGATCATGACTGAAGAGGAGCTCATAGAGGTGGGGCCATTTGGAGAATTTTGAGAAATTTCAGCAAGAATTGACAGTACTGTAAGTAGTGAAGGGCTAACCCAGCACCCAGAGCAACTCAGAGCTTTCTCCAGCTGTGCCCTCAGAAAACTCACTCCTCTTTGCCACACCACTTGTGCTACAGGTGGTTGTGATACCGACTGTTGCTGCTCTCTGCTGGAAATCCCACGGTACCTCAGGTTTCCCATTAGATGCCTTCATGGGATGCTTAGCTAGGTCTTCCCATCGATATGCACGAGGTGGGTGTATAAAATCTCTCTATTGCCTTTGCTTGCACTCTGCAGAACTTCAGGTATGCAGTCTTTCCACCAAAGTGCTAAGTGAACAGGCCAGCCCCAGGCACTGCTGTGTGCAGAAATGGGCACTTGTGTCTCCATGCCCAGGCTGATACTGAAATTTTCTTGTGTTTCCTCTTGTTTTCCTGGCCCAGGAGGTGGATGACATGGCCATCCTGAGAGAGCGCTGCCTGGACCAAGTGGAGTGTTTGCTTACTTCTTTGTACAAGCAGGAGGAGCTGGATTGTGTCTTCCCACTCTGTGGACTACAGAACATCCAGGTAGAGAGCTCCTGGGTGCAAATCTCCACAGTTCTCCTGCACTTTCACATAACTGGGACTCTGCATCCCTGCTGGCTTGAGCTGGATGTACCCCTCTGGCCTCGTGTCTTGTGACTCCATGTGGATGATGCCTGGCATGTGTCATGTTACATCCAGATCAATGTTACAGGAGTTTGCTGACCACTCAAGGCACAAAAGCCATCCTCTTTCTCTCAGTTTGCTCTGTTTTTCTGTGCTGCCCAGGCAGGGAGGCTGTTCTTTGACTGTAGCCCAAATATTTGAGATGAAGGATGTCTCACTGGGCTATGTGCTTGCCTAAGAGATGGACTTATGGGCTGGCCAGGATCTTTAGCAGCAGAAGGCTTTATCCCTTGCCATCAAAGTGGCACTACCGAGCCTGATCTAAGCTATGCTTCTTTCTTTGGCACACTTCAAAAGACTCTCAGACTACTTAAAGACCATGAAAGAGGCAGAATTGCTAGTCCTCTGGCTTGTCTCTTCCAACAGATTAACTCTCCCCAAACAGCAGTGTGCATCCTGGTTCTTACTTGATTTTTTTCTCTTCTAAGATCCAGCCATTGGATCTTGCCAGCTGCTTATCTGCTCTGCTCCACGAGGGCTCACAATGAACGTTGCTCTTGAGCTGCTGCCTGGATCTGCCTACAACACATGGGTGCAGCTTTTCTGGGTGCAGGCTGGACCAGGATTCCCCTCCTGCTCCCCTGTGCCAGCGTCCTGGGCATGATGCTTTCAGTGACAGTGCCCTGACAGGACTGATGAGGTCTCAAGTGATGTGGTGTGATTTCAGGAGAAGTCATGAAATCCAGAAACGGTGTCTCAGACCCACATAGGTTATGAGTGTACATGCCAGCTCGTTTTCTCTGGCAGAAGCATTGCTCCCTTGCACCACAGCTTTGGGCTGTGAGCCTGCAGAACTGCCAGCCAGGTCTACCACTGTTGCTGACAGTGGCACCTCTGCTTCAGGTCTTAATCTCCAGTTCACTTTGCGTGCTTTGCTCTTTCCTTCCAGACGGACGTGGTCCTGCAGTTGGATTTGCATTACACCATACAGAGCACAAGCCAGAGGACTTGTGAAACCCTGCAAACAACCCTCCGGAAATCTCTACTCGGGCAGTTTTTGAGCCAGAGAAATCACTCCCAGCCAAATGACCAGAGAACTCCTGTCTGCTCAGGCAGCATGTGCCTCCAGGATGCGGCAGCACTGAGCACGGACCCGAAAGAGCCAGCACCTCTGAGGACAGGTCCAGGCCACAGCCTGCCCAGCAGCAAACCCTCCAACACCAGCAGTGAGCCAGAAGAGAACGACGAGAGCGACCTGAGTGAGCTCTGCTCGGCGCTGCTCCGGGCTGGCCCAGGGCAGGACTGCCCCTGAGCTCACGGGCTGTGCTGTTCCAGTGCTAAATACATCAGAATCCGTCACCTGCTTCCCAGCCTCAGCTATTGGCCTGTCCAAAGGAGGCCAGGGCTACTTTTTTGAAAAGGCTTTTGTGGCGTGCAGGGCCTGAAGCTCACTGGAAATAACCCCTGTCCCACAGGAGTGGACAGGAGCAGCAAGGAATTGTAGTGTCTGGCAAAGGACAGGACCATCTGATAAGTCGTAACATTCCCAGGCAAAACCCAATGTCACCTGAAGTGACAGGCACTGGCAGATATTTTCTGCAAATGAGACTTTGAGCCTAAAGCCTTACAGCATTAAAGGTGTTAAGAAACCCAAAAACACTACAGACATGCTACAGAAGCAGCACAGCCTCAGAACCTGAAAGGTTGCTGACCCTCCTCGCACTTGTGCAAGGAATGTGAGGCTTGAACAAGGGACCCAGATGAAACTCTGTGAATGTATAAGCTTCCTCCTGGGATCACAAAGTGGATTTCTTTCCTTGTGAGTCCTTCCTGGGTTGAAGCAGGTTTTAAGTTATGAGTTTATGTATTTCTAAAGAATGTATTTATACTTGGGGCAGTACAGCTGCTTGCCAAAAAAGGAAGGTCAGATGTTCTGTCAAGTGTGTGTTTACAATGGAGGCTGTCAGCAGTCCCACCTTACCTGTGCCCCTTCTAGCACGGCACACAGGAAATGGAAAAGACCAAGCTGAAGGAGGAAGAACATCAACACAGTAATTATTAGAGCAAATTTTATTTCTAAGTGTCTGTCTCTGTGTATTCACTGTGGACTACCTTAGACACTGCATTTTGTTGAGCACCAGCTGTTCAGAGAGAGCCACAGGTGAGCAGGGCCCAAAGGACGACCTGAGTGGGTACAGTCCCCTCTGCCTCCTCCTCTAGTATTTGTTGAATTTAAGGTTTCAGCATAGCTCCAGGTGATTGCTCAGCAAAGGCCAAAGTGGGTGGTCAAACAGTTCAACTGGGGCCAGTGACCCCAGTGAGGTGTGGGATCTCCATCCTTGGAGATAATTCACTCCAAGCTGGAGAACGTCTTGATAACTGATCCAAGCTGTTGGGGAGCTAAACCAGAGGCTGCCAGAGGTCACTTCTGGCTCTTGTGGTGCTGTGAAAGAAAGAACTTGAAGATCAAAAACATCTTGAGAGGTAAAGGATGGTGGAGTGGGGAGAGTGCCCCTCTGTCTTCTGCTTTGGTCTAAAAGAGGGATGGAAGCAAATATTTTCTAAGTTTCAGTTCTCCTTCAGCAGTGAAGATACTTTTATTTCTGTCTGTGATGTCTGTTGCAACATGGAAGAATATTAAATGCTCCTTCCAGGTAAACTATCTGACAAGTGCTGGAAACCTGGCCAGAGAGAACAGAGAAGGCTTTTATTCTTCTCACAGTGAGTAGAGCCAAGGGAAAGAAAAGAGGCCCCATCTGGCTGAAGTCTAGAGGATCTCTTAGGAAAAAATGTAAGGCTTAAAAAAAAATAATTTGCAGGATATAGTTAAAAGAAGATGAACTGATAGGGAAGCTAAACTAGAAAATAATAAACTAATTAAGATCAACTCCGCACCAACAGAAACTGAAGATGGGTTAGTGGGAATGGTTGTGCAGGCTTTTGGGAGGAGCTGGGAGATTCATTGCCTCTTTGAGGATTGTACACACCCTCCTGTACTGTTGGGGCAAAATGCGTTTCTGGCTCCCATTATCATGGCAAATGTCACCTCATGGGAATGCTAATCTCATTCCAAGCGAGGCTGTTAATTTTTTCTGAATAAACCCTATCAGTGTTTTTGAATGCATAAAGCTTCATGTGGTTCTGAGCTAACTGTCTTCATTTTCCCCTCTAGTCATCAGGGTGTGTCAATATTGATGTACTGGGGTTTTATGCTTTGAACTCCTAATTTCTAGGCTCTTACATGTGAGGATTGTTTTTTGTTTTTAGGTAACTGCATATTGAAGTTCGGATTTAGAAGTTGGATCAAATAAATGGCTCTAGAGAGGATGAAATAACGTCAGGTGAAATGTGTAGTAAAATGTTGAGATTCATTGTGAATTATCCATTGGTATTGTAAAGTCTAGCCCTCAGGTGGCTGGGTCAGGCTGAGGAGACCACAGGACTTGTCCCTGTCACCAGCTCTCCTGCTCCTTCCAGGACACCCTGCAGCCAAGGCCACCACCTTTCCATGCACCTCAGTCAATGGTGTGTTATAACTGAGAATGCAAGTGCTTGCCAAACTTAATTGCAAATTGCATGGCCCCTGGCCATGACAGCCCACTGCTCTGTCACCAACTGGGCTCATTGTGGAGGCAGTGAAGTGCTGTCTGCCTTCCTCCTGCCTCACACGTGAAATCAAGACTCCCCCAGGGTGGTAGAACTGTTGAGGGAAAATTTACCCTTGAATCTGTGTTTGGAGCATGGAGGACAGATGACTCATCCAAAATTACTGTGCTTTTCTTAACCAAATCCTTCCTGCTCTCCAGCAATACACCTTGGGCTCCATGAGCTCCCTGTGGCCAGCCTGAAGGGCAGGGAGGAAGGAGCACCCATCCCTGTGCCATGGACTCTGCTCATGGCAGGCCCATGTCTGAGTAGTCCAAACAGCCTCTGCCCACTCAGCACTTCATTTCTGTCTCTGCTGCTGCTTCTTCCACCTGTTGCCTCCTGAACAGTGCTGCTCTTCCCCCACCTCTGTGACTTGACTTCACCTCTTGCTGCATCATCTTGGCCTCTGCCATGGCAGTCACAGCAGCCAATTGTCTTACTGCTTCCCGTTCTCACCTGACAATGTATATCCCACCCATCTTGCTGGGTCAATTCAGGTTATCCCTCTGTCCCCATCGATTTTGAGTAGATTTCTGTGCCTTTTCATACATTTTCTGAAGTAGCAGGTGATGTCTCCAAACTTTAAAACCTCACAATTTGATGCTATCCCATTGCATTTCTTTGCAGGGTCTCATAGTCTGGCTGGACCCTATGGCTGAGCACCACAGGTGAGCTCCCCTGAGTCTAGTCTTCACCCTACCTCTGGTAAGAAAAGCTGTCCATTGGTTAGTTGGATTCTCCCAGAAGGACTGCAAGACCCACTTAAGGCCAGGACTCCTCCATTAGATGCACAACTGCAGGTGAAGTGCAACCAAGGAATCAGCTCCACTTCACGTTCCCTCTCTGCCTCCCCACCTTCACTTCAACGTTCATAGCTGCAGCAGTTGCCTCCCCCTTCCCTCAGTTGTTTTCCCTTCACCCAAGTCTGCAATGTTTTCTTTGAGCACCAAGTAAACTGAAGCTTTAAAACATTCATGAATCTCTAATGAAAATAGCAACACTTAAGTGTTCAGTAATTTTATTCTTAGATAGATACCCTTTTTATGTCTTTGCTAATGCAGATGTGTTCAAGGGGAGGACCTTGGTCAACAGCCTGATGTGCTCTTCTGCTGCTCCTGAGTTATTTGGGATGCAGTGCTCAGCTCACTGGCTGATTTTTGACAGTTCCTGACAAACCAAGGCAAGTGCATCCAAAAGGAGTGAGAAAACAAGGCAGTGAAAAATCAGGGAAATGCCATTTCTGTCTGGTTTTGTTACTGGAAAATCACTGGCTCAGAACACAGCATCTTTGGGTAGCTGCATGTCACTGTGTTGCCGATGCCATGTGCTGTTCCCATGTATGAAAGCAGCAGCATGGAGGCAGGGCACAAGATGGTATGATTCTGGATTGGTACAGACCCTCACTGGGAACTGAGCCATCCCTGTTGGTTCTGGGCAAGAACCACCTCCTCTTGGACTCAGAAAAGATGCTGGTACAGAAGAGAAGGACTGGGACTCACTGATGGGTACCTATGAACGCTTCCATCCTTTGTATTGTTACCTGTCTGGAGTGTGCACCTCAGGGACAGAAATGTCCGCTCCAACTCCTGAGTCATCTCTCACCATAGTTGTGTTCATGAGTACAGAAAGAATGAACTTAAGTCCTAGTGTATTAGCCAGCCATCAAGTTTTGCAGCTTATCTGGTAAAAAACAGAGATACTTGGGTGGCTTGGGACATACCTGTAGCTGGATTAGTCCACCTGACCAAGACAATTTTCAAGCTGTGCTGTAGCTTTGTCAGGATACAGAAAAACAGGTGCCATGTGTGCTGTCAGCATGAAGTGAAGGTCCTAATCATACCTTGCAGAGTGGTAAGAGTTGTGCAGAACACGCTATTGGATGTGACAGGGTTTTAGTGAAGTGGTCTCAACAGGGCAGCAAATTTGCTTTCTGAGGGTTGTGCTGCCTCTCTGCAGGTCTGGGGGCTGTGGGGGCTGAAGGCACCTCCCAGGGGTGTCTTCTCCCCCTGAGTGACCCAAGGCAAAGCCTTAGAGCAAGGTCACCAGCTGTCTGCAGTGCAGCAGTGTGTAGCACACCTTGGGCTCTGGCTAAAGCACAATTTGAAGGAGTCGTTTCTGGGTGGAAAAGTAAACATGGGGGAATGTTGAGCCCTTTCACTTGCCGGCTCATTTGTCACTTTCCAGCTTTTTTGGAGCAAATATTTCTCCCTCAGACAAGAGTGAATTTGAATTTATACTTCAGAAACAGAGAGGCTCTCTTTATTTTCATTGTGTTAGAGATTTTTGTAGCAACTACTACAGAACCTGCCAGATCATTTCCTACTTGACATTGCAGGGCAGAGCTAGTGGTGCTGTCTACTAGATATGTTTGCTTGACACCTCCCCCCCAGATGCTGTTTGCTGGTGCTTTGAGCTATCAAACACAAGCTGAGATTTTCCATGCTGTGGGCCAATCTCATGATGGGTTTTTTGGCCTTTGCAACCATGGGAACATTTGAAACCCTGAGCATTTTCTTTCTTTTATCCTAGGACAGTAAGGTCTGAAGAGCCTTCTGGTCTGCAGTAAATGTAATTTATCTGAGTCTGGATGGCCCCTAATGGAAAGGATGCACAGACTGTAGCAGAACATACAGAGGGACATACAGGGAAACTGCAAGACAGAAGAGTGCTGGTTTGGTTCCGTTGCCCTAGTTTTTGGAAATAGATTCTCATATAGGCAGGAGAGATGGTGAAGGCGTCAGCCAGCTGTGACTTCCCAGCAAAGGAGGAGCTTCCCACAGTGCAAGTTACTAGATTCTTTCCTGTTAGGGTGGTGAGACCCAGGACCTGGGCCGAGGTTGCCCAGGGAAGCTGTGGCTGCCCCATCCCTGGAAGTGTTCAAGGGCAGGTTGGATGGGGCTTGGAGCAACCTGGGCTGGTGGGAGGTATCCCTGCCCATGCATGAGGGGTTGGAACTAGGTGGGCTTTAAGGTCTCTTCCAACCCAAAGCACTCTATTATTCTGTCATCTTCAAGAGAGGTGCTCTTTGTGGCCTCCTCTGGACTCACTCCAAGAGCTCTATGTCCTTCCTGTGTTGAGGACTCCAGAACTGGACACAGTGCTCCAGGTGGGGTCTCACAAGTGCAGAGTAGAGGGGCAGGATGACATCTCTTGCCCTGCTGGCAGGGCCTCTTTTGGTGCAGGCCAGGACATGGTTGGTTTCTGGACTCCAGCACATGGTTCCAGCTCATGTTGAGCTTTTAATCAATCAGCATCCCCAGGTCCTTCTCCTCAGGACTGTTGTCAATCCATTCTACGCCCGACCGGTATGTATGCTGGGGATTGCCCCAACCCAGGAGCACAATCTTGCAGTTGGTCTTGTTGAACTTCATGAGGTTGGCATGGGCCCACCTCTCCAGCCTGTCCAGGTCCCTCTAGATGGCCTCCCTTCCCTCCAGTGTGTCAACCACATCACCCAGCTCGGTATCATCAGCAAACTTGCTGAGGGTGCATTCAATGCCACTGTCCATGTCGCTCACAAAGATATTAAGCAGCACCAGTCCCAGGACCGACCCCTGAGGAACACCACTGGTCACAAGGCTCCATCTGGACACTGATCACCACTCTCTGAGTGTGAGCATCCAGCCAGTTCCTTACCCAGCAAGGGGTCCATCCATCAAATCCATATTGTTCCAGTTTAAATACCAGGATGGCGTGCAGGGCAGCGTCAAAAGCTTTGCTCAGGTCCAGGTAGATTACATCAGTTGCTCTTCATTTTTGCCCACCAATGCCATGATTCCAAATTAGCCAGGCAGGATTTGCCCTGGGTGAAGTCATCTTGGCTGTCACCAATGACTCCTTTGTTTTCCATGTGCCTCAGCAGAGCCTTCAGGAGGATCTGCTCCATGATCTTGCTGGGCAGAGGTGAGACTGACTGGCCGGTAGTTCCCTGGGTCTTCTTTACTTCTTTTTTGGAAAATGGGGGTGATGTTTCCCCTTTTCCAGTCAGTGGGAGCTTCACCAGACTGCCATGGCTTTTCAAATATGATGGAAAGCAGTGCTGCATCTTCATCTGCCAGCTCCCTCAGGAGTCATGGATGGATCTTGTCAGGTCCCATGGACTTGTGCACTTTCAGGTTCTTTAGATGATCTCAAACCTGCACTTCTCCTGCAGTGGAGGGATCTTCCTTTTCCCAGTCTCTGTCTTTGCATTCTATGACCTGGATGGTGTGACCAGAGCCCTCACCAGTAAAGACTGAGGCAAAAAAGTTGTTCAGTACCTCAGCCTTCTCCATGTCCTGAGTGGAAAGGTTTCCTGTTTCCTTCTGCAAGGAGGCCCACATTTTCCCTGTTCTGCCTCTTACCACTGATGCACCTGTAGAAACCCTTCTCATTACCCTTGATGACCCTGGCCAGGTTTAACTTGATCTGGCTTTTAGTTTTCCTAACTGTCCTGGTTTGAGCCAGGATTAAGCCAATTTTTCTTTTTACTGATTTTTTTTCCTTCAGTAAGCTTTCTTGTAACTAGCAACAGTGTGTTCTGCTAGGCTGATAAGACAGTGGAATGTTTTTCTAACTACTGAGGCTTCAAGG
>NW_009970235.1:1769480-1772850 GCF_000747805.2 Chaetura pelagica | reverse complement strand
CTCTTCCCAGTTCAGGGAAGTGCTGTGGGAGTTGCTGGGGTGGGGGGAGGCGAGAGGCTTTTGCCTATACCTGAATATATCTGTATATAATTGTATATATTTTCTTGTATCATTCATTAGTGTTTTAATTAAAGCTGTGTAGTTTAGTTTTCAATCCAGCCAAGTCTCTTTTTCTCTCTCTCCTTCCCTACCTGGGTGGCGGGGGGAGGGGATCGAGAGCATTGTTGTCGGACCTGAGTCAAACGGTGACACTAACCCGATCCCTGACTTCTCAGACAACTTATTTGTGTTTCTCCCAGGCTTCCTGTCCCTGCTTCCACCCTCCAAAGACTTTCTTTTTTCATCTAAAAGTGTCCAGAAGCTCTTTGTTCATCCATGCAGTTCTCCTGGCATTCTTGCCTGCCTTTCTCTTTCTTGGGATGCATTGCTCCTGGGCTTGGAGGAGGTGATCTCCTTTCCAGGATTTTATCCCATGATACACTACCAAGCAGAACCCTGACGAGGTTGAACTCTGCTCTCCTGAACTCCAGGGTAGTGACCTTGCTGCAGACCTTCCTTGTTGCCCTACGGATCCTGAATTCCACCATTTCATGGTCATTGCAGCTAAGGCTGCCCGTAAGCTTCACATTGTCCAGCAGCCCATCCTTGTTGGTGAGGACAAGGTCCAGCACAGCACCTTTTCTTGTTGATTGCTCAGCCACTCGAAAAAAAAGTTGCCATCAATGCACACCAGGACCTTCCTGGATTGCTATGCCTTGCTGTGCTGTCCCTCCAGCAGGTGTCAGGGTGGTTGAAATCCCCCAATGAGGACCATGGCCTGTGAACAGGAAGCTGCTCCTATCTGCCTGTAGAGGTCTTAGCCACTCAGCCATCCTGAGCTGGTGGCCTGTAGCAGAGCCCACTATGACGTCTCTTGTCTCTGTCTTCCCTTTAACCCTTCCCCATAAGGTTTCAGTCGACTCCTCCTCCATCCCCAGGTGGACTTCCATGGACTCCAGCTGGTCACTGATGTAGAGGGTGATACCCACTTCCTTTCTTCCCTCTCTGTCCCTCCTAAAGAGCTTATACCCATTCCCACACTCTACTCATAGGAGTCATCTCACATCTCAGTGATGCCACTAACATTACAGCCCTGCACACATCTGCAGCTCCTTATGCTTATCTCCCAGGCTGCATGCATTTGCACAGAAACATTTCAGTTGGGCCCCACTGAATCATAGAATCCTAGGGGTTGGAAGGGACCTTGAAAGATCTTCTAGTCCAACCCCCCCTGCCAGAGCAGGGTCACCTAGAGTACATCACACAGGAACGTGTCCAGGTGGGTTTTGAATGTCTCCAATGAAGGAGACTCCACAACCTCTCTGGGCAGCCTGTCCCAGGGCTCTGTCACCCTCACAGTAAAAAAATTTTTTTGGATATTCACCTTGAACCTCCTATGCTCCAATTTGCACCCATTACCCCTTGTCCTGTCACTGGTCATCACTGAGAAAAGCCTAACTCCGTCCCCCTGACACTCACCCCTTACATATTTGTAAACATTGATGAGGTCACCCCTCAGTCTCCTTTTCTCCAAGCTAAAGAGACCCAGCTCCCTCAGCCTTTCCTCATAAGGGAGATGTTCCACTCCCCTAATCATCTTCGTAGCTCTGCGCTGGACTCTTTCGAGCAGTTCCCTGTCCTTTTTGAACTGAGGGGCCCAGAACTGGACACAATACTCCAGATGTGGCCTCACCAATGCAGAATAGAGGGGGAGGAGAACCTCTCTTGACCTACTAACCACACCCTTTCTAATGCACCCCAGGATGCCATTGGCCTTCTTGGCCACAAGGGCACATTGCTGGCTCATGGTCATCCTCCTGTCTACCAGGACCCCCAGGTCTCTTTCACCTACACTACTCTCCAGCAGTTCAGCCCCCAACCTGTACTGGGACATGGTGTTGTTCTTCCCCAAATGTAAAACTCTGCACTTCCCCTTGTTGAATTTCATCATGTTTCTCCCCGCCCAACTCTCCAACCTATCTAAGTCTCTCTGAATGGCAGCACAGCCTTCTGGTGTGTCAGCCACTCCTCCCAGCTTAGTGTCATCAGCAAACTTGCTGAGGGTACATTCTATACCCTCATCCAGGTCGTTGATGAAGATGTTGAACAACACCGGTCCCAGTACCGACCCCTGTGGGACTCCACTAGTCACACACCTCCAACCAGATTCTGCCCCATTGACTACAACTCTCTGACTCCTTCCTTTCAACCAGTTCCTAATCCACCTCACTTCCTGGTCACCAAACCCATACCTGATCAACTTTTCTACAAGGATGCTGTGGGAGACGGTGTCAAATGCTTTACTGAAATCAAGATAAACCACATCTACCGCTCTACCATCATCTATCCACCTAGTAATTTCCTCATAGAAGGCTATGAGGTTAGTCAAACATGATTTACCCTTGATAAAGCCATGCTGACTGCTCTTGATGACCCCCATGTCTTTGATATGCCTGGAGATAGTGCCAAGAACAAGTTGTTCCGTCACCTTTCCAGGGATGGAGGTGAGGCTGACCGGTCTATAGTTACCCGGGTCCTCCTTCTTGCCCTTCTTGTAGACTGGTGTGACATTTGCTGTCCTCCAGTGCTCAGGCACCTCTCCTGTTACCCATCCTGTTACTTACCGAAGATGATGGAGAGTGGCCTAGCAATGACCTCCGCCAGCTCCCTCAGCACCCTTGGATGCATTCCAACCAGACCCATCGATTTATGGATGTCCAGATTACTCAACTGATCCCTAACCCAATCCTCATCTACCATGTCAAACTCCTCCTTTATCTTGACTACATCCGGGGCTATATGAATCTGGGGCTCATGGGGAAATCCTGCAGGAGTAAAGACAGAGGCAAAGAAGGTGTTCAGCACCTCTGCCTTCTTTATATCCTCTGTCACCAGGGCTCCCTCATTGCCTGGGGTTCCATTCCCCTTCATTTCAGGCATTCTCCTGCTGGCTTGTGATCCCTCTTCAGACCCAGGGCACCTCTTACTTGAAATGCCTTCAAAGGGGTGGCAGTGGGATGGATTGAGGGTCCTCTCCCCAAGCAACTCTAGTTTAAAGCCCTCCTTACCAGATTGGCCAAAGATATTCACCCCCTTCCCTAAAAGATGAACCCCATCAGCCCCTAGAAGACCAGGTTTCTCAAAGAGAGTCCCATGGTCTAGGAAGCCAAAGCCCTGGCTGTGGCACCACTCCCATAACCATTTATTCATTTTCCCAATGCAATTGCCCTTTCAAACCCATTCTCTTTGACCAGAAGGATGGATGAAAAGACAGACTGCGCTCTCAAGTCCTTCAGTGCTGCTCTCAGGGCTCCGTAATCCTTCACAACCT
>NW_009970235.1:1756836-1769422 GCF_000747805.2 Chaetura pelagica | reverse complement strand
ATACAAATTCAGGTAGTCTTCCAGAGACGTCCCTTATACGAGCCCCTGGGAAGCAGCAGAGCTCTCTAGAGAGTGGGTCCGGTCAGCAAGTGGGTGCCTCTCTACTTCTTAGATAATCACGCATGGCTTCCTCTTCATATGGCCCCAGAGCTTCCTCTTCTATCAACGATTATTTCAATGACTGGTTTGCTGTTGTTACTAATCACTTGAAATTAGGTCCATGACATCATGTGGCAATTAGGATAAAAATGTAAAATGTATCACCAAGCAAATGAGACTCCTTGAAGTGCTTGAGGGCACTTCTTATCTTCACAGTTTGGATCAACAATTTCAGATATATTGGTCATATCACCTCTTCAAAGAGACCGAAGACAGTCTTTGAAATTATGGACCAGGCTCCATAAATATGGGAAGCTCTGATGTGGTGTCACATGGTAACAAAGAGCTAATGTCTCTGATAAAGCTGTCTTCACTGAGTTGGATTTTCTTGTGATAGTGTCAGGAATACTTGACATGATAGACATGTTATTAAATGGTAAAAATAAACAGATAAAAGAGACAAGTGAGAGATTTCAGCTATGAC
Organism: Chaetura pelagica; assembly: GCF_000747805.2. Lineage (NCBI taxonomy): Eukaryota > Metazoa > Chordata > Aves > Apodiformes > Apodidae > Chaetura > Chaetura pelagica. The sequence goes on along the minus strand of NW_009970235.1, from coordinate 1,768,839 downwards.
TTTCCAGAATGTTTCAGCAAAGAATAACCTCCTAGTTTCCATTCTCTGCCAGAGATTAAAAATATGAGGTATTTACCCAAGTGTTGCATGGTCACAGGTCCTGTGCACCACTGGGCACCCACTGTAAGGCTGGACTGCTAGTCCCTGGAGCCAGCAGTTCATCCCTGCCTGACCACAGGGCCCATGAGATGGGGCAGATCCAGAGAAGGAGTGCTGGTCCTGACCTGCTGCTACTCCAGATACAAAGTCATCATCATGGAGAGCATCAATTCATGTCCATGTGTGTGCTGACCACCCTGGTTCCTGCTGTTTTACCTATTTTTGAGACCCCCCAGCCACAGAGCATTTCTCTTTACTCTGTCCCTCCACCACTCTCAGTGGTCTCTTCACCTCAGCTTTCTTTTTGTGTCCCCCCTCCCCACTGTGGAGATTGTGGCAGTTTGGCCACCCTGCCCAACTAGGGGAAGGACAGAAGGTGACAGGCAGACTGAGGATGTTTCATCCCCTCAGATTGCTGTGGTTTAGAGCACCAGCTCCTGCACAAGATGTGAGGGTGAATTACTTTGAAGTGGCAACACTGTGCATGGAGGAGCCTGCCTTTGCATCTGGGGCCACTACCAGGCATGACAGTAAGTCCTCTTTTCTGTAGAGTTGATAGAAATGGGCTTTTGTTCCCAGACCTGGCTCCTGCCCAGCTGCTGGACAATACTTCACTGGAAAAGCAGAGGGCAGCTTCTACCATGTCACAGCAGCCACCTCCTGCCTGCCTGCCTTATTCTTCTGTGTTGCTTAATATAAATTATAAAATATTAAATCAGATAAATACCTTTGACCTTTCTGGATGATAAGAAAATACATTGTTCCACCTCCTAAGATGCCATTGTTTTCACTGCAAATGCTAATTGGATTATGAAAAGGTTATTTCAGCCTCCTCTCAAGTCTGAAGACATGGCAAAACAATCATGATGCCCTTTGTTTATGCCTTTTTAATGACTGCTTTTATCTGAGGCCTTTGCATCTTCTCAGGTGCACACTTTTGGGGTCCTTGGGCTGCTTTTGAGGGGAAACCCTGGGGAATGTAAATGTGCTGTCATGTCATGATCTGGAGGAGGGTGGTGTCTGCAGTGGTATAGAATCACAGGATTGTTTTGGTTGGAAAAGACCTTTAAGATCATCAGGCCCAACCATTAACCCTGCACTGCCAAGTCCACTGCCAACCCATGTCCCTTATCTGCATGACTTTTAAACACCTCCAGGGATGGTGACTCCACCATTTCCCAGGGCAGCCTGTTCCACTGCTTGACAACCCTTTCTGTAAATAAATGTTTCCTAATCTCCAGCCTAAACCTCCCCTGGCACAACTTGAGGCTGTCTCTTCTTGTCTTGTTACTTGTGAGAAGAGACAGGCACCGAGACCTCCTCTCAGGCTGTTGTAGAGAGCAAAGTCTCCCGTCAGCCTCCCTTTCTCCAGACTAAACAGCCCGATCTTCCTCAGCTGCTCCTCATAAGACTTATCCTCAAGACCCCTTCTCAGCTCTGTTGCCCTTCTCTGGACACATCCAGCCCCTTGATGTCCTTGTACAGTGGTGCCCAGACCTGAGCACAGTCCTGGAGATGCAGCCTCACTGGCACAGGGGGCCACTCACTTCTCTAGACCTGCTGGCCACGCTCTCTTGATGCAGGCCAAGATGCTGATGGCCTTCTCGGCCACCTGGGCACACTGCTCTTCCTCTTCCTCTGCCTGTGGGCCCGGTGCCACCTGCAGGCTGGATTGCCTGCAGTGCTGGAGCTGAGGACGCTGCGTCGTCCAGCCCCCTTGGTGCTCCACTTGCTCAGAAGACTCCAGTGAGAAACAATTCTTTCCTGATTGGTGTTAGGAATTATGGCAGTATGTCTTGGGTGTTCTGCTTTTCTCTGGAAAGCAATAAGGTTATCAGGCCATCACAAGTCCCCCCTTCCTTACACTGGGGATGTACTGGGATGCAAGGGAGTGACTTGGAAAAGTCAAGGACCTGGCCAAAACAGACAATGACAACCAAAAATTGGAGGAAAACATGCTTTTGGGAGCCCCTTTGCAGAGAACAGAGCAAGCGGTGCACCAAGGGGGCTGGACCATGCAGTGTCCTCAGCACCAGCACTGCAGGCAATCCAGCCTGGGCCCACAGGCAGGGAGACTCCGTGGACTCACCCTGGTGACCAACTGCTCAAAAGAGTCCAGGGCAGAGTCACCGAGGTGACGGAACATCTGCCTTACGAAGAAAGGCTAAGGGAGCTGGGTCTCCTTAGCTTGGAGAAGAGGAGACTGAGGAGTGAGCTCATCAACATTTATAAATACGTTAACGGTGAGTGTCAGGAGGACAGAGACAGGTTCTTCTCAGGGATGTCCAGTGATAGGTCAGGGGGCAATGGGTGCAAACTGGAGCATAGGAGGTTCCACGTAAATGTGAGGAAAAACTTCATTACTGTGAGGGTGACAGAACCCTGGGATAGGCTGCCCAGAGAGGCTGTGGACTCTCCTTCTTTGGAGACATTCCAAAACTACTTGTACATGTTCCTGTGTGACCTATTCTAGGTGACCCTGCTCTGGCAGGGGGGTTGGACTGGATGATCTTTCCAGGTCCCTGCCAACCCCTAAGATGCTGTGATTCTGTGATTCTTGGATACTCACATGTCTTCAGCTCTTTTGTGCATGCAGAGCTTGAACAAGGTGTCTGCTGCTTGTGAGATGGTAGTGTCAAAGCTAAGTGCTTCATGTGAAAGGTGAAATCTCATCTGGAGCATCCAGTCTTGGCACTGATTTGGGACAGTCTTGCTGAGGATGCAGTGGACAACACTAAGAAGCATTCTGAAAAGTACAGTCAATCTGAGAGGAAAAACTGAAGAATCTTGGGCAGAAGAGAAGACTTATGGAAAGCATAAGATCCATCCTTCTAAGTGGTCTGCATGCTGTGTCTGTCAGGCTTTGAAGTTCCTCAGGTGATGGATGCTTATCACTCTGTTAGACAAAGCAGGAGCCTATTTAATGCTCTCCCCTTTGACATCTGACCAGTCAATCCATTTCAAATCCTCCAGCAGGAAATTAAGGAACACGTTGCAAACCCCCAGCACATCAGCAAACTCCAGCAGTTTCCTTCAGGCAATTTAAGTGGCTGTACCAACACAATTATCTCAGACACCCAGGGTCCCAGTGCAGGTGGCAGAAGCACAGCAGCTCTTCTTGAAGAACCTGTGTGATGTGCAACCTTCTCTGCTGGGCCCAACTCTGCAGGGCCTGGCTCCAAAGTCAGGGTCTAAGCCTGTCTGTAGAGCAATGCTTTGCTCCTGCTCTATACCCTAGGAAGGCTTGTGGCCACTGAAGAGAAATGTAGAAGCCTAAAGAAACCACCATCCAGTTTCCCTGGGGAAAGGGGATACAGGACTGGGAAGGACGTTAAGCAGAAACCCCTTCAGCCCTGTGCCTTCCCTCTAGCACTGAGGCATGGCAAGATGCTCCAGGAGAAGATGAGAAACCTGCTGCCTCCCACACAGCCAACTCCCTTAATGCTCATTTCCTCCCTATGCCAAAGCTGTAGGTTATAATTTTACCCATTGTAATTTTACTCTTTGTCTTCATCAATGCTTTAATGAGTCCTACTCAGACCTTTCATTGGAAGAAGTTCTTTAATCCACAACACAGTAAGGCTGCTTATTCATTCCTGGCTCCTCACCACTCTTTTCTCTCATAAGAAACACTTCTTCTTCCAGGTAGGCTGCAATATGAGCACTTCACACATCTCTGCTGCCCTGCTATGAGTCAATATGAGTTCAACCTTTAGGAAATTGTTTCTTGAAGGCCAGAGACATTTGTTTGTCCTATACTTAAATATCTTTCACTGACACATCAGAGCAACCACAGCCAATCACTTGGCATCCTGAGTGACAGCACAGTGTAACTGAGGGCCCAAGCAATGTCTAACAGGATAAAAAAGAACATGAAAATACTCTAATGTCCACAGTTCATGGGGTAAAAGGAGACCTACTACAGAAAACTTCATTTTCAGATTACTTTTGACTGCCCTAGTACAGTGCTTTCTTACCATCAAGGTCCTCAGTATTTTTCAGGCATAAAAAAGGATTTTCTCCACAACAAATCTTACAATTGTTTGTTTGTTTGTTTGTTTGCTTTCTGAAAAGCCTATTTCCTGTACAGCCACCAGTTGTATCTGTTAAAGCCAGGTTTGAATTTAAGGACAAAGCAAGTAAGAGAGTAAGAAAAGATATGGTGTATAGATTCTCAAGGTTCTTCTCCCTCTAGGGATAAAAAAAAAAGAAGGTCTGGAGAAGGAAAAGAAAGTCATTGGCAAGCACAGATCAACTTTTAGGAAATAGATTTTGCATCTGAAACTGCTTCTTGGAAGCTGCTGCACTGAGATATTGCTGAAGGCTGTTACCTCTCCAGGGGAGTAATTACTGCAGCTTAACACATACTGCAGCCTTCTCCAGGTTTTTCTTAGCTAGACCTCCAGAGGGGCACTGGGCTGGGCTGCCCCAAGCTGCAATTGCTCTGTCCTTGGCACCTCATATGGGGCAAAGGATGCAGAAATGAAAGGTGATAGAGGAGCCAAAGGCAATGCAGAAAGGAGATGTACAGGAGATTCAGGAGGGAGAGGGGATGTAGGAGGTAGAAGTAGATATGCCAGGCAGCACAAGCAGAAGGGTAGGGAAGAAAGCAAAGAAATGCTGCAGTGACTCGACTACATTTGTCCTCCTGCTGCATAAATGTGGGGTGAGTAGATGGGGAGACTCTGCTGTCACATTTGAAATAATAGGAGACATAGAGAACCAAGGCAAGACATTTAAGGTACTGAATCCCAAACCAGATTGAAAAACTAACAGTTTTTCAGAGACATTCACCCTTCCTTTGATTGAGCTTGATGGAAGAACTCACCAGGGAGCAGGAGACAGCAGGGCACCTTGGAGCACACTCCAGGGAGCTCAGAGGAGAAACATCACAGCACCACACATGTGAAAAACAGCTCCTAAGGCAAATGCATGAGTCAAATCACCATCTACACCTCTGCAGGACTGTGCAGCCACTCTGGTGCTGGGCAGGGTGACCCAGAGCTGGCCTGCTCCCCAGAGAGCAGAGCCAAGCCCAGAGCTCCAGCCACCTTCCCCCCGCATTGCCCTGGCTGCAACATCTCGTGTGGGTTTTCCTGGGAGAAGCACAAAGTGAGCTGAACTAATTGCATGGCAATTTGGGATTTCCTTTTATGATGGAGACTATCCTGGCAAAGCCAACAGTCCGTTTTAGTATGGCTGCGGGCTTAAATAACTGATAACAAATGCTTGGAGCCTAGTGCTGCCATTAACAACATTCAAGCATTTTTCCAACCTAAAGGTTTGTCTGCATTTTCCTACTATTGTCCCAACAGAGAAAATAGTAACATACAATTCTGAAAACAAGAATCTACTGAGTTTTTAATTTGAAAATTAGTGAAAATACTTTATTAATACTTTATAGGGAAAAAAAAAACCCACAAAACAAAACAAAAAACCTATGACAGGGTGGGATCAAGCACAGAGGATTTATTTTTCCTCATCTATGGTATTTGCGGGAACTAGCAATCTTCAGAAAGCAAGAAGAAAAACCCTTTGGTCCTCTTGACCCTAGCTATGCAGAAAAGCCTCTGCCCCAGGTTGGTTGCAGTTTCAAATCCAACCATGCTCCTGAGCTCAGGCTGGGGGATAAAGCCTCAGCAAGTGCCACTCCGGGCTGCACCCGCCCCCTGGAGATTAAATTGTTCAGATGCCACAGTCCCAGGCAACCTCTCCATGGCGCCCTGGGGAGGATCAGCAGGTCTCCTGTGAGCACCTGGGAAGGTGCCCGAGGTGACTTCAACACCAAGAAGCACAAGAAGCTCAGGTATGGATGGGCTAGGGCAGAAATGGCACAGTCAGTGGGTCTGTGCATTAGAAGCCCTTGTTCCTGAGCTATTTTATTCTCTTTATTGGGCCCCTCAATTCAAGGACAGGGAAGTGCTTGAAAGAGTCCAGCGCAGAGCTACTAAGATGATTAAGGGAGTGGAACATCTCCCTTATGAGGAAAGGCTGAGGGAGCTGGGTCTCTTTAACTTGGAAAAAAGGAGACTGGAGGGGTGACCTCATCCATGGTTACAAATATGCAAGGGGTGAGTGTCAGGAAGATGGAGTTAGGCTTTTCTCAGTGATGACCAGTGATAGGACAAGGGGCAATGGGTGCAAATTGGAGCATAGGAGGTTCAAGGTGAATATCCGGAAAAATTTTTTTACTGTGAGGGTGACAGAGCCCTGGGACAGGCTGCCCAGGGAGGTTGTGGAGTCTCCTTCTCTGGAGACATTCAAAACCCACCTGGACATGTTCCTGTGCGATGTGCTCTGGGTGACCCTGCTGTGGCAGGGGTTTGGACTAGAAGATCTTTCGAGGCCCCTTCCAACCCCTAGGATTCTATTATTCTATGACTATAGCTCTGAAATTAGCTTCTCTCTGTGATTTCTGTTTTAGCATTTTAAATATGAATCCCCTCCAGCCCCTGGGTGATGCTAGAAGTGTCAGATTCACCTGAGGATTATCAGTGCAAAAATTCTACACCTTGTTCTGGGCTACACTGCACTTTGTCCTTGTTTGATATCTGAAAACAGAGTCATACATTCTTCTAAATGCCTCTCCTAGATACAAGAGATAATTTGCATGCAGTGCAATTCCATCCACTCAGCTCTTCTTTCCTCCCTTACCTTCAGATGTGGTTTTCTTGACTGCCCATTCCTCCTGTAGGAGAAGATTTTAGAGTTTATTATAACCAAAGATTATTGTTACATATGGACACAACTCTGTTTCCCCAACAGATCCAGCTCTCCAAGCATCTCAAGAGGGTAAGGAAGGAGCAAAAGGGTGGACTCTTAGGGCTTCCAGGGTATCTCTGGTCTAAACATTTTACTATTAAGCTTAATTGGAGAAACTAATTGAAGAAAAGGCTTTTTGCAGAAAGCCCAGACAGAGATTGTGCCTGCCCTTTGCAGGTCAATAGGTTGGCCAAACTAAGGGATTACACAAGGGCTGCCACCAAACCCACAGCATCCTCCTTGCTCCTCAGCCATGCCTCCAGCCCAGACCAGCTTTGTTCCTGTGTCTACATGACTATTTCTTTGTTTTCATGACCATGAAAAGCAATCTCTCCAGGCTTTCTGGTGAGGCTTTTCAAGGTGCAACTACACTGAAAGAGCTGGGAGGGTGCTCTGGGCATTCTAGGACAGAGAACTCCAGGAGAATTATTATTCTTTCAGTTTTCTCAAGCTTTGGCTAAACTTTCTAGCAAAGTAGAGGAGAGTTTCCAGGAGCGACATGGGCTGTGGCTTGTTGCCACTGGTCCTTCTCTCCCAGCAGCTCTCCCTCTGCTGGCTCCCATTCTTAATTTTTGCCTATACAACCACTTGTGGGCACTATTTTAAGTCCACTTGTGTGGGGACGACGGAAGTAAGGAGGTTTAATTTCTTCTACAAAGAGGTTTATGAAGCCTGAGTCAGGTCTCTCCAGTTCACAGAACGGTCCTGCTGCCATCACATGGGGAAACTTGAGGCACAAAGGCAAGAACAGCTCAGTCCAGTCTTGTCACCCTGGGAAAGGTATGAGGAAACCATGGTGTGCCCAGGCCACCCCAGTCCTTGGGCCAGGCCTGGGTGTGCAGACACATAAAACATTGCTACAGCAGGAGAACCACCTTGAGAAGCTCCTCCTGCCATAGCCTGGAGCACGGGAGTGAGCCAGCTTGAGAAGAATGGGGTCACAGTGAACCTGGCTGGTGTTCAGCAATCAGGTGCAGAGCCCCAGAAGAAGTTGCATCAGCACTGATTAAGGAAAGCAAAATGAAGCCCAAGGCTTTGCCCTGTCTGTGTTGTCAGCACAGAGGATTGTACAAAGGGGCTTTGCTTGGAGCATGTCTGTACTGCACCAGCACTTGCTGTGCTCGTGGCTGAAGGAAACTGGCTGCCTGGAAGTTGTTCTGGTCGAGCAGTAAAACAAGTTTGGTATTGTGCTAGTGAAAGCCAAGAGGGGAAATATGCATCCTTGCCATTCCAGCCTCCTTTGACCAAAATCTCCCCACAAGAAATCAGTCTCATCACATCTCCAACCCCACTAAATGGGATTCAGAAGCACAGCAAGGCTTGAAACGGTTCTTCTCTAACAGGATTCTGCCAAATTAGGGTTCTCATTCCTGTTCCCAAACTCGCTGGGGTACATGGCTTTATCCTCTTTGATTTGTTGCAGGAATTTCATATCAGATCTCCAGCACTGCAGGCAAGGACCATGACCACTGACTAGAAGCTGCCTTAAGCATGGATGTGGAGTAAAGGCAAGGTTTCTTTCCATGCTCATGATGGATCTGTGGTCACATAGAGGGATCTTCATTGAAGAGTCACGTTGGATCATCAGTGTATGTGTCAAGAAGGAAAAAGGAGGAAAAAAATCCACCTGGGGCAATGCAGAGGGCATGCCCTGGGAGTAAGGGAGACCAAAAAGCCAGAGTGAAATGTGTAAATGGTTTTAAATGTATACAGATGACATCTGTGTAATTAATTACCCTCATTGAAGTTACACTGATTTTTTGTGTGTAGATAACGCTGAAGGCTACACTGTTATCTTGGAGGAATGTTTGTGTCTGGAGATCCATTCTTACCCTGCCAATAATAAACCTTGCCTGGAGTTTCAGAAACATTAATTATAGTTTTGTAATGCACAAGTTTTGCAACAGGCTCAAGGTAATTCTCTGTAACACTGAGTTTTTACAGAAAGTAATGAATTGTTGATTTGAAAGCTGACAGTTGCCCAAGCATGAGCAATCGAGGCTTTATTATGCTTGTTATGTATAAATAAAATGGGTCTCACCCCAACTGCCAGCCTGCCCGCCTACATATGCAACAAGTTACCCATGGGACAACCATGTGTCCTTGTGGCCAAGAAGGCCAATGGTATCTTGGGGTGAATTAAGAGGAGTCTCCAGCACATCAAGGGAAGTTCTCCTCCCCCTCTACTCGGCCCTGGTGAGACCTCACTTGGAGTGTTGTGTCCAGTTCTGGGCTCCCCAGTTCAAGAGGGACAGAGAGTCCCTCTGCTGGAGAGAGTGCAACAGAGGCTACAAGGATGATGAAGGGACTGGAACACCTGCCTGATGAGGAAGGGCTGAGAGACCTGGGGCTGTTCAGTCTGGAGAGAAGAAGACTGAGGGGGGATCTAATTAATATCTCTCAATACATGAGGGCATCAAGAAGGCAGGGACAAGCTCTTGTCCCTTATGCCCTGTGACAGGACGAGGGGCAATGGATTCAAACTGGAGCCCAAGAAGTTCCACCTGAACACGAGGAAGAACTTCTTTGCTGTGAGGGTGACAGAGCCCTGGGACAGGCTGCCCAGAGAGGCTGTGGAGTCTCCTTCTCTGGAGACTTTCCAGACCTGTCTGGATGCCTTTCTGAGTGACCTGCCCTAGTTTTGGTCCTGCTCTGGCAGGGGGGCTGGACTCGATGGTGTTCAGAGGTCCATTCCAACATTCTGAGTCTGTGATATGCACACACACTATCTGACACAGCCAGCCCCTGTGAACAACCACTATCTCTCAACTAAAAAGCAGCCATGAACAGCCCCAAGCAGGAGGAAGACTTAGAAGTTAAGGTCTCACATGCAGCTGGACACTGCTTGAGAGTATCCCATTCGGGGGCTTCCCTTATCAAGGTGCCACCAGGGCACAGGGGCTCCCTCTGACACTGCTCCCTGCTCCAGCCTCGGCACATCCCAAGCAGAGTAACAGCATTTTCCTCAGATAATCTCAAATCTCTTAGCTGGGATCATAAAATGAGTCTAAAGGGACAGATTTAAAGCTAAAAAAATAATAATTATTATTTATTTCCAGACTTGTCAAATAATTACTGTATTAGACTAAAAATAAAAAAGGGACTGTGGTTTTTAGATTGTAGAGAATATAGAATCTCCTTAGCACTTTTCATGTCTCTGCGGTCCTGAGGAGGGGAACATAGCTTCCCACCTGGCCATTCCAGGGCTGCCTCTCCTCTTTGGCCATCTGGAATGGAGCTAAATTCCCATTGTCATTATATATCCTAATTAGCAAAAGCCTTCAAATTACAGTGGCTTTCCTGCAAGCCAACACTTGCTCAGGACTGTGGCAGATCTTTAGAAATCATGTAAGAAGTGTCAGCTCTCTTAGTAGATCAACTTACAGGTCCTGAGCAGCTTTTCATAGATACGCACTAAAAATACAGGTAACAGTCATGATCCTGAAAATGGTTTCTCTGCATGGCTTCCTTTGTCTTTTTGTTGGTCTTGAGGCTATCACCTCCAGAAGGAGAAAGACAATGACACCAACACAGAAATGAGAGAACCTCTGAGTGTTATTTGGGAGAAAAGAAAAGAAATAATAAAAAATGAGAAATATTTTGCCCATAGGACTGAAGACAAAGAAGAAAATATTTAACTGGATGAGAAATAAATGTGAACAATGCTGTACATCCAGTGCTGGTAGGTGGTAAAAATGTCACGTCACGGGAAAGACAAGCTCAAGAAATACTTGTCTTTTACTATGATGTGAAGGTGACTGTCATACTTGAACAGAAAATGTTTGAGGTTGGATGAAATCTCCAGAGGTCATCTGTCCAACCTCAAGCAAGGCCACCTAGAGCCAGTTGCCCAAGAAATCCAGATGGCTTTTGACCACCTCTAAGGATGAAGAAAGACTCCACAACCTCCTTGGCCAACCTGTGCCAGCACTTCAACACCTTCACAGTGAAAAAGTGTTTCCTGGTGTTCAGAGGAAACCTCGTGTGCTTGTGCCTCTGGGCCTAGCTCTGAGCACCTCTGAGAAGAGCCAGGCTCCATCCTTTTTGCACCCTTCCCTCAGGTATGTATAGACATCGATGAGATCCATCTGAGCCTTCCCTTCCCCAGGATGAATATTCCCATCTCTCTCAGCCTTGCAGTCTGTGAGATGCTCCAGTCCCACCGTGGTGGCCCCTGGTTGGACACCCCAATCTTTCTCACACCCGCGAGCCCAGCACAGGATGCAGCTCTCCAGGGGTGGCCTCACCACCACTTCTCATCGCTAACTATGGAACATGTTAAGCACAATTAAAATTACTTTTTTTTTTTTTTTTTTTTTTGTAAACTTCAGGACTAGATGGTGTGTTACCTGTGAGTTTTATCAGCCAAGGAAGCAATTAGCATCAACTGTCAGTGAATGCCAATGGCTACGCCCTGGGGGCCTGCAGGGGCAAAAATCTAACACCATTCACAAGTTTGTGACATGAAAGGGATTAATTCCAGGTCAATTAGTCTAATCAAAGGCCAAATCACACAAAGAGAAGGGAGTTAAAAAGAGAAGGAGAAGTGATTAGCAGTGGGGGCTTTTCTAGAAAACAGCTTTTGGTGAGCAGAAAAAAAAAGAAAGAAAGAAGGGCATTGTGAAAGAAGGGCAATGAAACTGGGAAAGGATCTGTAGGACAAGTCATATGTGGTGCAGATGTGGGAGCTGGGGGTGTTCGGGCTGGAGACGAGGAGGCTGTGGGGAGACCTCCTCACCCTCAACAACTAGTGAAAGGAGGTTGGAGCCCGGGGTGAGGGTCAGTGTCTTCTCCCAAGTAACAAGTGATAAAAGTGAGGCAATGGCCTCAGGTTGCACTAGGGAAGGTTTAGACTGGATATTAGGAACAACTTCTTTATTGAAAGGGCTGTCAGGGCCTGGCCCAGGCTGCCCAGGGCAGGGGGGGAGTCCCCATCCCTGGAGGAGTTTCAAAGCCCTGGAGATGGTGCTGAGGGACACGGGGCAGTGCTGGGTTAATGGTTGTACTTGACGATCTTAAAGGTCTTTTCCAACCCAAACGATTTGGAGACGAGCAGAGAAGCGCAGCGCCCCGCACCCGGGGGCGCCGGCAGGGCCAGGAGTCCGAGCCCGCCCCTCACTGGCCCCCGCGCTGCCCCCAGCC